>NC_053115.1:31385345-31697845 GCF_010015445.1 Perca fluviatilis
AACTAAGTACATGTACTTAAGTACTGTACTTAAGTACAAATTTCAGGTAGGCCTACTTGTACTTTAAATTAGTCTTTTCTTTTGTGCCCCCTTTCTACTTCTACTCCGCTACATTTCAGGGAGAAATATTATACTTTTTTACTCATTACCTTATTCATCTGACAGCTTTAGTTACTAATTACTTTACAAATGAAGACGTTTGCACACAAAACACATGTGGTTTATAAAATCTGATGTTTCATTATAAATTAAACTACCCAACAATATAAAGGCCTACAAGTCCAGCTGAAATGATTAGCTGATTAATCTCTTAGTTGATTGACAGAACTGTTTGGATCATTTCCAGTTTCTAAAATGTGAGGATTTTCGTGGCAGGGTTGGCTCAATGGGTAGAGCAGGCGCACATACTGAGAAGTTTATGCCTCGGGGCAGAGCTCCAGGGTTCGAGTCCAACCTGTGACGATTTCTTGCATGTCTCCCCCCTTTCTCACCTAGCTGTCCTATCAAAATAAAGGTGTAAAAGCCCAGGGGAGGATTTTTCTTCCTTGAGTACTTTTACTTTTAATACTTTAAGTACATTTTCCTGCTGATAATTACATACTTTTACTTAAATAACATTTTCAATGCAGGACTTTTACTTGTAACAGAGTATTTTTACAGTGTGTTATCAGTACTTTTACTTAAGTAAATGATTTGAATACTTCTTCCACCACTGATTCTTTCCTTTGTGTTTTTCTCATAATAATTATAGGGTGACGTGCAAATGTTTGCTGTATTGTATTACACAATGTGTATCAGATCTTACAGTCAATCTCTCTGTCTTTTTCTTTTTTTAAAGATAATTTTTTGGGACATTTGTAGGCTTTTATTTGGATAGGACAGCTTAGACTTGAAAGGGGAGAGAGAAGGGGAATGACCTGCAGCAAAGGGCCGAAGGTCGGAGTTGAACCTGTGGACGCTGCATCGAGGAGTAAACCTCTATATGTGGGTGCCTGCTCTACCATGTGAGCTAACCAGGGGCCCGAGCTCTCCTTTCTGATTAATATTTGTCATATACTACTAACATATAGTGTAGTTCCCTTAACAGTGGAACAGAGACCCTGTTAAGAGTTTTGAGAAGTTGTCAGTTGTTTTGCAGCAAAATGATTAAGGTATATATTTGCACAAACAGCATAAAAACATAATAGCTGGCCTAGTGATATGCTCTGTTTACACAACAGAGCAGTTTTCTACTTTTTATTTTCCACATTGTTGAGTGGGACTTCTTTTATAGAAATCCTGCTAGAAAATTACTAAAAGAGCATTTTGTTTCCTGCCTGCATGACCTGTGAAACTGGGATCCCTATGTGACTCCCAGCAGTATCAGTCATGGTGCCTAGATTGGTTTCATGTGGGCGGAGCCTGTGTCAATTAAGGGGAAGTCACTATAGCGGTAGTTAACTGTATTACAATAATGTTCTTTACAATAACACAATGAATGTATTTGATGTAACCAAGGGTGTAACTTTGGGTTGAAAAGTGGGGGGTGGACACAAAACAGGGGGTCAGGGGTAGGGTTGGGTATCGTTTGGGTTTTTTTCGATTCCGGTGCTAAATCGATACTTTTAAAACGGTGCCGGTGCCTAAACGGTGCCTGAACCGGTACTTTTCAATAAAGTTTAAAAAAAAAGAAGAAGAAAAAAAATAAGGGTAGTAAACAACAGTCAGTGACTTGTTTATTGCTAAGGCGATGGTCAAAATTAAAGATTAAATAATAATGTAATAACTATAACAATAACAATAACAATAACTTATTTCACCAGTAAATTGCTGTTGAACCCCAGATGGGAAAAGGGTATTTTACAATTACTGTGAATGCACCACGAGGCTACCTGTTTTAAGTGAATGCACCGTCTGTGTTGTTTAATTCCGACCATATAAACATACTGTATATCTATGAATTGCGACAACAGCAGCTGCTGCTGCGCTGCAGAGCAGACTGTTACATCCCGCTGTTGAAGTCCTCCACAGTGAAATACACTGTTTATACTGCACTATAGCGGTAGTTAAAGTGATGGTTCGGAGTAATTCACCCTAGGGTCCTTTGCACCATGACCTCGAGCCAAACACCCCCCCAGAAGCTTTTTTCACCTGGTTCGAACATTGGTAGAGTTAGCTAGAGTAGCGTTATCAGCTGAATGGGCTAACGGACCTATCGCTGGTTATTACCCACTAATAATGCCCGAATGATACCAAACGTCTACAATAAATGTCAAATAAGTTATGCTCATAAAGGATGGATTGAAAGTTTGTAAGACACACAGAAGATTTATGTAAATAACACTTGCCTGCTGGCTTCTGCTCTCTGCTGTTGTTGTTGCTGCTAAGACGAAGTGCTTAGGGCTGTCCTACAAATACAACAACGAAAGAGATGCAACAAAAATATTATATATTAAAAAGATTTTTAAAGTAAGTGCTGTAGTATAACTAGCAGGAGACAAGTAATAATTGAGGTAAGTTTGGAGACATTACCTTATTTAATCATTGAATTAATAAATATTTTTGTTGTAACTCTTTTCGGTGTAGTAATTTGTAGACGGCCCTAAGCACTCATCTAACTGCAGGTAGCAGCAGCAGCAGCAACAGAGAGCTGAAGAGAGCAGGCAAGTGTTCATAAACTTCTGGTGTACTTACAAACTTTCCAATCCATCGTTTTATGAGAGCATAACCTATTTGTACTACTTGTAGACGTTTGGTATCATTTCGGGCATTATTAGTGGGGTAACTTACAAGATACAAACGTGGGTCCATTAGCCCCTGCGCTAAGCTATTCAGCTGATAATGCTACTCTAGCTAACTCTCCCAATGTTAGACCCAGGTGAAAAAAGCTTCTGGGGGGGTGTTTGGCTCGAGGTCATGGTGCAAAGGACCCTAGGGTGAATTACTCCGAACCATCACTTTAACTGTATTACAATGATGTTCTTTACAATAACACAATGAATGTATTTGATGTAACCAAGGGTGTAACTTTGGGTTGAAAAGTGGGGGGTGGACACAAAACAGGGGGTCAGGGGGTCCTCCGCCAGAAAAAAACGTTTCCATTTGAATCCCATTTCTACATACATTTATAGGGGGGGTTTTGTTATAAAAAAAAAAAAAAATAATAAAATAAAAAAAAAAAAAAAAATGGAAAAAAAAAAAAAAATTAGTATAAAAAAATATAAAGAAAAATATTTTTTTTTTTTTTTATTGTTTAAAATAGGCCAATAACAGAGACTTATAGGCTAAAGAAGGTAACACAACAAATTTGAAAGTGTGTGTTTGTGCGTGTTTGTGTGTGTGTGTGTGTGTGTGTGTGGGGGACAAAGGGGATTTGGAAAATAGGGGGGAAGAGACATGTTGCCCTAGTGGAAATTACACCCTAGGGATGTAACAGATTTAAAAACAAAGGAGTAACTTGGTTTACAGCACCTCAGTCATAATAGGGGTCATTGATAGGGAATGGTACTGAGTATCCTCTAGATAAACTACTTCATTCCATTTTAATCCCATTCTCCTCCAAAATGTGTTCCTGGTATAGCCTAATAATAATAAAACAAAAAAACAAGTGAGATGTCCTTATCTGGATGCCTTAACAAATAATTGTTCATGTGAACTACAAGTAGTGGTTCTTTCAATAATCTAAGGACATTTCCCTGATGATAGCCTCAGACTTTAACTTAAGTAATATTATCCGAAGTTCCGTAGCAAACTCAAAAGAGTATACATTTGCACAAACAGCATAGAAACATAATACCTGGCCTAGTGATTTGCTCTATTTACACAACAGAGCAGTTGTCTAGTGTCAATTTTCCACATTGATGAGTGGAACTTCTTTTATAGAAATCCTGGTAGAAAATTAGTAAAAGAGCATTTTGTTTCCTGCCTGCATGACCTGTGAAACTGGGATCCCTATGTGACTCCCAGCAGTATCAGTCATGGTGCCTAGATTGGTTTCATGTGGGCGGAGCCTGTGTCAATTAAGGGGAAGTCACTATAGCGGTAGTTAACTGTATTACAATGATGTTCTTTACAATAACACAATGAATGTATTTGATGTAACCAAGGGTGTAACTTTGGGTTGAAAAGTGGGGGGTGGACACAAAACAGGGGGTCAGGGGTAGGGTTGGGTATCGTTTGGGTTTTTTTCGATTCCGGTGCTAAATCGATACTTTTAAAATGGTGCCGGTGCCTAAACGGTGCCTGAACCGGTACTTTTCAATAAAGTTTAAAAAAAAAAAGAAGAAGAAAAAAAATAAGGGTAGTAAACAACAGTCAGTGACTTGTTTATCGCTAAGGCCATGGTCAAAATTAAAGATTTAATAATAATGTAATAACTATAACAATAACAATAACTTATTTCACCAGTAAATTGCTGTTGAACCCCAGATGGGAAAAGGGTATTTTACAATTACTGTGAATGCACCACGAGGCTACCTGTTTTAAGTGAATGCACCGTCTGTGTTGTTTAATTCCGACCATATAAACATACTGTATATCTATGAATTGCACAACAACGCAGCTGTTGCGTGCGCGGCTGCAGACTGTTACATCCCGCTGTTGAAGTCCTCCACAGTGAAATACACTGTTTAACGTTAGCTGTCAGCATTTTACCGGGTGTTTTAATCCAGCTTCTAGCTAAAGGTAGGCTAACGTTACATGCCGTCAGTTGTAGTGTAAAGTCAAGCACCGAAATGAGGCAACCGAAACTTTCGTTCTTATTCGGTCTCGGCACTACCCCGCGCTGCGGGCACCGGTTCCCTATTGGCACCGAGTTTCGGTACCCAACCCTAGTCAGGGGGTCCTCCGCCAGAAAAAAACCTTTCCATTTGAATCCCATTTCTACATACATTTATAGGGACTATGGTTATACAAAATCCAGGAAATTATTAAGATGACCATAATAATAAATGATGCCAGAAAGAATACTATTTACAGTGCCTTGCGAAAGTATTCGGCCCCCTTGAACATTTCGACCTTTTGCCACATTTCAGGCCTCAAACATAAAGATATAAAACTGTAATTTTTTGTGAAGAATCAACAACAAGTGGGTCCCAATTATGAAGTGGAACGAAATTCATTGGCTATTTAAAACTTTTTTAACAAATAAAAAACTGAAAAAGTGGGCGTGCAAAATTATTCAGCCCCTTTACTTTCAGTGCAGCAAACTCTCTCCAGAAGTTCAGTGAGGATCTCTGAATGATCCAATGTTGACCTAAATGACTAATGATGATAAATAGAATCCAGCTGTGTGTAATCAAGTCTCCGTATAAATGCACCTGCTCTGTGATAGTCTCAGAGGTCCGTGTAAAGCGCAGAGAGCATCATGAAGAACAAGGAACACACAAGGCAGGTCCGAGATACTGTTGTGGGAGAAGTCTAAAGCGGGGTTTTGGATACAAAAAGATTTCCCAAGCTTTAAACATCCCAAGGAGCACTGTGCAAGCGATAATATTGAAATGGAAGGAGTATCAGACCACTACAAATCTACGAAGACCCGCCCGCCCTCTAAACTTTCAGCTCATACAATGAGAAGACTGATCAGCGATGCAGCCAAGAGGCCCATGATCACTCTGGATGAACTGCAGAGATCTACAGCTGAGGTGGGAGACTCTGTCCATAGGACAACAATCAGTCGTATACTGCACAAATCTGGCCTTTATGGAAGAGTGGCAAGAAGAAAGCCATTTCTTAAAGATATCCATAAAAAGTGTCGTTTAATGTTTGCCAAAAGCCACCTGGGAGACACACCAAACATGTGGAAGAAGGTGCTGTGGTCAGATGAAACCAAAATCGAACTTTTTGGCAACAATGCAAAACGTTATGTTTGGCGTAAAAGCAACACAGCTCATCACCCTGAACCCACCATCCCCACTGTCAAACATGGTGGTGGCAGCATCATGGTTTGGGCCTGCTTTTCTTCAGCAGGGACAGGGAAGATGGTTAAAATTGATGGGAAGATGGATGGAGCCAAATACAGGACCATTCTGGAAGAAAACCTGATGGAGTCTGCAAAAAACCTGAGACTGGGACGGAGATTTGTCTTCCAACAAGACAATGATCCAAAACATAAAGCAAAATCTACAATGGAATGGTTCACAAATAAACATATCCAGGTGTTAGAATGGCCAAGTCAAAGTCCAGACCTGAATCCAATCGAGAATCTGTGGAAAGAACGGAAAACTGCTGTTCACAAATGCTCTCCATCCAACCTCACTGAGCTCGAGCTGTTTTGCAAGGAGGAATGGGCAAAAATGTCAGTCTCTCGATGTGCAAAACTGATAGACATACCCCAAGCGACTTACAGCTGTAATCGCAGCAAAAGGTAGCGCTACAAAGTATTAACTTAAGTGGGCTGAATAATTTTGCACGCCCAATATTTCTGTTTTTTATTTGTTTAAAAGGTTTGAAATGTCCAATAAATTTCGTTCCACTTCATGATTGTGTCCCACTTGTTGTTGATTCTTCACAAAAAATTACAGTTTTATATCTTTATGTTTGAGGCCTGAAATGTGGCAAAAGGTCGAAAAGTTCAAGGGGGCCGAATACTTTCGCAAGGCACTGTAACTATAAGAGACTATAAGGAAAATATGTTTTACTTTCTTTATTGTTTAAAATAGGGGCCAATAACAGAGACTTATAGGCTAAAGAACAAATTTGAAAAGTGTGTGTATGTGTGTGTGTGTGTGTGGGGAGGGACAAAGGGGATTTGGAAAATAGGGGGGAAGAGACATGTCGCCCTAGTGGAAATTTCACCCTAGGATGTAACAGATTTAAAAACAAAGGAGTAACTTGGCTTACAGCACCTCAGTCATAATAGTGGTCATTGATAGGGAATGGTACTCAGTATCCTCTAGATAGACTACTTCATTCCATTTTAATCCCATTCTCCTCCAAAATGTGTTCCTGGTATAGCCTAATAATAATAAAACAAAAAAACAAGTGAGATGTCCTCATCTGGATGCCTTAACAAATAATTGTTCATGTGAACTACAAGTAGTGGTTCTTTTAATAATCTAAGGACATTTCCCTGATAATAGCTACAGACTTTAACTTCAGTAATATTTTCCAAAGTTCTCAATAATTGTTTTGTAGCAAACTCATAGGGGTATACATTTGCACAAACAGCATGAAAACATAATACCTTGCCTAATGATCTGCTCTAATCACACAAAAAAGCAGTTTCCTAGTTTTGACTTTCCACATTGTTGAGTGGGACTTCTTTTATAGAAATCCTGCTAGAAAATTACTAAAAGAGCATTTTGTTTCCTGCCTGCATGACCTGTGAAACTGGGATGCCTATGTGACTCCCAGCAGTATCAGTCATGGTGCCTAGATTGGTTTCATGTGGGCGGAGCCTGTGTCAATTAAGGGGAAGTCACTATAGCGGTAGTTAAAGTGATGGTTCGAGAGTTCACCATGAGTTAACATTTTTCACCTTGGCTTCGGTAGAGTTAGCTAGAGTAGCGTTATCAGCTGAATGGGTTGATCGATTCACGCGTTGTATTCCGTATTACTCATAATCCGAATGATACCAAACGCTTCATAAATAGTACAAATAAGTTATGCTCTAAAAGGATGGATTGAAGAAAGTTTTTAGTACACCAGAAGTTTATGTAAATAACACTTTGCTGGCTTCTGCTCTCTGCTGTTGTTGTTGCTGCTGTAAGACGAGTGCTTAGGGCTGTCTACAAATTACAACACCGAAAAGAGATGCAACAAAAATATTTATTAATTAAAAAAGATTTTTTAAAGTAAGTGCTGTAGTATAACTAGCAGGAGACAAGTAATAATTGAGGTAAGTTTGGAGACATTACCTTATTTAATCATTGAATTAATAAATATTTTTGTTGTAACTCTTTTCGGTGTAGTAATTTGTAGACGGCCCTAAGCACTCATCTAACTGCAGGTAGCAGCAGCAGCAGCAACAGAGAGCTGAAGAGAGCAGGCAAGTGTTCATAAACTTCTGGTGTACTTACAAACTTTCCAATCCATCGTTTTATGAGAGCATAACCTATTTGTACTACTTGTAGACGTTTGGTATCATTTCGGGCATTATTAGTGGGGTAACTTACAAGATACAAACGTGGGTCCATTAGCCCCCGGCGCTAAGCTATTCAGCTGATAATGCTACTCTAGCTAACTCTCCCAATGTTAGACCCAGGTGAAAAAAGCTTCTGGGGGTGTTTGGCTCCGAGGTCATGGTGCAAAGGACCCTAGGGTGAATTAACTCGAACCATCACTTTAACTGTATTACAATGATGTTCTTTACAATAACACAATGAATGTATTTGATGTAACCAAGGGTGTAACTTTGGGTTGAAAAGTGGGGGTGGACACAAAACAGACGGTCGGGGTCCGGCTCCGCCAGAAAAAACGTTTCCATTTGAATCCCATTTCATTTATAGGGACTATGGTTATACAAAATCCAGGAAATTATTAAGATGACCATAATAATAAATTATGCCAGAAAGAGTACTACTTAGCTATAAGAGACTATAAGGAAAATATGTTTTACTTTCTTTATTGTTTAAAATAGGCCAATAACAGAGACTTATAGGCTAAAGAAGGTATCAAACAAATTTGAAAGTGTGTGTATGTGTGCGTGTGTTTGTGTGTGTGTGTGTGTGTGTGTGGGGGACAAAGGGGATTTGGAAAATAGGGGGAAGAGACATGTTGCCCTAGTGGAAATTACACCCTAGGGATGTAACAGATTTAAAAACAAAGGAGTAACTTGGTTTACAGCACCTCAGTCATAATAGGGGTCATTGATAGGGAATGGTACTCAGTATCCTCTAGATAGACTACTTCATTCCATTTTAATCCCATTCTCCTCCAAAATGTGTTCCTGGTATAGCCTAATAATAATAAAACAAAAAAACAAGTGAGATGTCCTTATCTGGATGCCTTAACAAATAATTGTTTATGTGAACTACAAGTAGTGGTTCTTTCAATAATCTAAGGACATTTCCCTGATGATAGCCTCAGACTTTAACTTAAGTAATATTATCCGAAGTTCCGTAGCAAACTCAAAAGAGTATACATTTGCACAAACAGCATAGAAACATAATACCTGGCCTAGTGATTTGCTCTATTTACACAACAGAGCAGTTGTCTAGTGTCGATTTTCCACAATGATGAGTGGAACTTCTTTTATAGAAATCCTGCTAGAAAATTAGTAAAAGAGCATTTTGTTTCCTGCCTGCATGACCTGTGAAACTGGGATCCCTATGTGACTCCCAGCAGTATCAGTCATGGTGCCTAGATTGGTTTCATGTGGGCGGAGCCTGTGTCAATTAAGGGGAAGTCACTATAGCGGTAGTTAACTGTATTACAATGATGTTCTTTACAATAACACAATGAATGTATTTGATGTAACCAAGGGTGTAACTTTGGGTTGAAAAGTGGGGGGTGGACACAAAACAGGGGGTCAGGGGTAGGGTTGGGTATCGTTTGGGTTTTTTTCGATTCCGGTGCTAAATCGATACTTTTAAAACGGTGCCGGTGCCTAAACGGTGCCTGAACCGGTACTTTTCAATAAAGTTTAAAAAAAAAAGAAGAAGAAAAAAAATAAGGGTAGTAAACAACAGTCAGTGACTTGTTTATTGCTAAGGCCATGGTCAAAATTAAAGATTTAATAATAATGTAATAACTATAACAATAACAATAACTTATTTCACCAGTAAATTGCTGTTGAACCCCAGATGGGAAAAGGGTATTTTACAATTACTGTGAATGCACCACGAGGCTACCTGTTTTAAGTGAATGCACCGTCTGTGTTGTTTAATTCCGACCATATAAACATACTGTATATCTATGAATTGTGACAACAGCAGCTGCTGCTGTGCTGCAGAGCAGACTGTTACATCCCGCTGTTGAAGTCCTCCACAGTGAAATACACTGTTTAACGTTAGCTGTCAGCATTTTACCGGTGCTTAATCCAGCTGCTAGCTAAAGGTAGGCTAACGTTACATGCTGTCAGTTGTAGTGTAATGTCAAGCACCGAAATGAGGCACCGAAACTTTCGTTCTTATTCGGTCTCGTTACTACCGTTTACGTCGGCACCGGTTCCCTATTGGCACCGAGTTTCGGTACCCAACCCTAGTCAGGGGGTCCTCCGCCAGAAAAAAACCTTTCCATTTGAATCCCATTTCTACATACATTTATAGGGACTATGGTTATACAAAATCCAGGAAATTATTAAGATGACCATAATAATAAATGATGCCAGAAAGAATACTATTTAACTATAAGAGACTATAAGGAAAATATGTTTTACTTTCTTTATTGTTTAAAATAGGGGCCAATAACAGAGACTTATAGGCTAAAGAACAAATTTGAAAAGTGTGTGTATGTGTGTGTGTGTGTGTGTGTGTGGGGAGGGACAAAGGGGATTTGGAAAATAGGGGGGAAGAGACATGTCGCCCTAGTGGAAATTTCACCCTAGGATGTAACAGATTTAAAAACAAAGGAGTAACTTGGCTTACAGCACCTCAGTCATAATAGGGGTCATTGATAGGGAATGGTACTCAGTATCCTCTAGATAGACTACTTCATTCCATTTTAATCCCATTCTCCTCCAAAATGTGTTCCTGGTATAGCCTAATAATAATAAAACAAAAAAACAAGTGAGATGTCCTCATCTGGATGCCTTAACAAATAATTGTTCATGTGAACTACAAGTAGTGGTTCTTTTAATAATCTAAGGACATTTCCCTGATAATAGCTACAGACTTTAACTTCAGTAATATTTTCCAAAGTTCTCAATAATTGTTTTGTAGCAAACTCATAGGGGTATACATTTGCACAAACAGCATGAAAACATAATACCTTGCCTAATCATCTGCTCTAATCACACAAAAAAGCAGTTACCTAGTTTTGATTTTCCACATTGTTGAGTGGGACTTCTTTTATAGAAATCCTGCTAGAAAATTACTAAAAGAGCATTTTGTTTCCTGCCTGCATGACCTGTGAAACTGGGATGCCTATGTGACTCCCAGCAGTATCAGTCATGGTGCCTAGATTGGTTTCATGTGGGCGGAGCCTGTGTCAATTAAGGGGAAGTCACTATAGCGGTAGTTAAAGTGATGGTTCGAGTATCTTCCGCAATAGACTCGGTGCCTTCAGAAAGCCATCTGAGCTCCAACATTGGTAGAGTTAGCTAGATAAGCGTTATCGCTGAATGGGCTATGCACGTTTGTATCTGTTATCTTACTAATGCTCGAAATGATACCAAACGTACAAAAAATAAGTTATGCTCTCATAAAAGGATGGATTGGAAAGTTTGTAAGTACACCAGAAGTTTATGTAAATAACACTTGCCTGCTGGCTTCTGCTCTCTGCTGTTGTTGTTGCTGCTGTAAGACGAGTGCTTAGGGCTGTCTACAAATTACAACACCGAAAAGAGATGCAACAAAAATATTTATTAATTAAAAAGATTTTTTAAAGTAAGTGCTGTAGTATAACTAGCAGGAGACAAGTAATAATTGAGGTAAGTTTGGAGACATTACCTTATTTAATCATTGAATTAATAAATATTTTTGTTGTAACTCTTTGTTGTAGTAATTTGTAGACGGCCCTAAGCACTCATCTAACTGCGGGTAGCAGCAGCAGCAGCAACAGAGAGCTGAAGAGAGCACAGTGGTTCATAAACTTCTGGTGTACTTACAAACTTTCCAATCCATCGTTTTATGAGAGCATAACCTATTTGTACTACTTGTAGACGTTGTATCTTCGGGCATTATTAGTGGGGTAACTTACAAGATACAAACGTGGGTCCATTAGCCCCTGCGCTAAGCTATTCAGCTGATAATGCTACTCTAGCTAACTCTCCCAATGTTAGACCCAGGTGAAAAAAGCTTCTGGGGGGGTGTTTGGCTCGAGGTCATGGTGCAAAGGACCCTAGGGTGAATTACTCCGAACCATCACTTTAACTGTATTACAATGATGTTCTTTACAATAACACAATGAATGTATTTGATGTAACCAAGGGTGTAACTTTGGGTTGAAAAGTGGGGGGTGGACACAAAACAGGGGGTCAGGGGGTCCTCCGCCAGAAAAAAACGTTTCCATTTGAATCCCATTTCTACATACATTTATAGGGACTATGGTTATACAAAATCCAGGAAATTATTAAGATGACCATAATAATAAATTATGCCAGAAAGAATACTACTTAGCTATAAGAGACTATAAGGAAAATATGTTTTACTTTCTTTATTGTTTAAAATAGGCCAATAACAGAGACTTATAGGCTAAAGAAGGTATCAAACAAATTTGAAAGTGTGTGTATGTGTGCGTGTGTTTGTGTGTGTGTGTGTGTGTGTGGGGGACAAAGGGGATTTGGAAAATAGGGGGGAAGAGACATGTCGCCCTAGTGGAAATTACACCCTAGGGATGTAACAGATTTAAAAACAAAGGAGTAACTTGGTTTACAGCACCTCAGTCATAATAGGGGTCATTGATAGGGAATGGTACTCAGTATCCTCTAGATAGACTACTTCATTCCATTTTAATCCCATTCTCCTCCAAAATGTGTTCCTGGTATAGCCTAATAATAATAAAACAAAAAAACAAGTGAGATGTCCTTATCTGGATGCCTTAACAAATAATTGTTCATGTGAACTACAAGTAGTGGTTTTTCAATAATCTAAGGACATTTCCCTGATGATAGCTACAGACTTTAACTTAAATAATATTATCCGAAGTTCTGTAGCAAACTCAAAAGAGTATACATTTGCACAAACAGCATAGAAACATAATACCTGGCCTAGTGATTTGCTCTATTTACACAACAGAGCAGTTTTCTAGTGTTGATTTTCCACATTGATGAGAGGGACTTCTTTTATAGAAATCCTGCTAGAAAATTACTAAAAGAGCATTTTGTTTCCTGCCTGCATGACCTGTGAAACTGGGATCCCTATGTGACTCCCAGCAGTATCAGTCATGGTGCCTAGATTGGTTTCATGTGGGCGGAGCCTGTGTCAATTAAGGGGAAGTCACTATAGCGGTAGTTAACTGTATTACAATGATGTTCTTTACAATAACACAATGAATGTATTTGATGTAACCAAGGGTGTAACTTTGGGTTGAAAAGTGGGGGGTGGACACAAAACAGGGGGTCAGGGGTAGGGTTGGGTATCGTTTGGGTTTTTTTCGATTCCGGTGCTAAATCGATACTTTTAAAACGGTGCCGGTGCCTAAACGGTGCCTGAACCGGTACTTTTCAATAAAGTTAAAAAAAAAAGAAGAAGAAAAAAAATAAGGGTAGTAAACAACAGTCAGTGACTTGTTTATTGCTAAGGCCATGGTCAAAATTAAAGATTTAATAATAATGTAATAACTATAACAATAACAATAACAATAACTTATTTCACCAGTAAATTGCTGTTGAACCCCAGATGGGAAAAGGGTATTTTACAATTACTGTGAATGCACCACGAGGCTACCTGTTTTAAGTGAATGCACCGTCTGTGTTGTTTAATTCCGACAACGGCAGCTGCAAGGGAACGCACCGTCTGTGTTGTTTAATTCCGACCATATAAACATACTGTATATCTATGAATTGCGACA
Source organism: Perca fluviatilis (assembly GCF_010015445.1). Taxonomy (NCBI): domain Eukaryota; kingdom Metazoa; phylum Chordata; class Actinopteri; order Perciformes; family Percidae; genus Perca; species Perca fluviatilis. Next base: position 31,398,936 of record NC_053115.1, read on the forward strand.
ACAGCAGCTGCTGCTGTGCTGCAGAGCAGACTGTTACATTCCGCTGTTGAAGTCCTCCACAGTGAAATACACTGTTTAACGTTAGCTGTCAGCATTTTACCGGTGCTTAATCCAGCTGCTAGCTAAAGGTAGGCTAACGTTACATGCTGTCAGTTGTAGCGTAAAGTCAAGCACCGAAATGAGGCACCGAAACTTTCGTTCTTATTCGGTCTCGTTACTACCCTGATGATAGCTACATACTTTAACTTAAGTAATATTTTCCAAAGTTCTCAATAATTGTTTTGTAGCAAACTCAGATGCATACATTTGCACAGACAGCATAAAAACATAGAACCTGGCCTAGTGTTTTGCTGTATTTGCAGCAGAGCAATTTTCTAGTTTTGATTTTCCACATTGTTAAGTAGGACTTCTCTTATAGAACTCCTGCTAGAAAATTACTAAAAGAGCATTTTGTTTCCTGCCTGCATGACCTGTGAAACTGGGATCCCTATGTGACTCCCAGCAGTATCAGTCATGGTGCCTAGATTGGTTTCATGTGGGCGGAGCCTGTGTCAATTAAGGGGAAGTCACTATAGCGGTAGTTAACTGTATTACAATGATGTTCTTTACAATAACACAATGAATGTATTTGATGTAACCAAGGGTGTAACTTTGGGTTGAAAAGTGGGGGGTGGACACAAAACAGGGGGTCAGGGGGTCCTCCGCCAGAAAAAAATGTTTCCATTTGAATCCCATTTCTACATACATTTATAGGGACTATGGTTATACAAAATCCAGGAAATTATTAAGATGACCATAATAATAAATGATGCCAGAAAGAATACTATTTAACTATAAGAGACTATAAGGAAAATATGTTTTACTTTCTTTATTGTTTAAAATAGGGGCCAATAACAGAGACTTATAGGCTAAAGAAAGTATCAAACAAATTTGAAAGTGTGTGTGTAAGTGTGTTGTTCATGTGAACTACAAGTAGTGGTTCTTTTAATAATCTAAGGACATTTCCCCAATAATTGTTTTGTAACAAACTCATAGGGGTATGCATTTGCACAAACAGCATAAAAACATAATACCTGGCTTATAATTTGCTCTAATTACACAACAGAGCAGTTTCCTAGTTTTGATTTTCCACATTGTTGATTGGGACTTCTGTTATAGAAATCCTGCTAGAAAATTACTAAAAGAGCATTTTGTTTCCTGCCTGCATGACCTGTGAAACTGGGATCCCTATGTGAATCCCAGCAGTATCAGTCATGGTGCCTAGAAGTGGTTTCATGTGGGCGGAGCCTGTGTCAAAAAAGGGAGGTCACTATAGTTAACTGTATTAAAATTATGTTGTTTACAATAACACAATGTATGTATTTAATGTAATCAAGGTCACAGCACCACAGTACTTAATTTTAGAACGGTTTGACACATATTTTGCCATTAACAAATATTGCGTCCCCCTGTGTTTTGGATTTTTTACTAGTTCATATTGTGATTTTGATAAAATTGAGATTATTTGTGCACCCTTAAATGTATCGCAGAATATCTATCAGGTTTCACCATCAATCTCCATTTAAACCAAAAACAACATATTTAATCATATACAGCAACATTTAATACATGGTTAATATTTGCCACTTGGAAGATTTGGTCTCCTTGTGCATAATTCCTTCACCTGTTAAGTCTCGGTTGACAGAAAACCGCCTTGAACCTTATTTTTGATCTATCGAAGCTACAGAATGGCTTTACCGATATGAATCAGAGAACTGTGACGGGTTGTTGTTGTGTTGAGCAAACCTGCTGCTGTCATTGTGGTCAGAACTCAGACATGGTTTCTGTGGAAATGAAATCCTGTGGAAATGAAGAAAAAGAAATCCCCCTACAACTTTTGAAGCACATCAAAAGTTAGTAAACTTCTTGACATCAGGTTTGTATGGTGTCGTAACCTAATATAAAGCATTATATAGTTTCAATTTTATAACTGACATCATCCAGCATCCAGTGCTGCGTAGTTATTTGGTCGGGGAGGAATGTTCAGCGTTAAAACACAGGACTTTAAAGCCGGGGAGCGGAGTTCGCTTCCTTGTGTGTTCCTTAGGAGTGTTTTAATCCAAAACATGATCTCTTTCCTAATCTTAACTAGTCGTTTTGGTGCCTAATCTTAACTTTTGTCGCGGCAAAATGCTCATATTTTGTGGACTAAATTTTACCGTAATCTCCGCCAAAATGAGCGGCAGCTCGCGTTGCTCTGTACCCGGCTCAAAGTTAGCAATTTTTGGTGAAACACATCTACTAACTACAGCTGATACGACTAGTTGCGACCGAGGTCTGTAGCCCGCATCGCAAATCTCTATAGCGGCTTAAACTAGCAGCTGCCGCTCAACGTCATGGAGTTCGTAGCCAACCGGCCTCACGTGGCCAGCCAGCGGTCTCCTAATTTCGTAGGACATCATACGTTTTGGTGTGCATACATTTTCGTACCATATCATACCCTGTTGCACATGTCATTGTTGTTGTTTTCATACTTTCTATATATATTAATATATGTACAAGTATTCAAATGTTTATGTTTGACTTTTCTCCAGCTTTTTGGCTTGTGAAAACCTTGTTTTTGGCTGTATGTCTATTTCTGTGTAAGTACTGTACATTATATTATTAATAGCAACGGAAAACCGGCGTCAAAGTCCATGTATGTGTACACATACTTGGTAGGGGTGGTACGGTTCACAAAACCCACGGTTCGGTTCGTATCACGGTTTTAGGGTCACGGTTTTCGGTTCAGTACGGTTATTATTTTTTCTTTAACACTCCAGAATATACTTAAGCATATAGCTAAAATTAGCATATTGAATGCATGTTGCACAAAACGTGCACACAGTGGCAGTTCTATATTGTTTTATTTCATCATAGGTAACGTGAAATCCAAAATGTTCCCACACACCAGACTATAAACGACGCTGGCGCATCCTCCAGCTCTGGGCACCCCACTCCACTTGAGGAGTGGTCGGCTCGGTGTCTCTCAAAATCTGATGAAAATCTTTTAAACTGACCTTTGTCGATCTGAAATGAAGACAGATTCAGCAACTGCATGGCCTATTTCTCGCTTAAAATATTTTCAGAAACATGTTTCGTTGAACTATTTTAGTACAATATGAGATCGTATTCTGAACGAGCCGCCATGACAGTCTGTTTTGAAATTTGGGACCAGCCAGACCCATGTGACGCAATCGTCCAATCATCTGCCATGGATTGCGTTTGTCACGCCCATCCCGCTCGTCATTGCCAGTAAGTGTTTTAACATAGGTGTATAAAGTGGGCACTACGGCAGTAAGAGGTTAGTGCACATTAACAGTGTACTGACGAACCGTTCGGTACACACATGCTCCGAACCGAGACTAGCGAACCGAGCGGTTCGGGTGTTTTTTCATGAACCGTACCACCCCTAATACTTGGCCAATAAAGCTGATTCTGATTCAGATTCCAACCAAAACTCGGGTATTGTACATTGTATATTTGAAGCAGGGATTGTAGACCCAGTACTTGGTATTCTATATTACGCATCTGCCGTGCTTTGTTCAATTCATTCCATTTTCACTCATAGCATAGGACACTGCCTTATTTTGGTGGCTGCGAGTAAAATAAAAGGGCTGTGAATGGAAACACCTGTTGCCATTGCTTTGTCATATCAGAATCAGAATCTGGGTTACTGCCAAATATTTTCACATACAAGGAATTAGCAACCATCTGGACATTGTAATGAATTGGCGTTGTTGGGATTTAGTGCATATATTTTGCTAGTAGAGTTTGTGGTGTACTGTGATAAATATGAATTTTGATATGGTGTTCCGGAGACCTTTGCGGAAAAAACCAAAACGAAACATAGAGACGCGCATGTCGCCAGAATGAACAAGTCAATACCTGTAGCGATTTGATCTCTTCCAAAGTGCATCCGTGTGGATATTTTCCTTGTCAAAACACTTTATTCCCCTGTTCTTTGTTGCTTTTTAATCTTATCTATGTGGTCAAGATTTCTTCGCCATGCAGCATTAACTTTTCCATGCATACATCTATAGATAAACTGTATAATGTCATCGGTCTTGTGTTGCTCCCTAGGTGTGTTGGCACAGGAAAATCTTCCAGGAGACCAGTTTGCCCGTGGCTTCTCGTACATCGCTGCCTCCTATGTCAAATACCTGGAGGGAGCTGGGGCTAGGGTCGTACCCATAAGGTATAAATATGATCATTACACATTCAGGGGCTTTTCCTGGTTCAGAATGGGCCTTTGGTGGGACACATATTAAGCAGGGATCTGGGGGTCCTCCCGGTGCAGCACTCTCACTGGGAGAGTCCGGTACAGTCTGACTCTGCAAACGGACATACCATTAGCGCTAACATCACAGCAGAGTGTTCAGAACCTGTCAAATCAGCGCCAGCCACGTGCGTAAAAGTAGTGTCTGTGGATCGAGATGTTGGCTGCTAAAAATCAGACACTTTGGCGCTCGCGATTTTCCTATGCCACTGGTTAAAACCTCTTCAGGGGGGTGCCAAAACTTTCTCTATGCAGGAAAACCACCAACATTTATTAAACTATTATCATTGAAACATAACAGCAGTCCCAGTGCGTACCACAGCCCATCTGTTATTTTTCACAGTCTTTTCTGAAACTTCTTTTATAGAAATCCTGCTAGAAAACTATCAAAAGAACATTCCATTTCCTACCTACATACCCTGTGAAACTGGGATCCCTATGTGACTCCCAGCAGTATCAGTCATGGTGCCTAGAAGTGGTTTCATGTGGGCAGAGCCTGTGTCAATTAAAGGCAGGTCACTCTAGCGGTAGTTAACTGTATTATAATGAGGTGGTTTTCAATAACACAGATTCAAGAACAAAGGAGTAACTTGGCTTTCAGCACCTCAGTCATAATAAGTACCATTAATAGGAAATGGTACCCAGTATCCTCTAAATGTCAAGATTACATTCATTCTGACCTATAATGTTTAAATTCTTCAGTCTAACTTGTCATTGGTCGCCATGCATGACATGCTGCTTTTATGCAGAGTGATTAATAATGTATAGGATTGATTGCCTTTAATGTGTTTAACTATTTTTTTTGTCTTCTTGTGCCTTTTTTTGCTCACCAGAATAAATCGCACGGAACAAGAATACACTAACATATTCTACTCAATAAATGGGTGAGTTAACCGGGGTTCTCTAGTTGCCTCCTGTGTTGAGCTTTCTATATGACACACTGTCTTTAGCTGCTAAAGGTCTCATAATGACACAAAACAAGTATCTGCCTGGTTCTGTTTTCCATTTTACTACAGGTTTTGCATATTTAAGCTTGATAAGAAGTGATAATAAAAAAAAACAAAAAAAACATTGTTACTATCGGGGTTATCCCTCACGCAGTCGTTAAGATTTTTTTCGCGGCCTTGTGCCCTTCACGGGCCTCTCTTACGTCGGCAGTTACTGTATATTACAGCTGCGAGACCAGAGATCTGCTCCCTATTTTTCTTCAGTCACAAGCCGTTCGAAGACTTCGAAGAACAGTAGTGTCCGCCTGTGTACCCATTGACGGACCGGCTACATCCTGCCGCCACAGGTCCACCCGAGCTGCGAGGTGTTTCTTGGCCCCGTTCACCGGGCTGGCACCATGCCGGCCGCCAGCAGTTTGGCTGTATGTGAATACACGGCTCTTAAGTCACAGAATGACTAGTATGACTAGTGGCCTTATACATTAAGCGTGTGTTACGCTTGACAGCGGTCCGCTTTCCAGCGCTGGTGTGCGAAGGCTCGGACACCACCTCATGTCCTCTGCCTCTCGGGTTAAACCTACCCCCACGTTTTTAAAGCATATGTTGCAGCCTTTTTTCGTCATGCCACAAGGACTGTGGAGAAGACATGAGGTTTTGCGCATCCCTTAGTGAAGCGTTTGTTGAAGAGGATCAGATGACAGAAACCTGTTGTGCATTCTCTAGCACCTTTATGGGATTTAATACCAGTGCTCTGGGCTCGGAGGTTCCCTTTTTTGAACCTCTGGCAGAATCTCTCTCAGACTGTTGTTCCTGACAACAGCGCTCCTCGTAGCCTTGACGTCGGCTAGGAGAGTGAGTGACTTATGCGCGCTGTCGGTCTCACCGTCCTGCTTTTCTATTAGAGAGGACGGGAGCGCGGCTACTTCACAGCCAAATCCTTCATTCATGCCGAAAGTCAAAACAAACTATTTTCGGCCGATAATTTCAAACCGACATCACGCTGCGGTGGCCAGTCCTGTAGATCAGGTCAGGTCAGTTGGTTTTGAGGTGGTGTGAGAATCTCATACTGGAAACAGGAAACACCACTGCCACTATCGCTGCCACAAGAAAGTTTTAAAACACTATGAGGGTAAAAAACCAAACACAAGCACTGAACTGCCCAGGAGTTTGTGTAACAGCTGACTGTTTCTGCAACAACAAAGCACAGTCCCTCGTCTCTTTTCCTTTTTCTCTTTCTCACTTTATGTAAGTTTTGATGTTCACAAGCTCTTACGTCCCCTCATTTAGTACAAAGTTCTGTACAGCTATGAAGAAAAACATGTTTTAGTGATTGTATTATTAAGGCAGAGAAAAGTGTAAAAATACAAACATTGTTGAAGATATGCTAAGTTCAGCATCCCTGACGTGTGATGACATAGAAGAGAGGAGGCCTACAGTAGCCTATGTGTAACCTAAATGTAAAAACAGAAGTGTCTCCTCAGGTTGTTGCTGCCGGGAGGCGATGTAGATCTTCAAACATCGCAGTTCAGCCGAGCAGCCAAACTCTTCTACGACTTGGCACTGAAGGTAAAAATGTTATGACTTGTTCAACTGACTGCCTAGATGACGTGGCATCTCAGGATACCACTGAAAGAGATTACAGAGTAAATCATTGTTTTATTACCTCATTGGCTTGGCTTAATGTTTCTCTCATTAAAAGATACGCTCACATTTTTCACCTATTGGTGCTTTCACACTGACCTCATATAGTTTGGTTAAATCGCATCGAGTTGGTTTTCCCCTCGGTGCGGTTTGTTTGGGTAGGTGTGAATGCAGCAATCATACTCGGGTGCTCACCAAAAGCTGACCAAACAAACTGAATCTCCTTGATGAGGTGGTCTCAGTAATCTTTCAAACGGACTCTGGAGCGGTTCGTTAGTGGTGAGAATGAGATCGGACCTCGAACAGAACCAACTGCTGGAAGAACCTCACATCTCTGGACTAAACCAGCTGCCGTAGTCAGCTGCGCTGTGCATTATGGGATAAGGACAAGTTTGCACTTCAGCAACATAAGCTGCATCCCATGTCCCTTATTTGATAGCTCCTCGACTCCTCGGTCCTCGGCTGAACTGAAAGTTGTTCTGTCCCTCCTCGGTGAAGGCCATCTCAAAGCTCTTATTTCTGCCCTGAGGACAGAGGAGGGATCATCGAGGAGCTATAGCCAAGGATACACAAGAGCAGCCTTCCCGGAAGCCGTGCAGCTAAAGGAGTTGCTAACTCCACCCATACAGCTGACAAATTCATGTGATGCTTCAGAGGAAAGGACGTCTCATTCCTCTAAAACACATTTGCTCGTTGCCTCTCTCCTCCGATGATGAGGAAGGGAGGCAAGTGGAGGAGTCAGGCATGCAATTTGAGGGTCATTGGATGCACCACTAGCCACATGGCAACTTGCGGACAATCTTGGAGTTTCTCTGATGACAATATTAGGTCCAAACTTTTAAAAAACACACAAGAACAGCGAAATCTTGCCATTGTTTAGGAAACGGCTCAGGGAAAGGGGGTTTCATAGATCCGTCGAACAGTCACACACTGTTGACAGATCTATGAAACCCCACTGCTTTTAGAAAATATGTTCAAAGACACACGTGGCCAGTGATGTGAATGTTGTCACGTGACTTGTGTTGCTGCAGTTTGGTTAGTTTCACCAACTCATCAACTGATTCAGACCAGAGCAAACAGTGTGGTGTGAAAAGGAACCAAAATGGCTGAAAAATACTACGATGTATAATGTTTTTGCCCTTGGTGTGGACCACATGAACCGATGTGAAAGCACCCTAAAACAAAACTCACATATCAACATGTACATTGAAAGAGATTTTGATCACTCTAATTGTTCCTCCAGTCCTAATGCAATGCCAATGTAAGTGATTGGGGACAAAATCCGGTCTGGCTTAGACAAATCAAGTAAAGTCTTTTTTGTACAAAATTCCCTTTGGAACTTTGGTACTACAAAGACTGTAACATTGGAAGATTTGTCTAACTCAGACTGTCGATCCACACTAAGCCTCAGCTGTACGTGGTGTGAATGTGTGTATCTGTATGAGATGGAAGTCCTTGGGTTGTGGGTGAAATAGAGCATTCTGTGTAGAATTCCTTGGACAAATGACTTTACACCTTCGTCAGTGTCAGCTTCTCATTCCTCACTGTCTTGTCCTCTGCAGGCCAATGATGCTGGGGACTACTTCCCCATCTGGGGAACATGTCAGGGCTTCCAGCAGCTGTCCGTCCTCACAGCCAACAAAAACCTGCTAACCCTCACTGATACCAAGGCTGTGGCTCTACCTCTCACTCTCACACCAGGTAGCTATTCGTCTCTGTCCCTGTCCTCTGCTCTTGTTCTGCTTGTCTTGTTTGCTCTTTTCTTCTCTCTTCTTCTTCAGCAACCTCTCGTCATAAAGATGAACAACTATTTTCTCCTGTTTTCAGTTGTGCCTGCCTCTCTTCTCAGATGCATTGTCTCAGCTTATAGTCTTTATAGATTAAAATGTACAGTAGTAGAGTCCTCCTAGCAGGATACGAAAAAACGTCTACATTTACTTCCACCTCTACAAATTGTCATTTGTATTCAACCCACAGCAGCATCACGCATGGTTCTTAACCCTTGTGTTGTCTTCCTGTCGACCATGCAACGTTTTGTTTCTCTGGGTAAAATAAATGTAAAATAAAAAAAAAATAAAAAAAAATTGTTGCTTTAGCCGATGTTTTGGTCAATTTCTTTGACGTTTTTGTCACCTTTTTCAACGTTCTTTAAAAAAAAAAAAATTAAAATGCTATGAATTGAACACCAAACATGAAAGCAGTGAAGTGATTATTTATTTGACTTGTGAAAAGCAGACCTGTCCCAGACGACCTGAGAATTCTGGATGGTTCATAATGTAGCAGTAGATCAGAAATGTATTTTGGCCCTAGACCGTTTAATGCTTAAACCAACAGAAGTATTTTGAAATCAATTCTTTGAGGGACAAGGAAAAAATGTCATTTTGAGTTCAGCTAAGATGTTAGGCCAGCTACAGTCGTAGAAAGAAAGTACACATGATAATATATTATACTAATATATATTACTTTTAAGAAGTGTTTTAAGTAATCATTTAACCAAATGTACTGGCCCTCCCTTACCACTGGTCTTACTTACTACGGACTGATTTTAATAATAATGCTGTATTAAACCATTAACCTTTACTAATGTAACTTCCTTCCTCCTGTGTTGTGTGAACTGCTTAATCATCACCTGTATCTGTCCTCTAGCGGCCCAGTCCAGCCGTCTCTTCCGAAGTTTCCCCAAGGATCTTCTGCAGTCTCTGGCCGAGGAAAACGTCACTTCCAACTTCCACAGATGGAGTCTGTCTATGCAGGTATTTATTTTGCTCCCGTCTCTTTCTCTTTTCTGCCCTCTCCTGAAAAGCATAAACACCTGGCATGGCCAGAATCTGTCGCTGTAGTTATTCATATCTTTTTTTTCTGGTTGTTCTGTTCGACAGGACTGGTTGTTCTGTCAAACAGAACAACCAGAACAACAGTAAATGAGCAACCATTCTCTATCCCATATTAACAAAACCCTAAGCTACTGTTGTAGCTGCAGAGCCATCATTTAGCGCATGAACACCTGGCATGGCCGGAATCTCTTGGTGTAGTTATTAATTAAGAGAAGCTAATTATAATTCAAGACCGTTCTCTATCTTTGAAACTGCTAAAGTGAGCAGTGTTGTATAAAGTACTAGAAAGCAATACTTGAGTAAAAGTACAAGTATCGTACTAGAAAAAGACTTTGGTAGAAGTGAAAGTTACCTTTTAGAATATTACTTAAGTAAAAGTCTTAAAGTATCTGATATATACTGTACTTAAGTATCAAAAGTAATTTTCTGATATTTAATGTACTTTAGTATTTGAAGTAAAAGTAAAAAAAAAAATTTATTTTTAAAAGCAAGCGATTAGAACTTTTATTGAGGCTTTCTTATAGTAAAGCATAAAGCATATTCAGGGTTCCCATATCTTCTTAATCTCACTCATCAAATCAAAATCACATTCTTTTCTAGGACTTTATGGGCACAATTCTCTTAAGTTCAAAGAACAAACAGCATATTTTTAGAGCTGACATCAATGTACAGAAACATTTCTTGCAACACGGGTGTATGACGTTATCTTCATCACTACCCTGTTCACCGAGTTCACCACTATCGTCGGGGTGGTCGCAGGGCTCAACATAAAAAAAAATCCCCACTGGCCCCCGGGGCCAGTAGATCAGAGTTTTGCTGGCCCCTTCTACATTTTTACTGGCCCTGAAAGAAATATCATAGGTGTGATTGGAAAAGGACAAAAAAGCAGGAAAATATACGCGGCACCTATGCTTTAGAAAATGGTTCCAACCCAGCTAGCCACTGCCACTGGATGTTGTGCCATTAGCAGCAAAGCTAGACCAGGGGTCATCAACTACATTTTTCCAAGGGCCAGAATTTTTTTAAGCAGACACTCCAGGGGCCAGACTTTCAAATAAAGAAAATAAAATTATACCTAATTCGCATCATCTTGTTTGATATTTTCACTTTCTTACTAAATTAATGCTATATTTTTTACATTAGTAAGCAAACCCCTAAAAACATGGAAAATCCATAATGATAACTAGATAGGCTACTTAACTAGAAAATGATCTCAGATTAGTCCTGTATGCCTAATTTGAAATAAGACAATTCTGTTGCTAAATAATACCACTGGCAACATCATCAAGATTGAAGAACGCGTCATTCACGTGCATATTAAGTAGCCACATGTATTTGTTTTGGTCTTAAAATACATCCATAGGTTTACCGCTCCAGCGGAGAGGATGGCTCGTTTAGAAATCAGCTACGTTTACAAGAGTTTGTCCAAAGTTCAAGATTGGTTGCAAATTAAGACAAACAGTTAGACTACAAACTGACATCTTTCATTTTAGCACGTTTGTAAAGTCGCTATTTGCAGAGTAGAGCTGGGTTTGCACACCGCGGTGGACGACAGTGGACAGCGCAGACTGAAATATCGGTTTCTACATGTTTCTACCTGTAGAACAGGTAGGTGGGTTATTGATAAGTATTGACTCTTTAATCATGGAGGTTTTATTGTAGGCTACCTACTTACAGTAACGAGTGTAGCGTTAGTTCATCTGCGCCATCGGCGGTAAATAATCCTCGGTAACGTTTCCAGTCAGTACATGTGCTGCGTGAAGTAACGCACACACCAGTGACTGTGGCTGCAACCAGCCCGACATACGTTTTTACTGGCCCCGGGCCATCGGGCCATTGCTTATGTCGAGCCTGGTCGTCTACGATAACGGGAGGTCCTCCAGTAGGTGCTCATGCTTCCATGGTGGTTTCAGTTGTGCGTCCTCCTCCTCCTTTAGCAACAAACAAGCGCTGAAATAGAGTGCGCGGCGTGCGGAGCGCACGTAATGCAATCTAGGAGCAGTGATTCGCCAAACCTCCCTTATTGCAGTCGCACACATTTCTTCTAATTTTATTTTTTAGTAACGAGTAACGAAGATGCTTAGTGGAAATATAACGGAGTAAAAGTATACATTTTATCTAGGAAATGCAGTGGAGTAAAAGTGAAAGTTGACATAAATTTAAATAGCGAAGTAAAGTACAGATACGTGAAATTTCTACTTAAGTACAGTAACGAAGTATTTGTACTCCGTTACATTACAACACTTAAAGTGAGGACTAATGTAAAAGGAAGGTCTGGCAATACGAGACTACTCCTGATGAGTGTACTTGTGCAAGACACTCAATGGCAACCTGTTATTAGAATGACCCTTAAAATGTTTCTACTCAACCCTTAGCATCAAATCACCTTACATTAGTATGTTTGACCAGATCAGTATGCTTCAAACACAGGGTTTGTCAGATCGTCAAACTGAAACGTGAAGGCTGCCAAAAAACTGAGTTCAGTCAGACAGCTCACGTTTGAAATGTTTATTATTACAGCAGAATATTGTGTTTGGCAGCCAGACTCCGACCTCATCACACCGCGCAGATTGGGTTTACATGAGATATTAGGGAGTGACGAGAAAGTAGCTTCCCCCCTGGCCGGAGCCTGCAGGTGGATGCTGGGGGGGTTGGGGGTGGTGGCGTGGCTTAAGGAACAGGCAGAAATACGGGTGCAGGGGGGCAGCAGCAGCACTGACAAGCAGAGATGGGGAAATTTTGCAGCTTAAATAGACCGGCAAATTGATGGGGTGTGTTTTGGTAAATGATATGGAGAGTGAAGCATGTCACGTGTGTGACTGCCTGAACTAGCTCGCAGGCGTCGCAACATTTTAGTCAAGCAGAGCCATACCACACGCCATACAGTAGAAACATGTCATTAGTGTATTTTCTCATGTAGGAATCCTGATGAGCGTCCTTGCAGAAGGCATGTTTCAACTCACCCCTTGCAGGTTTTTCCTGCATAGAGGAATTATTGGCGCACCCCCCCAAAGAGGTTTTAGCCAGCCCCAAAAGAAAAATCACTAGCACCCAAATCCTACATTTTTCAATTTAGGAGCAAAACATGCTCCTTGGGAAACAGTTACCTCAAGCCCTGTTCATATTAATTAATCAAACTGGACTTTGGGGGCAAGTGTAGTCGGATTCGGGCCCAGGCCCCGGATGTGAACGCCACCTTTCTGCAATATATTCCATTATATTTTATATTTTTTAATTGTTTTACTTGACATGAATAAAGATGTTTTCACCATAAATTGGTGTCTAAAAATGTACCAGAATGCAGGACAGTCTTTGACGGTCAAAATTTCCCCATATCCCCCACCTAATTTGTGTCCTCCCACAAAGGCCCATTCTGAGCCAGGAAAACCCCTGGCATCAATTCTCCATACACCAGTTAGTTTGACCAAATGTCTTTATGGTTGTTCCACGCAGAAGAAGCAAAGTAGTTTTAGGGCTACGAACAACTATTTTAACATCAGTCAAGTCAATCTGAAATCTCTGCCTTTGAACCAACAGAACTACAGCCGGAATGCCAAGCTCAAGAGGTTTTACAAGGTCCTGTCCACTAACAATGATGGGAAGAAAGAATTCATCTCCACAATGGAAGGTACCATTCCTCCCTGGCTACTTTGCAGTTTGTTGTATCGTTTGTGTTGTTCACTGTACAGCTAATTATTCAGATTCAGACATTGTTGGGAATCGCAGAGATTATGCAATAGGGTAATGTTGATTTTAATGACCATGATGGTCCTATTTGGGCCTATTAAATGAGAACCTTTCTAAAAGACGTTGATTAGAATGACTTTCTCAGTAAATGAGCAAGTTTTCTTTCCTTTTTTGGTCTGCTGACAATGTTTCTGGTTTTCTTCCTAGCCTACCGCTACCCATTGTATGCAGTGCAGTGGCATCCAGAGAAGAGCCCCTTTGAGTGGATAGATAAGCCAGGCATGATTCACTCCACCACTGCTGTAAGAGCCTGCTTCTACACTGCCAGCTTCTTTGTCTCTGAAGGTAACCAGAGGCACCTCTGCATGCTTCTATTATCCCTGTCAGGTTGTTATCAGCACTTTTTGTTCGTCCATTTCCTTTCTGTTATTTTTTGCACTTTTCATAGTTTCCGAGCAGAATATCTAAGGCTATGGGTCACTGATTTAACTGAAATACGATGGAAAGTTAGGCTGTGAGCCAAGAAAGATCTGATTAGTTTGACTCATAACTCCTGATGCAAAATAATAAATATTTACAATTATAACTAGATTAGGGTTGGGTATCATTTGGGTTTTTTCTGATACCGGTGCTAAAACAATACTTTTAAAACCGTGCCGGTGCCTAAACGGTGCCTGAACCGATACTTTTATAAAAGATTAAAAAAATTATGTATATATTTAAAAAAAGGAGCACAAAACGACAGTCGGCGTCATTTAAGAACGGCTTGTTTACTACTAAGGCCATATGGTCAAAATTAAATGATTTATTAAAAATGTAATAACAATAACTAATAACAATAACTTATTTCACCAGTAAATTGCTGGTAAACGACAAAAACAACCACTAGATGGAAAAAGGGTATTTTACAATAACTTTGAATGCAGCACAAGGCTGGCGAGGCGAGTTTCAAGTGACGCACCATCTGTGTTGTTTTTCCGACAACGGCAGCTGCAGACTGTTACGTCTCGGTGTTGGAATCCTCTACAGTGAAATACAGTCACACCATTTAACGTTAGCTGTCAGCATTTTAACCCTGTTTAATCCGGCTGCTAGCTAACGGTATGCTAACATTATCTGCCAAGTGTATTATGTTAACTATCGTCACATGCAGCGATGCTTGTGTTGCCTCTAACGTCCGTTTCGGAGCATCAGAGGGCAGCGCTGGTATTTCAGTAGCAACGAAATGAGGCACCGAAATCCTCATTACTATTTGGTCCAGTAGATACCAGTTGTTAAAAGTCCAATATGTAATACTGACAGCTAGTGTTTAAAAAAGTTATTGCAGTACAAATTCAAAATACTGGAGAGTGTCTTCTCCCCTGCCCCCTCCTCCCCAGACTGGAAGTTCACAGAGGTTGCCAGGCTGAGACTGCAGCATCCACAACAATGTTGCTAGACGATTGTCTCACATAGTCAGACATTACTTCACAGCACAGCGGAGTAGCTAACGTTAGATGCTGGCTATATTGACAGTCATAAAAGCCCGTGGTCACGCGGAGCTCTGTACCCAACTGACAGACACACTTTTTCGGCTTAGAATTACAGTAGGAACCGCCAAAAACCCCACAACCTTGCCGTCCTCTCCACATGCCAGACAGGCACACTTCCTCGGCTTAGAATTACAGTAGGAACCGCTAAAAATACCACTACCTTGCCGACTGAACACACTTAATTGGCTTAGAATTATGGCAACAATCGCTAAACACACTGCAAACTCACAGTCCTCTCTTTCCGATTTACAGCCCCCCTCTCGTGGCTTAAAATAACTCAAGATTGTTGGCTCCGGCCGCTGAACTACACTTTGTAAACAGCCATGGGCTGCTTGCCTGGTCCTCCCGGTAACGTTAGCAGTTAGTAGGGTTAGCATGGCGGCGTTAACCAGGACTAGCCAGGACCAGTCGAGATCACTTTACTGGCTGTGTCTCAATTGTTTTTGCGAGTAACCAACTCGGGTACTCAAGCTATATAATTCAGTGTGAGTACACAAATGTTGAAATGACATAAAATGCCCGTCCCTAGTGGCTGTGATAAATTAGCATGACGTTTTTTTTTAGGTCGAGTAGAATCTATCTCCGCTGATCCTGTTCGTTTGTGTGCTGCTTTCATGGCTGTACTAACGTTACAGCTGTAGCGTGCTGGGTTTACGTTTTTACAGGTATATCTGGAAACCCGGCCTGGCTGTCAAACTGGGCAGTTGATAACAACACACAGGCCAAAACATAAACAGAAGTTCCGTCACTGAATGTAAATTTCAAAAAGAAAAAATACTGACATTAGCATTGTTGTCAGAAAAGATAGTATTTCAACTTAACATGTTTCCTTAATATCTGATGAGGCATTGGTGTCATTTTTGGATTTATTACAGCACATATATTACATATTGGACCTTTAAGGCACCGGGGACGTATAAGCACTGGGTTTCGGTACCCAACCCTATTCAAGATAAACCCATCATTTCATGATTTGTGCTTATACAGATTTTCTACTCTGTTTACAATCTTCACCAAATTTGTTACATATTATAATTAGGGCTGGGTTACAATAATCCATAATAATTCCACGTTTAAGTAATCTGATATTGATTTATAAAATCAAGTAATTGATCTTTTAATATATGCATTTTCACCATGGATGTGGTGAATTGACTCCCTTTTAGTGTCAATTCTTAATGTAAGCATTAACCTGGGGCATTATAAAAAAAGATATTTGAAGGTTTCTTCTTGCTTGTACAATTTACAGCAGAAGTTCTCTGAGAATCTCTTTTATACTCAAGCTAAATCGTTAGTGTAACTGAAATTTCCCTAACCTAACTGATATAAAATCGGAAATGGAATCGAGTCGGGACCTTGTGAATCGGAATGGATCGATTCGGTTAATCATTGACGATATCCAGTCCTAATTATTAAGGATCCTGAAAACAATCAATTCAGTAGCTCTCCTGGAGTTTTCAATTTTATCACGTGATCTTCATCAGCAGATGGAGTTTGCTGGGTTCTCATGTCTCATTTTCCATTTTTTGTCTGAGCAGTTTAAGGATAATTTCAGATTCTTAGTCTATATTCTGAGATTCTAAGTCAATATTTTGAGATATTAAATCAGGCAATTTCTTTATCTGTGCCAGTGCAACTAAATTTAATTGACACACACACACACACACACACTACAGTGCGGATCGGGCCGCGTTTTTCTGTCCGAGCCTGGCCCGTGTCCGACAGAACAGTAACCGAACCCAGCCCGAGCCCGACAGGCATTAAGATATTTATGTCCGAGCCCGACACAGTTAAAATCTCATTTTTTTCTCATACTAATGACACATTGTGTGTCGAAAGCCCGCTTTTATTAAGCAACTGTACGAAGGCATTCGGAAATGTCAACAAGCGCATGTTAACACAGGCGCGCACCTACATAATAAGCTGTTTTAAATTTAAAATGTTCTATGCCTTATCGCGCTGTTGTGACCGAGCCCGACCCGAACCCAAACATCATTTCTAAATTGGTTCGGGTATCCATCCTCTAACACACACACACACACACACACACACACACACACACACACACACACACACACACACACACACTCTGTCTTTTCTTTATTTACACTCTCTCCTTTCTCTCCCTTCTGCCTTCCTTCCTTAAGCCATGAAGAACCAGCACCATTTCTCCAGTGCTGTGGAGGAAGAGCGAGCTCTCATCTATAACTTCTCTCCCGTCTACAGAGGCATGCATGCCATCTTCGTGCAGAACTATTACTTTGATTGATGGACAGTATACCGAAGACCAAACGGACCTGGGCTCAGTCTAGTCAGAATTTGTCATAAGTATCGTCATCTTGGCCCACGTTTAAAACCAAACTTTATGCTGTCGTCACTTACAGTAGCCTCAAACATCAAGTCAATAATTAGCCGTTTAGCTTAACTTATTTGCCACAGTGATTTGGAATGCAGTGCGAACAGGACAGTGAGGAAACGCAGTGATAATTAATACAAGAACAATTAAACGTCCTTTTTAGTAATCACTGGTTGTGTTGAGTCGAATGGCAGATAAAGAAAATAATACAAATTTAATTTATTTCTTTTAATCAGTGTTTCTCAAATGTTTTCAGAACAAGGACCAAATATCCCCTATGCGCAAAAGTTGCTGGACTACACCATTTAGTTAACATAGCCATTCAATTAGCTTTGTATGAACTCATTTGGACATGGCTTGAATGTAACAGATGTTTATTCATGCAAAATAGTTGCTCACTATAGCTTTAAGTCATCGATCTTCAGTTGTCAGGAACCGTTAAACATTGTTCCTCCGTATTTCCTTCAGATGTCTTGCTGATCGTTCGTGGAGCAAAATTTGCTGAAATCCGACAACACAGAAAAAAACAATTTAAATAATAATGTTAAAGTTTGCACATGAGTTGATTTACTGTAATATTGAAAATAACACATTAGGCTTAGACACATCCTTATTAGGCTTTGGAGTTGCTGGCAGATTTGAGAAACACTGTTTTTAATTTTTATTTTTTATTTTTTTTATCTGACAAATAATGGTTTCATACCATCTTCAATCCAAATCACCTTATAGTGTCATGATTTGTTTTTTAACATGGCTGTCGGCCCGACCCATTAAGGGACAGTAGTAACATTAAAGGGGCTATATTCTAAGCAGAGCTTCTTGGAATTAGTGCATTTTCACATTTGATCCGTTTCAGCCCTTCAAAAGAACTCAGACTTATTAGGCAGCATTTTTTGCGCATATGTGAACAATCCAAAGGAGTGCAGTTCTCATCATCTGTGCATTGTGAACACAACACACTTCAGGTTTGCTTTGCCCTTTTGCTTTTTTGCCAATGTATTTTAGCCCTGAGGCCCCATCAGAGCTGAAGTGGACCAGAAAGAGAACTGAGCCCTTTTTCAAGTAAATTGACAATGTGAACCCAAAAAGAACTGAGTCCCTTTTCTGTTGGTTCACTTTTTGGTTCACTTTAAGAGGACTGGGGGCTAGATTTATCAAGCCGTTAGCGTTTCCAGGCGCTAATTGGTCGCAAAGACGGACGTAACCGATGCGGGCTATTTACAAACAGGGCGCACTTGGGTAAAATCGCAGCTTGTCTGCCACATGAGCGAGAAGAGACAAGTTGCGCTTTCAATATGCGTTCGTGGGAGGGTCGTGGGGAAAGTGGGAGTTCCACCCAAAAAGGTGGGAGGATAAGCGCAAAGTGCACCTAATTATATATTCCGTGGTATTTACAAAGACTGTCTGTAAGAGCGCGCCTCTATTCTGCGGGGGAAATTCTCCGCCTCTTAAAAGCAGGCGTAAACCAGCCGCAATCGAGTTTCCTCGTAGACCTTTATGCCGCTGGTGAAATGGCAACAGTACTTTGAGCAAGACGAAGACATAGGCGAGGCTGAAAATATTTTTAACACAAGAATCACACTTTGTCAGTGAACACAACATCATTTAGCGTTACAGATCAAGCAGCCATGCAATATTAGAGTTACTGGAAGAAATCAAAGATGAAATTGAATCTCCCACTCAGCGTTCACATCCCATTCCAGCAGTTGTTAAACTCCTCGCTACATTACAAATATATTGGCATCAGGATCATTTCAAACAGTCATAGCATCAGCAGTGGGAATATCGCAGTCTGCACTCAGCCATATCATAGCACCAGTACCGCTTTGCTACAGCGCAATTTACGGTATAGTGGGCGGAGAAAGACGCTGATTGTCTGATGGGTGTCAGGGTTGATAAATACTACGCAAAATGTGGAAGCATAGCGTGCGCTATTACCGAACTCGCATAAACAGACGCAGCGCAAACTTGCGCTAGTGTTAGTAAATTAGGCCCTGAGTTTGGTTCGTTTAAAGAGGACTATATGTGAAAACACCCAGAGTGAACAAAAGATGGTGCTCTTTGGTAGGGGGCAAGAATAAATCCAATAGACATCAAGGAAAAGCCCAAGGCACTCGTCTTAAGAAAAAAATAGTTAATGTTAGGAGGTTAAAAGGCACAGGAATGGGATGAAACTATTTAAAACAGCAGGTGTGAGCACATCATCAGGTGCACCTGATGTTTTAAATAGTTTCATCCCATTCCTGTGCCTCTAACTTCCTGAAGAAGTTGGTTTTAAACTGATGATGCCAGATGAATTAAAGGCATTTTAAAAAACATTTCTTAAGATGAGTGCCTTGGGCTTTTCCTTGATGTCTATTGGGCTATATTCTACCTCCAATTAGCCCCAATAACCACAAACTAAATTAAATCAAACATATCCAAATATCCAGTTGTCAGGGTGTCTTTCGTTGCAGCACAGCATTCCCATGTTTTTAAAATGCTTTATTGGATACCTTTGCTGGTGTTTGCCACTATTAAATGACTCAAAAGTCCACCATACAGGACTTAACAGACTGAGTGATCAGTGAGAGAAGAGTTTTGTGATGAGCTGCTGTTTCAGTATCTGTCTGAAATAATGAATGTGAGTCCGTAATGTTATTTCTGTCAAAATGGAAACATACTCTGCCACCTGTATTCCAAGTTGTTCAACCCTCTATGTCTGTAAGCAAAAACAGCATTCAGAGTGTATGTCAATGAGAAATGGAAATCCGTTTACCAACTTATCTTTTTAAAAATAACTACTTTCCTATTTTGAAGTTGTATAGTCATTTTGTAATTTTGTTCCAGAGGCAAATATCAATAATCCCAAAACTCTATAGATGAGTCTTGAGAAAGAGTTCATCATGACATGATTGTATTCTTGTGTCTCTGTGGGCCTTTCCACAGAGTGGAGTATTTGTATTTTGTATATCACATTGTCAGAGAATGCTATATGTCTGTAGAGATTATCAGAATTTGAAAAATTATAGTTTTTACATTGAAACATTTTCAGTAGCAATTTCAGTAGGCTCAAGTAGTGGCATTTATTTTACACGATTGTCTGATTTTGAAATGTAACATTGAATGTTTAATGCTCTGGCATGAACTGTCTTCACACTTTCTTCATTCATCCAATTTTTTTAAACTAGTATACCAAACCAATAAGGCTCATCATTTTCGGTTTTCTTTTTAAAATGTTATCAGATTATTATTATTATTTCAGTCTAGTTGAAATTATTTTCACGCATTTTGCATCCCCACAATGAAACATTGTTTCTTGCTGCAAGAGAAGTCTTCTGCTGAAAAATACAGCCAATGTGAAAATAAATAATTACAAAACCAGTATTTCCCTTTTGTGTGTGAATAAAAACAAAAATAATGAGCCCTACAAACTACTACTTGTCCAAATTCTACTTTGGAACATTCTTTATTATATATACAGTACAGGCCAAAAGTTTGGACACACCTTCTCATTCAATGTGTTTCCTTTATTTTCATGACTATTTACATTGTAGATTCACACTGACGGCATCAAAACTATGAATGCACACATATGGAATTATGTACTTAACAAAAAAGTGTGAAATAACTGAAAACATGTCTTATATTCTAGTTTCTTCAAAGTAGCCACCCTTTGCTCTGATTACTGCTTCTCACACTCATTCTCTTGATGAGCTTCAAGAGGTAGTCACCTGAAATGGTTTTCCAACGGTCTTGAAGGAGTTCCCAGAGATGCTTAGCACTTGTTGGTGTGCCTTCAATTTTGAATAAATCCCCAACAGTGTCACCAGCAAAGCACCCCCACACCATCACACCTCCTCCTCCATGCTTCACGGTGGGAACCAGGCATGTAGAATCCATCCGTTCACCTTTTCTGCGTCGCACAAAGACACAGCGGTCGGAACCAAAGATCTCAAACTTGGACTCATCAGACCAAAGCACAGATTTCCACTGGTCTAATGTCCATTCCTTGTGTTTCTTGGCCCAAACAAATCTCTTCTGCTTGTTGCCTCTCCTTAGCAGTGGTTTCCTAGCAGCTACTTGACCATGAAGGCCTGATTCGCCTATCTCCTCTTAACAGTTGTTCTAGAGATGTGTCTGCTGCTAGAACTCTGTGTGGCATTCATCTGGTCTCTAATCTGAGCTGCTGTTAACTTGCGATTTCTGAGGCTGGTGACTCGGATGAACTTATCCTCAGCAGCAGAGGTGACTCTTGGTCTTCCTTTCCTGGGGCGGTCCTCATGTGAGCCAGTTTCGTTGTAGCGCTTGATGGTTTTTGCGACTGCACTTGGGGACACATTCAAAGTTTGCGCAATTTTCCGGACTGACTGACCTTCAATTGTTAAAGTAATGATGGCCACTCGTTTCTCTTTCCTTAGCTGATTAGTTCTTGCCATAATATGAATTCTAACAGTTGTCCAATAGGGCTGTCGGCTGTGTATCAACCTGACTTCTGCACAACACAACTGATGGTCCCAACTCCATTAAGGGAAAAGAATTCACTAATTAACCCTGACAAAGCACACCTGTGAAGTGAAAACCATTTCAGGTGACTACCTCATGAAGCTCATTGAGAGAACACCAAGGGTTTGCAGCGCTATCAAAAAAGCAAAGGGTGGCTACTTTGAGGAATCTAAAATATAAAACATGTTTTCAGTTATTTCACACTTTTTTGTTAAGTACATAATTCCATATGTGTTCATTCATAGTTTTGATGCCTTCAGTGAGAATCTACAATGTAAATAGTCATGAAAATAAAGGAAACACATTGAATGAGAAGGTGTGTCCAAACTTTTGGCCTGTAGTGAGTGAATATATATATATATATATATATATATATATATATATATATATATATATATATATATATATATATATATATATATATATGAAAGCTTATACATTGATTGCACAACTGATTGTACAAATTTTGCTTGTTTATTTCATCATGTGCCGGATGATCGGACAATGCCGATTCCATTAACTGGAAGCCCCAACATCTGCCAACATTATAACTGAAAGTTTGAATTACTATTCAACATTTTATCCTGCTACAAAAAAAAAACTGATTTAAACACACCAAAGGCCCACTCCATATTGTTTCAGACTGCTGTCCTGTAAGAAGTATGTATCCACTTAAGAAAAACAGCTCCAATTTCAGCTTTGTGACATGGCCTTTTCTATATAACCCAATGTTTTTTGCAGTGAAAAGCTTATTTAGCCAGGAGAACTGTCTCAAACATTAAAAGAACACTGAAATGACAAACTGTATATTACAGAGTTTGAGTTCTAAATGAAAAAAGAAAAAAAAAAAAAAAAAGAAACGCATTTTGTGTGATTTGCTTATACTATTCGGCAGGTATGTGGGGTGGTCCATAAAGCATAACACATATCTTAAAACTGAGTGAAACACATCTGGAACAGGAAGTGGTTTATTAATATTAAGCGAATTCTGAAAGTATTCAGACCCATTCACTTGTTTCACAATTTGTTATTTTGCGGGGACAACCATCACTGGAACCCTCTTCTGATCTGGGCTATTTTGTTTAGATTGAGTATGAAGATTGAAGGGGGTGCTACATTTACAAATTTTAGCACAAGGCTGCAACATAACATAATGTGAAAGTGTCTAAATATTTGAATGCACTTCACTGTACATTGTGAGTGTAAGCAAACCATTAAAAATCAAAGCCTCTGAAATTGTGGCTTTGAAGGCTCTGAACACCAACACAGGAGTTATCATTTAATCTGGCTGATTAAACCTCTTCCCAGGATTGTGTGAGTGTGTATAGACTGATTAATTGACATATTCCGGAGTCTCTTGTTAGCTTTGCTGCTGGACAAATGACAACTTTATTGGTAGATAAAGACATCTCATCTAAGCTATGGCCCACCTTCAAACTGAACAGAGGTCTAATTAGCAAGAGTAACTGAAACCACCTGTGTGGTGGCTTTAAAGCCTTGGCTATGTCTGTATGACATTATGTTCGTTAACAAATGAGTCAAGGTTTGCAAAATAAAAAAAACTGAGTTCCTTAGGGAATAATTTATTAGGAGTTTACACTTAAAAACAGGGCTCAGACATAAAATACAGAAACTCTCTCCAATAAAATAAACCAAACTTTGTTTAAATGTTATAATCATGCAGGACCTACATACTCATAGTAAGAAGGTGGGTGAGAAAATTGGTTTCACAGCCTTTATATAACATAAAATACATGACAATCCATTTGAAAGTGAGGCCATGCCCTAGACTGGGTAAACTGGTGATAGCCAGACTAGCCATGCCCCACTAATGTGTTTAGATTTGGCACACGTGCAAAAGGTTTGTGCAAAAGAAAATGTCCACTAGATGGAAGCATGATACCACTGAATGTATGCCTATGCTCATAAGCAATAACAGCAGAGAGACTGCTTTCAATGTGTGCCAACACTTGATATCCAGGATTTGAAATGTTTAAATAACAATTTTACAGCAGAAAACTAAAAAGTCATATAGTACTAATATAAAAATGATATTATATATAAAAGTTCCAACTTTCCACCTTTATTTAGTATCCTCTAGTTTCATTACATGTTCTTAAGTTTATTGGTAACACTTTACAATAAGGGTACATGCATTAGTTAATTCATTAATGAGCATTAACTAACCATTATTAACAGTTGAATAAATTGTTTAATTAACATGTATTAAAAATGCTCATGTTAACTAAGGTATTAATTGATGCATTATTTACCATTAGTTGATGCCTTAACTAACTGTTAATCACAGTTAACTAAGGTGTCTATTATACCATTAGTTAATGCAGTAATAAGCCTTGACTAACTATTAATAACAGTTAATTAAGGTGTCTATATCATTAGGTTCACAATTTTTGGCCATTTGGGGGCAGTGCAAAGTCAGGCACTTAAGCAATAGAATCATTAAAATCTTGTTTTCTCCATAATTCCAGGGTAGCTATGGACATGCTGGGCATCGCTGAGGATGTGTATTATGTGCATCAGGTTTCGAATTCAACGGGGAGCCATATTTGGCCATTTGGGGGCACTGCAAAGTCAGGCACTTTAGCAATACAAATGGCAAAATCTTGATTTGTCTGGAGCTGGGTTTTCTCCAGGGTAGATATTGAACGGCTGGGCATCAATAGGTTGCTGAAGACTTGTATTATGTGAATCAGGTTTCGAATTCAACGGGGAGCCACTGTTGGCCTTTTGGGGGCACTGCAAAGTAAGTCACTTTAGCAATAAAATGGTCAAAGGCACTTTAGCAATAGAATGGTCAAAATCTGGATTTCTCCATAATTCCAGGGTAGATATGGACATGCTGGGCATCAATAGGTTGCTGAGGACCTGTATTATGTGAATCAGGTTTCGAATTCAACGGGGATTTGGCCATTTGGGGGCAGTGCAAAATCAAGCACTTAAAGGGGTGATAGAATGATTTTATAGGGTATTTCACACTGTTCCTTATGGTCTCCTAATGGGGTATGTAACATTGGTTGGGCTGAAAATGGCCTGGTTGATATTTTACTGGCCCTTATGCATCCCTGTGTTTTGGCCCTATTTGTAACAAGAGCTTTTCTTCCAAATATGGTATGGTCATGAATATTTAGATGAGCTGCGCGCTGATTGGTTGAGCGACTTGCCATACGCAGACATTAGAGACGCGCGCTGATTGGTTGAGCGAATCCCCAATACACATACATTAGAGAAGCGACAGAATCTCATATTCCAGACACTGCAATGTTTCATTACCAAATTCACTTCTGAGACTTTTTTAAGCGAGAAATCAACTATATAAAGCTGAAATATGGGCCGTTTTACAAAAATTGATGGCTAATTGCAAATTTGGTAAGACGTGTCGGACTTTAGGAGCTCCACACAGTCTGACGAGAAAGCGGCAGCCTGCTGGGCTCCATACCCAGCGCAAAGTCAACCTTTGTGGATACTGCACTACGGGGCTCCGCGGCCAGCTGCCGGCATAACTCTAATATATTTACGGTTTGAATTTCGTCACGCCACTTATATAACATCATTCCCCAATGTCTTATAAAGCTAACCGTTGTGTCCGATTTGATTTTAAGGCATTTTTACGGACGCGAGGCGTCTTTGTAGGACGAGCAGCTGCTTGCTATATGTCCCATTCATTACAATGGGGAAATACCGCAGCTAGCTAGCTACACTGTCGCCATAACTAAATTATATTTACAGTTTGAATTTCGTCACGCCACTTATATAACATCATTCCCCAATGTCTTATAAAGCTAACTGTTGTGTCCGATTTGATTTTAAGGCATTTTTATGAACGCGAGGCATCTTTGTCGGACGAGCAGCTGCTTGCTACATGTCCCATTCATTACAATGGGGAAATACCGCAGCTAGCTAGCTACACTGTCGCCATAACTAAATTATATTTACAGTTTGAATTTCGTCACGCCACTTATATAACATCATTCCCCAATGTCTTATAAAGCTAACCGTTGTGTCCGATTTGATTTTAAGGCATTTTTATGAACGCGAGGCGTCTTTGTAAGACGACCAGCTGCTTGCTATATGTCCCATTCATTACAATGGGGAAATACCGCAGCTAGCTAGCTACACTTTTGCCATAACTAAATTATATTTACAGTTTAAATTTCGTCACGCCACTTATACAACATCATTCCCCAATGTCTTATAAAGCTAACCGTTGTGTCCGATTTGATTTTAAGGCATTTTTATGAACGCGAGGCATCTTTGTAGGACGAGCAGCTGCTTGCTATATGTCCCATTCATTACAATGGGGAAATACCGCAGCTAGCTAGCTACACTGTTGCCATAACTAAATTATATTTACAGTTTGAATTTCGTCACGCCACTTATATAATAATAATAATAATAATAATAATAATAATACATTTTATTTGTATTGCACTTTACACGTGAAGGACACATCTCAAAGTGCTACAGGTGCACAGATAAAAACAGTAAATGTTTAAAACAGTTAAAAACAGCAAAAAAAACCAATAATTATATTAAGAAAATGCAATACAAAATAAGTGGGTCTTTAATTTATTTTTAAAAACCTCTATAGACTGTGGTTCCCTCAGGTTGTTTGGGAGGGCATTCCACAGTCGAGGCGCAGCCGCCTGGAAGGCCCTATCTCCCATAGTGCGGAGTTTGGACTTGGGGACCTGGAGTTTGTGTTTGTGTGTGTCAGAGGAACGGAGATGTCGGGTTGGGTTATGTCTATTGGTAAGTTCTTTAAGGTACAGGGGTGCGCTGCCGTAGATACACTGATAGGTCAGGAGACAGATCTTGTACTCAATCCTGAACCTAACAGGAAGCCAGTGAAGTTTATGGAGGATGGGTGTGATGTGGTCAAATTTGCGCACCCTCATCAGGACCCTGGCTGCGCAATTCTGGATGTACTGCAATCTCTGCAGGCTCTTGCCAGGGATCCCAATGAGGAGGGCATTGCAGTAGTCAAGTCTGGAGGAGACAAGGGCATGGACCAGCTTCTCTGCATCAGAAAGAGAGAGGAAGGGGCGGAGTTTTGAGATGTTCCGGAGGTGAAAGAATGCAGTCTTACAGATGAATTGGATGTGAGTGTTAAATGATAGGTGGGGGTCAAATCGAACCCCAAGGTTTATTATAGGGGATGTAAGAGGAATGTCATGGCCAGCAAATGAGTAAACGGTCAGAGTGGAGGATCGGAGTTGGTGTGGGGTCCCAATGAGGAGTCCTTCACTTTGGAGCTGTTTAACTGAAGGAAGTTGTCAGTCATCCATGCCCCTATCTCCTCCAGGCAAGCATTCAGAGTGGTGAGTGATAATGCGGAGGATGTGGGGTCCATCCTGACATAAAGCTGAGTATCATCAGCATAGCAGTGGAAAGCAACTTCATGCCTGCTGATGATGTTGCCCAGGGGGAGCATATAGATGGAAAAAAGGGTGGGACCAAGGACCGAACCCTGAGGCACTCCACATGTAACTGTGTGGGGCCTTGACCTGGCTCCCCCCAGGGCAACATACTCAACTCTATCAGTCAGGTAGGACCGAAACCACTGAAGTGCTGTTTGTGAGATTCCAATGAAGCGTTGCAGACGGTGGAGGAAGATGGCGTGATCAACAGTGTCGAAGGCGGCTGAGAGGTCCAAGAGCAGGAGGAGGGATGGAGAGCCCTGGTCAGCAGCCACAAGCAAATCGTTTGTGACCCTGACCAGGGCTGTCTCTGTACTATGGGCGGATCGGAAACCAGACTGGAATTTTTCATAAAGACTATGTGAATGAAGGTGGTTGTGGATTTGAGTGACAATGACTTTTTCAATGACTTTGGAGAGAAATGGAAGGTTAGAGATGGGCCGGTAATTTGATAAAATATCTGGATCAATAGAGGGTTTCTTAAGCCGAGGGTTAATGAGTGCAGTTTTAAGAGAGATTGGAAGATGACCAGATTGCAGGGAAGAGTTTATGATGGTGGTGATGAGAGGGCTTAAGAAAGTCGTATTTAATTTAATTAGGGCTGTGGGAAAGGGATCCAATGAGCATGTTGAGGGTCTCATACTGTGTATGAGAGTCTCAACCTGTCTGTGTGTGGGGTGAATGAAATGTGAGAATGTTGGTACTGAGGTTGGAAAATAGACGGAATGACATTGCCGGGTATTAAATAAGAACGGATGGTAGATATTTTTGTGGTGAATGAATCAAGGAATTTATTGCACTGGTCGTCGGTACTGTTAATTTGCCTCGGGACTGGTGGACTGAGAAGGTAATTTATTGTTTTAAAGAGCTGTTTCGAATTTCCTGGATTATTGTTAATGATGTTGGAATAGTATTGTGAGTGATTTGGAATATGATCTTTGGTGCTCTCTATATGCAGATTTATGGACAGTCAGCCCAGAGGCAACAAAGCGCCTCTCAAGGACCCTCCCTGCCGCCTTCTGTCTACGCAGCGCACCGGTGTACCATGGAGCAGAGCGTGTAAATGTTGCAGTCCGTGTCTTGAGGGGCGCATGGGCGTCAAGTATCTCTTGCAGACCATAATTATAGTGGTCGACAAGCTCGTCAGGAGCAGAGTGATGGTCGAATATGGCCAGGTTTTGTAGGTCGTAGGACAGGTGTTGAGGGTTGATTTCTTTTGTTTTGCGAAAGCAGATTTTGTGTTTAGGCTTATTGAGTGAGGTCAGGAATGAAAAGTTTAATGATATGGCATTGTGATCGGATATGCCTAAATCATGTACATGAACATTGTTAACAGGAAAATTTGTTATATATATATATTTGTATGGGTGGGGACTGTCACAAGTTGTCTGAGATTGAGTGTATCAAGGAGTTGTAATAGTTCTGTAGTATATGGACTTGGGAGAATCAACATGGATATTAAAATCTCCAAGAATTTCCACATTGTTTGATATGGTGCACAGTGGCAAGAGTAGCTCTGTTAATTCTGAAATAAAATGTGGGTGTGGTTTCGGTGGCCGATATATGAGGAGGGTTGTAAGTGGGATGGGTTTTTCACACGTAAAAGCCAAGCATTCAAATGATGACAACTTTGGCAAGGTCACGGAGGACAGATGCAAATCAGAGCGATAAATAACCGCCAAGCCCCCTCCACGTCCATTTCCCCTAGCTTTTTCCAGATATGTGTATGCAGGGGGGCATGCTTCATTAAGTGCAGAATACACTTCTGGTTTGTGCCAGGTCTCAGTGAGGCACATAAAATCTAGCTTCTGATCCAATATATAGTTGTAGATAAAGGATGCCTTATTGGTAAGTGATTGACAGTTTAACAGTTCTATTTTAATCGTTGAAGATGGAGTCCACTTTACCAGAGAGCGCAGCACAGTAAAGTCCACTCCGCGTTTCCCAATGTGCGCAGTACGTGGTTCCTCCAGCAGGGGCCTGGATGTGGTCGCTTGTAGTTTTTTAGTCCTGAACCATGGGCGCTCTGATGACGCGTCCGATGATGTCGTTGGTGTGCGCCGATGCTAGCAGCTGTCCACAGGCTTGGAATTGAGCTCTCGGTGATGCTCTCGGAGTAAACAAGACGCCGCCGTGACCCTCTGTGGACGTAGCGTGGTCGGCGAAGAATGCCCAGTTGCTTGAGAGCAGAGATGTTTGATGGGGCAAGGCGAGTGTTAAGGTCCAAGAGTTGGTTCGGCAGGTACCGGAGCATGGTGGATGTAGAAGTCGTTGTGATGCTACAGTTAGCAGCTATCCATGGATCCGGCAAACGTGGTTGAATGATGACTATATACACCAGAATAACTGTCAGTGCCCATAGTAACCCATGGGAAGAGTGTGGCATACGTCGGAAATGAGGGGAGCCCATGTGGACTGTAAAAGGTTTGGTTTCAGGACAGTATCTGGTAGTAGCAGCCGATTAGCCTAGCCACGGGCAATCGCAGCTCGATGGACGGGAAAGCTTCAGCCAACTACTGAATTTTGACTGTCCGAGGTAGGGGTGGTACGGTTCATGAAAAAACACCCGAACCGCACGGTTCGCTAGTCTCGGTTCGGAGCATGTGTGTACCGAACGGTTCGTCAGTACACTGTTAATGTGCACTAACCTCTTACTGCCGTAGTGCCCACTTTATACACCTATGTTAAAACACTTACTGGCAATGACGAGCGGGATGGGCGTGACAAACGCAATCCATGGCAGATGATTGGACGATTGCGTCACATGGGTCTGGCTGGTCCCAAATTTCAAAACATACTGTCATGGCAGCTCGTTCAGAATACGATCTCATATTGTACTAAAATAGTTCAACGAAACGTGTTTCTGAAAACATTTTAAGCGAGAAATAGGCCATGCAGTTGCTGAATCTGTCTTCATTTCAGATCGACAAAGGTCAGTTTAAAAGATTTTCATCAGATTTTGAGAGACACCGAGCCAACCGCTCCTCAAGTGGAGTGGGGTGCCGCTGCAGGTCACGTCACGTCACCTGCAGAAATGTCAGGTGGGAGAGAGGCTGCCCAGAGCTGGAGGATGCGCCAGCGTCGTTTATAGTCTGGTGTGTGGGAACATTTTGGATTTCACGTTACCTATGATGAAATAAAACAATATAGAACTGCCACTGTGTGCACGTTTTGTGCAACATGCATTCAATATGCTAATTTTAGCTATATGCTGAAGTATATTCTGGAGTGTTAAAGAAAAAATAAGAAACCGTACTGAACCGAAAACCGTGACCCTAAAACCGTGATATGAACCGAACCGTGGGTTTTGTGAACCGTACCACCCCTAGTCCGAGGGTTTGCTCCATCAATGTTCGATTTACTGAAACCAGTCCGGCTGACAAGATCCCCAGCTATTTCTCAGGGCGATGAACGACTCAAATCGCTCGCCGTTCCAGCAGTAAAGGCAGCTCCAGGTAAGAAACATCCGAGTCAAGATGTTTTAGTATCCAAGATACTGGGCAAAAAGGGGCTCAATATCTGTTTTCAGTAGAACAGATACACAAAATAATTATAGCAGTTTTTTTTTTTAGCAAGTTCTTAGAGGGCTGAGAAGCGGCGAACACACGACGCCAGCGTCCTCTCACACCCCCAATCATATTCTTCCTGGTTGGGAACTTGGGACCCTCACAGCCATGCTGGCTGGCTTCACATTAGACGATTCATGTTAGGTCTCCCCTGGTTGGAGACATCTTCGTCATATAACATCATTCCCCAATGTCTTATAAAGCTAACCGTTGTGTCCGATTTGATTTTAAGGCATTTGTATGAACGCAAGGCGTCTTTGTAGGACGAGCAGCTGCTTGCTATATGTCCCATTCATTACAATGGGGATATATCGCAGCTTGCTCACTTTCGCATAACTAAAGTATATTTACAGTTTGAATTTCGTCACGGCATGAATATTACAGGTTCCTCAAGGTCTTACAAAGCTTAGCTAACACTTGTCCGATTTCGGATTTCAATTGAATGTATTTTTGTGAATGTCAGAGTTAGGAGGAGGCTAGCTAGCTAGCTCTCATTGATGGACTCCATCTCACCGCGGCTCTATCAATGAGACTCGCGGACAAGAGGCGTTTATTTCCCCGATTGTTTGTTTAAATAACTCAACACACATACCCATTATAAGATTAACTGGAACTCCGTGCTGCGGTAAAAGATTGCGGGGTAACAAGCTTGCTGGACACTGCGGTCAGGGCGGCGATGTAGCAACCCAGGCAGCACCAACACCGGCACTAAACTCCGACACACAGTCGGAGAAAATTTGCAATTAGCCATCCATTTTCGTAAAGCGGCCCATATTTGAGCTTTATATGGTTGATTTCTCGCATAAAAAAGTTTCAGAAGTGAATTTTGTAATGGAATAGCAGAGATCTGCGTGACCTAGCTAGATTCAGAAAACTACCTGATCTCAGGTCAGTTGTGTAGTGTAATGTAAATGTTGGGGCGTGACCGTTCTCTTAATACACCCAAGGGCTGACAAAGGTTCCGGTTTTTGGGAGGTTGACGTCAACTTCCAGCTTTGTTGGGATCATAGACTGTATATTATTAGTGGACAGCCCATCCGGTTTCGCAAAGTGCTGCAAATGCGGAAGTGCCTTAAACCTGCATTCTATCTGAATTCCAGCAGGGGGCGACACGTGCGGTTGCAAAAGGAGGTCGGTTTCTGTAGAAGTCTATGAGAAAGTGACCCACTTCTCACTTGATTTATTACCTCAGTTCACATTTTCTTGAAGAGTTTATGGTCTCAATTGCTAGTTTTAAGTCTTCTGCAACACAGAATGATGTTCATTTTTTGAATTATGGTCTCGTTGATTTTAAAATCGGCGATAAAGCAGAGGGTGTTTTAGGGCGTGGCTATGATGTGATTGACAGTTCGCGGTCTGTCAATCATGACAAGAGGTTTAGGCACGTCAACTTCATTTTGGAGTTTGACCAGCTTTCTTCGTAGTGACTTTGACACTTTGGTCGCCTAATAATGTCTTGTTCAGCGTTCGGTTGGACGACAAGACACTCAAAGGAGTCGGCAGTTCAGTTTTTCTGGTAAGTAACGTTAACTTTTTTTAAATACTGTTTTTCGTTAGCGAACGTTAGCATCCCAATTAATATCAGTTTGCTAGCTAGATTGCACCTTGCTAACCAAGCTAGCGGGCTAACATTATGCAGACCGTATAAACGGATTCAAATATATATTTAACGTTACAGTCGTATACAGTAGGTCTGCATAACGGTCTCGACGGCGATCTATTTTTAACCATATGTGGTGTTATTGCTAATCGATGCGCATGGCTCCCTAACCCGCAAGCTAACACTACTATTACATGTAATGGTAGCTAATGTTAGCTTAAAATCAAAGCCTGATATAGCTAATGCTATGGTGCAAAGTCATATTAAACCCTATATTCGCACGGGATTAGAATAATTTTGGGACTGCGTGTGATTTAGAAATTACCCCCTCACATCTGAGTTTCGTGTGGCGCATTCGCACAGGACAAGCAGAGACTGCTTTTACTTGAATATACTGAAATATATGTTCCTGCCCGAGAGTTGGGCAACGTTACCCGGAGGTGCCCGAAGGACAGGCACATAATATCATCCCCGCCGCGGCGGCACCCACACAGCATCACCGTCACCCTCACCCTCGGACATAGCTGCGGGGGGAACGCGTAGACTCGGAGACGGAGGTCTCTGGGCGGGGCAGTGGGCCAGAATATGCGTTGATGCTGTTACACTGATGTCTTTCTTCTACTTACTGTAGTTGTGTGTCTGCTAATCTATTTCAAGACCTTCTGTCAGCACATTAGTCTGTTTTAAGATGAGTCACATACATGTTACAATCTATATTTACAAGTGCTGTTTATTACCAAAATGTACATATCATTAAAAAAGTGTTGCGTACAATACACATTGTCTAAGAAAAATTTGACATGTAGGAGTATGTTTACTTAATACTGCATGTCCTCATCTGAAGCATAGATTCATGTACAAGCGCATATATTAATATAATTCATTGTGATCTACCATGCCTTAACTACATGTTTGTCTATTACAAACATTTGCCTGTCCTTATCCTTTCTCTTGTGCCTCGGCTGCCATCCACCGGAGTAGACAGCCACCCCCACTGGACTCCACCACTAGCCGGCCTACTATCTTCCTCTGACGGACCTGCTCCTTCCCAGAAACCACCGACCCGTTCTCCATCCTGGAAACTTTGACGTGCTTTTCCCCCCTCAGAAACCTGGACTCGATACTTCAAATAAAACCTGTTAATTCACACTCCTGGCTCTGCGTTCTGTTCACCATTCAAACCTAAAAGTTAGCACTTTAGAAATATGTATAAGGCATATAATTGAGATATTTTATGTATAGGATTAAACTGTTAGAATTAGATATTGACATTGCATGTCCTTGTATGGTTTTTAGTTTTCATACTTTAAAAACGTCAGTGCAGTAAATATAAGGTACATTGATTTAATTATTACATTGAATAAGTTGTTTATTTTTTCTTTGCAATTTGTGATCATACTTTTGTTATAATGAATTTACAATAACCCTACACAGATTAAACAGCACCTAGTGCATTTTCAATTACCTACTAAACACTTGACTACGTATTTGAAATATATTCAAATATATAAATTAATCTAAAAGGATTTTGGTGAAGTGTTTTCATGGTGATTAAAATTGACAAGTACATAAAGACACAAGAAAAGCACAAACTACATTTTGCTGATCCTTTGTCAACATTCAAGTAAGTATGGTAACATTTAAGAAATCATTTATGTTGATTAAAGCCCAAATAGACACTTTTAAGCAATTACAAATTCTATCAAATTACCAATGTCTTGTATGACTACAATACTGTATGTTCCTATAGTTACTTCAGAAAAACAACAAATGTAGCTTTAGAAAGACCTTTATTTCCCATTGAAATGGGCATTAACTTCAAAAACTACATAAACCACAAACACTGGCAATATTTTTAACATTATGTTTAAAGTGATGAATTAAATAATGTAGTTCACCTTTTACAATCCAGTGTAAATTCCACACATAAATCACTGCTGTGAAACTTCACTGTCACAAGTGAATTCTGCATAATAAAAAGAGGTAGTTGAATCACTAGTGCCACATTGTTAGTTACAGTAGAAATGGTTGACATTACAAACCACAATATAAAAATATAGCTTAACATATAAAGCTTAAAGCACTTGTGCAGCACTATTCAGTCAAGTCCAAATGCCTGGGTAAAGAAATAAAAGCTGCCTTTACAATTACAGTGAGCATAGTGTGACAGTCTGTTGGTTGTCGGTAATGCACAGTGGAAAAAGAAAAGTAACTTTTAAGTAACTATTACTTAATTCTGAGGAATTGGGTTGGGTGCACATGCCATCGTGGCTCTCCACACTCCTATTTCTGAAAGAAAGAAAAAGAGTCATCAATTTCCATTTGAGCCCCTCATAGTTAAATATATATGCACACTAGCATGTAACTGTACTTCATTAATTATCTAGGAGAATACAGATGAATTAACAACAGTGTATTGTTCTTTAGTGTAACTTCAAGTCAGTTAAATGATCTTATTTCTGCTAACGTTAGCTCTTAAAAGCATGTAAAGGCAGTAGCAAGACTTTATCGGTGCTTTATGGTTATTACAGTTAGCCAAACGTTCTAATAAACTTGGTTAAACATTTGCTAATAGTTAGCGTTAGATAATGATAAGCATTGACAATCACCGTTTCGTAGCTAAACTTAGCATGTTTTACCATAAGTGGCTAGCTAACGTTAGACAATTTACATGGTAACATCAGATACATTTACTTTACAATGTGACTCCTCTTATATGACTATGGGACAAAGATATATTTAAAACTTAGCAAAGCTAAATCTTACCTTGAATTATGTATGCTAGCTTTCAGCAGAAGTTGCATCCAGATTGCCAGTGAACGTGTGTAATGTAACAAAGGGTGTAAGCAGCGTTGCTAACAAAAAAAAAAAATAGTCAGATACCGCCCAACTGTCTACGGCTCCTCCCTCACTCCTCCTTCTCGTCTAAAAACGTCACATCCGCAACCATGATGGCTGTGCCCATAAACGCAAACTCGACGACGGATTTCAGATCTCCACAAACCAATGGGTGACGTCACACATGCTCTGTCCATTAATATTAACAGTCTATGGTTGGGATTCACCCGTTTTCAGCGGCAGTTTCAAAATATGAGATTTTCATAGTAAAGGGGTGTCAATGGGATTTTGAGCTTCTATGTATGTCCTATTTACCCACCGAACTGTCCTCATTCAACTATGACAGGGTAAAATCGGTTTTGCATTCTATCACCCCTTTAAGCAATAGAATCATTAAAATCTTGTTTTCTCCATAAATCCAAGGTAGCTATGGACATGCTGGGCATCAATGCGTCGCGGGGATGTGTATTATGTGAATCAGGTTTCAAATTCAATGGGGAGCCATTTTTGGCCATTTGGGGGCGGTGCAAATTCAGGCACTTAAGCAATAGAATCATTAAATTCTTATTTTCTCCATAATTCCAGGGTAGCTATGGGCATGCTGGACATCAATGCGTCGCTGAGGATGTGCATTATGTCCATATCTACCCTGGAATTATGGAGAAAACCGGTAGCACTTTATAATAACTATCCATAATTCATCATTTATTAAGCATTAGTTAACTATTAGTTGATGGTTTGTTCATTATTACTTATTAATTGTTCATACATAGTTCATCATGAGTAAAGTATTTGTTCACACAATTATACATGTTTTTTTCATAGTAATCAAGCCTATTAGTTAATGGTTTGTTCATCATTATTAATTAATTGTTCTTACATAATTCATCATCAGTAAAGCATTTGTTCACATATTTATAAATGGTTTGTTCATAGTAAATAAGCCTATCTTGAAAAATGTTTGTAAGTACATGATTTATACTTAACAAATAATGAAACAACCATTTGTAAATGAAATAATTTTCCCATTATAAACCAGTTACTAACTATTGCTAAATGCTTTGTTCATCATTTGTAAAGCACTGCTCCTATGTTAATTCTCATGAATGAAGCATTTGTATACACACTCATAAATGGTTTGTTCATAGTAAATAAGGCTTTCGGAAATTATGTTTATAAATAGAAGTTTGACACTTTCTAAGTATTGCAAAAAACATTGGTAAATTAAATAATTTTCCCTTTATAAACTATCTACAAACTAGTAGTACTTTATTTGTTTATCATTTGTAAAGCATAGTTCCTACATTCATTCTAATCAGTAAAGCATTTGTAAATACAGTTAGTAAATGGTTGGTCCATAGTAAGTAAGCCCATGTAAAAGGTTTATCAGTATATTTTTTAATAATTCCTACATGATGCATTAACCATTTGTAAATGAAGTAATTTTACGATTATCAACTAGGTACTCAGGAACGCAAAAGGTTGTTTAAAACTAGGAAGTTAATGATTAACAGACTATTTAGACCTACATTTGTTCATGTCTTAAATAAAATGTTATGATTTAGAAAAAGGCCTAAACTAATAGCTGGGATGTTAACACATCTGTTACAAATACTTACCAATAATGTAATCCATGATTAACTCATGAGTTACTACTGGTTAGTTAAGTATATTGTGTGAGCCCATCTAAAGTGAGGACTTGCTATGCTTTACAAAGCATTTATAAATGAGTTGCAAAGGCTAGCAGATACAACAGAAACACAAGTAAAAAAAGTATTTGTAACCCTTATTACGATGTAGTAAGAATGTACATTTATGAAATAGCTCATATTAGGATAAAGTTTGAGAAGTGTATTAATATACACAGAAACATGGCATACACATATACAGATAAAACACAGGTATGAAAAATAACAACTAAAATAATAAAGTGCGCTCATAAAAGAAACCCTTTTCAGTTCTATGAGCTCAATTGTTCTTTGATGACAAGAGTTCAGAGATGTTCAACGTTGGGGCCCATATGAGTTTGGTTTCTGTTTGTCCTACCACCATGAAGAAGGAATCCAGGGAGTCTTGATCCTGTAGCTGCCACCCAGCCCACTGAACTGGGAATCTGTAACCCCTGGAAGACTCTGGGATCTGAAGAATCAATGTGATCCAATATCCCTCTCTGGACCGGACCTCCCGTGCATAGCGCTTCTCAAATCTCCACCTCCACCATCTGTAGATAAGGCCAAATCAGTTCTCTCAATTACTATTCAGAAATAAAATCAATTGCTTAGGCTACAATGAAAATAAAATGAGGTGATATTTCAGTTAACCCATATTGAAATATCTAAATCTCTATTCAGCTGTACAACCGTTCTTAAATTTCTTCTCTTAAGTATCAAAAGTATATAAATCCCTTTCAGGTATCAAAAGTACATTTATATTAATAGGTAACCTTTATACAAAAAAAAAAATCTAATTCAAGTTTTATGGAACCTACCTTAGTAACATTAACACTATTCTTAATATAATTGCATAAATTGCATTTAAACATCTCTCAAATTGAATTATTTTCCCATAACTTAAGATACAGTGTTGTAATCTAGAGGCATTAAGACATGCATGCTTATTTATCCCTCCCTGCACAGGTAACAGTAGAAAGAATGCACTAAAAATTTGCCTCTTTGAGTTACTTCTCCATAAACTCCAGTTAAACAATTAAACACACAACTTGTACTAACATTCATTCAACAAAATACCCACAGCTAGCAAGAGTGTTGAAAAGCAACATTACTTTCCATAACCAATAGATAGAATCATTAGCCTTTTCACAGGCAATACACAGTACTCCGCTAGCCTTTTGTGGCTAATTACACTATTAGCATATGAATACAGCACCTTAGCTAACCCGTTAGCTTTGCACTATTAGCTCCGTTCTCTTAATACATCCATGATTAGCACCGATTAGCATGGATGCTAGCGAACCTAGTGTTAAAGGGGAAATGAAACGTCCATGTTTTCGCACTGGTAGTAGCTACATATATAAAAAAAAATCACCTTGCCTAAAATTTTATTTTAAAAAGTTGTTAAAACCACAGATATGACAAAATTATTTTCGTAATTTCTAGCTAGCTATCTACCTAGCAAGTCGCCATTTTGGAGTGACGTCACAGCCTACGTAACGGGGTTGGTTGGTTCTGTTGGTGAGTGAAGAGAGTGAAGCGTTCCTGGACCGTACTGAATACGCACTGATTTTAAATGGAGGAAGACGAACTTGAAAGACCTGTTGAGTCCGTGTGTCCCATTGCGTACGCATTTGAGCCTATACGGCGTGGGAACCGAGCAGTGGTACGTCGATTTGTCGAACAGCCGGTGGTGGTTTGGGGCGAAGAGCGGGTTGGCAACGCTACCTGGTGTCAGTGTGGCTGTTGTACTGCGATGCCCACCGTGTCGGAGTCCATCTGCTGTCAAGAGGCAGATCTTGACCATGTATTGCGTGGTCAATCCTGCATCACTATGGCGCGCACATTTGCCATGCTGTGCCGGGAGGTAGACGTGTTGGAAGTGGCAATGCTTTCCCTGAAGGATGTCAGAGCGGAGACACTGGAGCGTCCCATCAATAGCTGGTAAGTCAAGCTAGCTTTAACCGCTGCCGAATGGTCCGATAAGGTTAACTGTATGCAGTAACGTTACAGAAAATACATTGTAACTTACATGGTGTTGACAAGAGTTAGGAATATGATGGCAGACATCGCGAACAATGTTTCCATGTGCAGTTTGTTTACATATAACGTTAGACGTCGTCTTTTTGTCTGGTACTAATAAACTTCACTAAATTAGCTAAACACTAACAGGGCTCGAGATTAAGGCTTGTCCGCTTGTCCGGGACAAGTGGAGTTTTTGTAGGGCAAGTGGAAGAGGAATTTACTTGCCCCACTGGACAAGTTAAAACTAAAATAAAACAAAATAAAATGCCATGTTACTTAGCGTTATGTGCCACTCATTACGTCTATTTTACCGATTTGAAACAAATAAATGTTTTTTCCCCCACAATCCGGGGCAGCGGACCGCTAACGTTAGACCCAGCGGCAGTGGGTTAGCGGAGCGCTAACATCGGACGGACCGCTAGCTAGCTAGCTGTTCAGCTCATTCTCTGTAAGCGATGCAGGATAAAAGCATGGCGGAACCAGCAAGCCAACCAGCTGGTGTTAGTTAGCGAACGTTAGCTTGCTAACTCCGCCTTAACGTTACCCCCTCACCACATCGTTAACAGAAAACGAGCCGAAAAAGCTGTCACTCGTGGCGATGGCAGTGTGCTTTGTGTGGAGGAAGCATGAAGTTAATTTGACTCATTTAGCGGCTGGCTCTCTGCCTCGTAACGTTACTACTCCACTGCTCGTTTTTCCGTCGTTATTGTAAAACTTCAGCTCCGCGACTTGCCGGATTAAATATCAGTTAATAATCAACTGTAAAGTAGCTACACCTTTTAAAGGATCCCTTGGTAAATCAGCCTCTGCCGGGTATAAAGTGAAATTGTAGAAAAGTGACTTTTGTGCATGGACAATTGAAACGTAAATGTAAGTACAATGTACAAGTGCCTCAAGAAGTTAATGTAGAGCCCTGACTAAGTTAGCATGAGTTAGTTCATGCTTACAGCTGTTAACTAATAATGACTGTACCTAACTTTAGTTGTTTGCGGTCAAAACACCGTGATGTAGACAGTTTGATGTCGGGATATTCCTACATTCAGCCAGGTTTATTGTCAATAACTTTTGACTGAGATCATCACTAACGCAGCCATATTCTGTAATCTGACAGAAATTATTCACCCTCTTGTAATTGATAGCAGATACAAATAATGCATAATGTAATGTGCTAGATTACATCACCAACGTTATTCTGCAGTGCAAAACCCATACAGACAAACTGTATTGAACAGAATTCTGTGGCCCTGTGGTCAAAACAACAATCAGCAGACCTCCCCTGGTAACTGACTGTCACTTTATTCTGGAAGCTTGTTACACAACCAGATGTAAACAACCATTTTATGAACTAAATCATGTGGCACTGCATGAATAGCTAACAGTTCTGGAGAGTAAATGTATGAATACATGTAGTTATACTAAACTACTAAAAAAATGTGTACATATACATTACAAAATAAGTGTTTTGTAAGGCCATGAAATGTACAAAAAAAATATTATTTGAAACCTAACCAATACATTTCTTTCTTTTCATCAGTCTATTTAGGTTGACTGCATACCGGCAATTTACCCTTTGGGCCAGAGGGCATTTGGGGAAGAAGAACCGGATTCCGATTCCAGCCTGTGTTGTTGGCTCCATCAGGGCTGTTTTTCCATCCCTGGAATATCATGGTTTTGAATATGCATATGATGAATTTTAAGTTGCATTCAATGTTTGCCATTAAAGAGGATTTATTGTAATATTTCATCAAGTGGTTTAATGGGCATTTAAATTATATTTAGTAGTTTTGAGAAGGAATGTGAATATTTAACAGCAATGCAGGTAAGTCAAGCTAGGTGGTTGAGGTACTGGCTCAGTATACTGTGACCATGGATGTAAAGCCTTGTATGTTTAAACAATCACTCTAATAGAGTAAAGACTATAATACACATTTGAAAGTTTAACATCAAATAATTATTTTATAGGCATAGTGATTAAATGACAACAGCTTGTCTGACACTGAACTGTGCTCAGACTTGCACAAATAATGTACTTTAAATAATGGGAAATTTACAATGTAAATCCATATAACTCATTTAGAAAAAAATGCTCTAAATTAATTATAATATACAGTGTAATCATGGAACAATTAAGGAAATTAACAATCAAGGAAAAAACAATTTTGACAAGGATAGTGTTAGTCACTTTAACATGTTACTAAACTTTGTGTTTTTCTTTCTGCTCTTCCTCAGTCAGGGTTTGTTACTTTGTTACGGGACTGTGAGGATGCAAATCTGTTCAGATGCATGGCAACAGACACCGCTTTCTCTGGTTTTTCCACACCTTTGTGCTGGGCCAGCGTGATAACAGTCTCTGTTTTCAGCTCCTGCAATGTTGCCCGGATGGATGTCGACTTGCACCTATTGATCACTCCTGCCACTATGTTCTTCCTGAAGGTATAATCCTTGTCCACCTTCAGTGGGGTCACAACATACTGTTGAGCAGACTTGGAGTACTGGTGTTTATGTTGCTCTTCACCTTCTTTTGTTTTAGCTGTCTTCCGGTCCACATTACTGTTGTGATCCATAGCAGCAACCCGCAGACGTGCCTCCAAACTCTCCCTCAGAAATTTCTTCCTCTTTGTGGCGTACTTCGTGTACAGGGAGTGAAGACTCTCTAGCTGTCCTGTGTGAATGCCCAGTGTGGTTTTCTCCACTTTCTTCAGGAGCTGCTTGTCAAGCACTATCTTCTGCAGTTGCTGAAAGGCAGCAGAGCTAGGGAGGAGCCATGGACGCTGACTCTCTTCCTCAGGGGTGTAGGTACGGTGCTCACACCTGGTCATTGTCTCACCAGATACCCAATGGTGCACATTGGTAATGTGATGCAGGATTGAGATCCACTTGTCTTTCAACTTAGTCACACTTCCCTCACATGTTGTGACACAAAACCAGAGGTGGTTTGTGATCATTCTGATCCATTCAAACACCTCTTCGTTGTGGCACTGCAGCAGTCGTTTTTTGACAGACTTAACAATGTGCCAGAGGTCATATTCATGCTGTATAGATTTATATTCCTGACGCATGACTTTCTGCACTGATGGGTGGCAGTCGGTTGCCAAAACAGATATGGTCACACCATATTCTCCCAACTTGGAAAGGCACCTTTCCATACCATCCACCTCAAGCCAATAACTGTTCTTCACCTCTGTGACTTGAACAGTTTCCTGTGCCACCACCAACTTCGACTTGATGTCCAGGAGTGAGTAGGTTCCATATGAGGCGTTGTGACCTGGACTGTCATATCTGGAGTCTCCTGACACGATGAGCCGCTCATCACCTAAGGCACTCAGTACAGCCTCATTGTGTACTGTCCAGGTATTGTTGACCTCTGGGATGACATAGGCCTTCTGTATGTTGAACCACTGTCTTTTTGAGATGGTTTCCAGACCAATGGTGTCGCACACCTCCATGAATGGACTGCACTCATTTCCAGTAACAAATACAGCAGCAGGTACAGACACATTGCATTCCATAATTCCTCTAACTAAAGGCTGAGAATGCCACATAAAATCATGGCCATCAATGCATTCTGTGTTGATCCTAAGCCCAAATCCACTTTTGGAGACTGTCGGTGGCCTCACCAAACATTTGCCACAGCCTTCCCAATGACACACATGAAAGAGCTTCAACAATTCTCCTGTCGACACAATACTTTTTCGCTCTTGTGAGACATTTGTTTCCTCATCCTCAACATCACTGAAACTTTGATCCTCATCACTGATGCTTTCCTCTCTACCCAACTCAAACTCATCTTCACTGCAATTATCTTGACTCTCTTCCATTAAACTTTCTACCTCAGACTCTTCACAGCCCTCACTGCTAAGTTCCAGATCTTGCTGAGATGACAGTGCCGTAGCTGGGGAGAAGCCTTCCACAGAAGTAAAAATATGAATGGTCATTTTTTATTATGTGGTTGTTCAGTATGTCATCTGTCAAAGTGCCTGTGCAAATGTACTGCTTATTGCCTCCCTCTTCTGTTTCCTGTTCAGGTGGATCGGTCTGGGTGCTGACACTGACTGTGGAGAGGATGTGGACACTGCCTATCTCCTGCTCTATCTCCTTACAGATGTCAGCTTCTGGGAAATTGCTACTGGCCACCAGACGTATGCATGTCTGCCTAACCTGTAAACACATTTACTGTTTTTAGGTACCCAACTGATATTGACAGCCTTATCATGGAATACTTTGTACTCACATCCTGACTATTGGTTTAAAGCATATAAAAGATTCTTATACTGAAACACTGTTTCTTGTTTTATTCTTACAATAACCATGTAATAATAATAATTTTTGGTTCAATGTCCATACCAGTTATGTGCTGTAATTGTTGGTTAAATCAGTAAAATTACTTTTATTTGGTGTTTTAACATAAGAGTAAAATGTGTAACAGTAGGGATGTTTGTTATGCTCTGTTATGTTCTGAGGGATGTTAAAAAAAAAATATATATATATATATATATTAAATATATTATATTTATATATATTTATTTTCTCACTAGTGCCCATCATGTCTTCCCTGGTGAGAGTTACTTGTGATAATCAAATGTACAAAAGTGTAACGTTAATTGTAACATCTATGGACAATCATGCAACTTGCTACATGAGTAATATCCATCTGACTTAACTAATGTTATAGCATATTAACATTTAAAATTATACTGTCAAAGAGTATATTATAGTTATGTTTATATCGTCAGTGTGTGTGTATTTATGTGTGTGTGTGTGTGTGTATATATATATATATATATATATACACACACATATTTATAAGGGATGTTTATTACACTTCTGAGGGATGTTAAAAAATATATATATATTATTTTCTCACTAGTGCCCATTATTTCTTCCCTGGTGAGAGATAGTTACTGTGTATTTTTATATATACACACAGACGATATAAACATAACTATAATATACTCTTTGACAGTATAATTTTTAATGTTAATATGCTATAACAGTTTAAGTCAGATGGATATTACTCATGTAGCAAGTTGCATGATTGTCCATAGATGTTACAATTAACG
This sequence comes from Perca fluviatilis, assembly GCF_010015445.1. Taxonomy (NCBI): domain Eukaryota; kingdom Metazoa; phylum Chordata; class Actinopteri; order Perciformes; family Percidae; genus Perca; species Perca fluviatilis. The sequence goes on from NC_053115.1 coordinate 31,442,912, forward strand.
TTTATATATATATATATATATATATATATATATATATATATATACATACATACATATATATAACAGCGGACATCAGCCAATCAAAAAGGCTTATTTTGTTGCGAGCCAATTCAGTGGTGGTAAAACCTGGAGTCTGGAGTGAAGTGTAAGCCTGACTGCTATGGAAAGTTGGAGTCACGGTAAGAAATATTTCTTCCGAGGTTTCCATCAACTGTGTTGACCTTCTCTAGTGAATCAAATTAGGTCACGAGTTGTAGGTGAATGCTTTCAGGTGTTTCTAATGGTTGTTTATTTTGAATTTCTTTGTCATTTTGGCTGTTATTGATACATCAGATAAATCATGCTGCTATGGAAATATTTAGGCTAGGGGACGTGTTTTGGGTTGGGAAGGGTAATTTAAAAGGTGTTTATGAGAGCTGCTGTTTGGACTGAGAGATGCTCATGATGATCATACGTTTAATAGATGTTGGTGAATATTGTTTATTTGATTTTGGTGTGGGCAACTTTGATGCTGACTTCTGTGGGTCGCTGAATGCCCTACCTGTCTCTTCCCTGCCTAGCTGGCGCGTTTTAGTGCCCTGTCCCTACGGCGGACTGATGCCTCTGTCTTGCTGTTGTTGGAGTATGTTGGGCGGTCAGTAGAGCACACATTATAGGCAGTGAAATTGAAGACAGAAGGAGCAACTTCAGGCTTTAGTCTGTTGGTCCGGCGAACAACTAATTTACCAAACTCAAAGGTCTTCTCCTCAATGTAATCCTCCTCCAGAAAATGTTCACTGCAAACCCTAGAGTCAACACCCATCGGAGGGCTCTTTCTCTTCAGAGCCGTTAGCCAGCGCAGCAGTACAGTTTTCCGTTTCAGTGGCAGTTTATGAAAATGGACTGTTTTGTCCTTGGCTTTGACCCTGTAAAACTCGTTTTTACATCCAGGAGCAATACAATAGTGGCCTCCCTTTCGTATTCTTCTGTCCTGTGGCTCCTCAGTCTCCATCTTCCACTAAGCTTAGTTACCTGTATTTCACTGTCTCTTCCACTAACTTAACGTTAGCTCTGTCTTTCACTATCTCTGTCGTTCACTATCTATCTTTCACAGTCTCTTTCACTATTTCTGTCGTTCACTATCTGTCTTTCACTGTCTCTTTCACTATCTCTGTCATTCACTATCTCTATCTTTCACTATCTCTGTCGTTCACTATCTCTATCTTTCACTATCTCTGTCGTTCACTGCCCAGAACAACCAACCCCGTGACGTCACATGTTAGAATACTGCACAATGGCAGCGTCCTGGCCTTGAAAGATATAACGGTTTTTCTTTTATATGTTTACAATTGTCATGTTTCTTATATAATTGTTGATTATAGAGGAAATCCATCTTGTAAATCATGTAAACTTGATTGAGTGCTTCATTTCCCCTTTAAGGAATGACTCACCATTTTAATGGAATTCACTGCCTTTAACTCCGTGACGACAGTGGATTCAGACACAGCTCTCTTTCGTTCTATTCACAACAAAGCATAGCCAGTATTAGATAGAATTTAATTCACTAAATGTCGTTCTTTTTCTCTTACCGAGTGAATAACGGCTGTCTACGTTCCGATGTAGCGCCAAAAGGGACGTGAGGAGACGTAAATCTAGAGATCTGACGTAGCCTAGTTGATAGCTGATTGGTCAGCTCATGGACCTGAGTTCACCCATTGGCTTATTTACAAGCTCATCAAAGCTAAGTGAAAGTTAAATCGTTTTCCACTATTTTCTCCCATATCTCTTACAACTAGGGCTGGGCGATATGGCCTAAAAATAAAATCCCAGATTTTTCAAAAAAAAATCCGATTTAAGATTTAAATCGATTTTTTTCTCCCTCTACTTAAAATCAATCTGCAGATGACAAAGAAATTGTTCAAAACAAGTTTTATTTTGTTTTGACTCATACACACACATGGGGCATGTACCATTATGATTATTCATGCCAATTTTGTGGAAATATAAATTGGTTTGAGGTTGTTTTTTTGGGGGCGGGAGGGGGCTATATATTCAACAACAAAACGGATGCGTGAATAAAGCTGTTTTCACACAGGTGGTAACTCGCCCCTTCGCTAAAAGTTCAAATAATTTTAACGTTATCGCGCAGCCTTGCCCCTATTTTCACCTGTTGCTGAGTAACGCACGTTAACCTCCCATGGTCTCTTGAATGTAGCATACCTGTAGCAAGCTCCTTCGTAGCGATAAAACAAACGCGTAGCGGCCCCGCGCTGCTACAGCGGCGATTGCAAGTTGTTTAAGCCGCTACTGACCTCCGTCACAGCTTCGGTTGTATCAGCAGCATTTAGTAGATGTGTTGAGCCGCAAAAGAATTCCTCAACACGGCCTCTGGTGCCCCGCATGGTGCTCCTTCAGGTCAGCTGTAGCTGGTGGTTCAGTTACCGAGAATAGGTGACTCTCAGCCGGGGACAGTGCACCGCGAGCGGCCGGTCATTTCGGCGGAGATTACGGATAAGTAAGTAATGAAACGACTGGTTAAGAAAATAATTAATGTTAGTCCCAGTCGCTGCCATGTTGTTTGTGTATCTCTATGGCGAACGTGCGGGGGGAGGGACAATGTCAGTACCCGATCCATTCCACCGGCACGATCCGTTCTGCGCATGCGCAAGATGTTCACGCATGCGCTGTGGTACGAGGATTTACGACACTACCCAATCTGTTCCCAAGCTAGCTTCCAGCTAACGTTGGTTTAGCTAATAGCTAATTCGGCGGTCTGCCGTTAGCCTCCACCGGGAAGCTAACAGCTAATTCGCCTCCAACGGGAAGCTAACGTTAGTTTAGCTAACGGTTAATTTTTGTAACGCTATGTAGTGGGCTACCTTTTTGTTTTGGTTACGTTTTTTAGGTAACAGCTAATTTGGCTAACCGCTAGCTGAGACAGCATGAAAACTTTAAATGACCCTCAAAATAAAACTTGAAAATAAACGTTATCATTTATATCACAGCTGTTACGTCAGTTCTACTTGTGCTCATTTAAAATACAATCACTCAATACTTGTCTTTATTGTTATTACTGTAAAGTCTTAATTTAGCTGTAGCCTGCTTTTCCCATTATGTTTGACTTAACGTTATTTTAGACTGAATCTAGCTGTCCGTTCTGCGCATGCGTTATTTTAGACTGAAGGCTGTCGGCTAGCGCTTAGCCGAATTAGCTGTTAGCTATCCCGGTGGAGGCTAGCGTGGAACAGATTGGGCAGGTTGTAAAACGGTATTATCATCTGCGCATACGTCATGGCATACGTGTCATCTTGCACATGCACAGAACGGATCGTGGCGGTGGAACGGATCGTGCCGGTGGAACGGATCGGGTACTGACAGACGAGCCCGTTCGGAGCTACGGGAGCCCAGAGGGGAGCGTTGGCGGATGTTAAGGAGAAAATCGATTTTTCATTTAAATAAATCCACGTTGACTACACATTCGAGTTAAGCGATAAAATCGATTTATCGCCCATCCCTACTTGCAACTATTTTTGACCATATTTTAATAACTTGGAAAACAAAACGAATGTCTCAAAATAAAATAAAATAATATAGGGGTGCCATTATTGTTAACTTTGATGGGCTTGTAAATAAGCCAATGTGTGAACTTGGGTCTGTGAGTTGACCAATCAGCTATCAACTAGGCTTGTTTGTTGAGCTCTATATTTACGTCCCCTCACATCCCTTTAGGCGCTGTATCAGAACGTCGTATAAGTAAGGGTTAATGCCCGACGAGGTGTCCATTGTCAGGCATTAATGGACGACGGCGAGGCGTGAACCGTCCTCCGTTGCGCGTCGGACGGTTGCCTCCGCCGAAGTCCATTAATACCTGACAATGGACACCTCGAAGGGCATTAACCCGCTTATACCATGGTCACTTGCCAAATAACATATTTTTAAAACATTAGTTCACATTTTAATTAGTTTTACAATCGAAATCTAAAGTTTATCCAAACAATAACTCCGTTTCCCTGGTTACGCCTGACGGTTTGACTAATACCTGGAACAATCATTCCCATCCATCAGGTTCTTATGTAATGCAAACATTGTTCTCTCCACCAGGAATTAGGAAGAATATTAGATACGACTTGCCTCCCTTAGCAACCGGAGATATTTATATAGTCCGCTCAGCTGATAGAACCCTTCAGTTTAGCTACGAGCCAGAAAGCAAACGCTATGCTAGCAAGATCCAAAGTCAATAACATTGTGTACAGTTGGCAATCAGTAAAAATAATTTGACAGTATGTTGAACAACAAGACAAGCTAGCTATCCAGCCATGTCATTGTCCCCAAAACAATATAACGACTTTTACGAAGAATTTGATCCGCGATGTGTAACGTTACTGTCGGCTGCAGTGGCGCAGCCTGAAGCAGCGAGCTGACCAGTGAACGGGATGTGAGATAACGTTATTCTCTGTGAAACTGAGTCGGTCCAGAGGGCCAGTAGAACTTACTTCTTGCAGCCTGTGTGTTTTAGCGCCATCCTGTGGTGTTCAGAGGACGAGTTGGAAATAATAAATCCACATTTCCTTATTGATTTAATGTAGCGCATTCATTTAGAACAGTAAACAGTCAGTTTCACCGAACTCCTTTAGTAGGTGTCCTATCACTTTTTAATGGACACCCTGCAGCCAATCAGAATCGAGTATTCACCCAGACCATGGTATAAGCCTGCATAAGGCAGCCGTTATTCACTCTGTAAGAGAAAAAGAACGACATTTAGTGAATTAAATCCTATTTAATACTGGCTATGCTTTGTTGTGAATAGAACGAAAGAGAGCTGTGCCTGAATCCACTGTCGTCACGGAGTTAAAGGCAGTGAATTCCATTAAAATGGTGAGTCATTCCTTAACACTAGCTATGCCTTGAGTTCGCTAGCATCCATGCTAATCGTGCTAATCATGGATGTATTAAGAGAATGGTGCTAATACTGTCTATTGCTAATAGTGCAAAGCTAACGGGTTAGCTAAGGTGCTGTATTCATATGCTAATAGGGTAATTAGCCACAAAAGGCTAGCGGAGTACTGTGTATTGCCTGTGAAAAGGCTAATGATTCTATCTATTGGTTATGGAAACAGTGGCGGTGCGTGGCAAATTTGACCGAGGAAGCCAGTGAGCTTAGTATGTATCCTTGCTCCATCGTCTGACAAATGAGCTTTGTTTCAGGATTGTAGTTGGCAAGTGCCCGCACCACAGCAGTTATGGCTTCAGCATCTCGTTCAAGGCTAACGTCAAAGAAACCAAGAAACCGCTCACATATCATTCCCTTTTTATTTACGTAGCGGATAATGACCGTCAATTGGCACTTGCATGATATGTCTGTGGTGTCATCCACTTCCACTGCTATGAATGACGCTGTGTTTATTTCTTTATCTATTTCTTCCTGAATAACATGAGCAGCGCTCTCTATTATGTCATTCTGAACTGTCTTTGACACACCCGTAAATGTTGTAGCTGATGCTACCCTGCGCTAGCGTTGTGTCAAACTCGGCGACAGCTTGCACCAGAGCCGCGGAACATATTTTAAATTGGGGGTGCTGACAAATTTTCCAGAGTGAAGTTTTCAGCCACAGTCAACCACCACACACCAAACTGCATCCATCACAATTTATTGAACTGTATAGAGATTCAATTCATATAAATAGCCTATCCAAGACCGTAATTAGCCTGCCGTGGGCTACTGATCCCCAAACACCGGGAAATAATAGACCGTTATCGCTATTCAACCAAGTTAAATTTCTGTCATACCCATACTGTCAAGAAGAAAAGACACTTTGTGGTGTCAAAACAGTACGGCTTCGGTACTAAAACTGGAACACAGATACACGCTCCACAAGCGAAAAAACTAAAACATGAATAAAGTCCAAAATCCAAGACAGAACAAACTAGGCACGGGTAACGCAGAATATAGACACACGGCTACAACAATGGTACAGAAAATGCCTACTGAGCTAAGTTGCAGCCACAAAACACAAGGGTAACACATCACTGAATCATATTAAATCAAATCAAAGCCAGTCAGTCCTGACTGATTTGAACACTGAAATGAAATAGAGAAATGCAGCCTTAAGTTTTTGTAGCACAGCAATAGCAAATTGCAGGCATAAAGATATTGGGCCTGCGTGTTAAGCTGGGCCTAATAATTTTATAACAATATGGTAGGATAATAAAAAATCGGTATGACCTCATTCTGGTCAATACGTACACTAGGCTTTACACGAGTGTAAAAAACACAATTATCTCCAATAATTCGTATAAACTTCCAGTTGAACTGTTACTGAACAGTTGATAAATCATGCCAATTTACTGCACGGCGGCAGCATAATAATAATAAACCAGCATTATTACCTTGTGTTGCAGTCATAATATTAAAAATAAATCCTCATCTCCAAAACGTGTACCAGGAAAAGTGTGACCCCGAAGCTGGCAGCTCTGAGTTGACGTTGATGTTCCCTCTGCGGCTACCCTGGTGCTGCTAGCTTGGTTTACGAGATTAGCTCCCTCGTCGTCTGTTGCTAGCAGGGTCGCTACTTCATTCAGTTACAGTTGCTGAGTTTTCTGCCTCCGGTCTTTTACGCTTTTAGCTTGTGGTTAATCTATAAAGAAAACCAAGCAAAAGCTTTTGTGCCATTCATTGTGTAAACTTGCTGTTAACTAACTGTTAGTGCTGCTGACACCGGCCGGCACCGCTGCTGTACTGTTACCATAGTTACGCTTCTGTCTGAGGCATGTGATTGGTGAGAAGCCAGGTTCAACCTGGCTTCCCTGGTTTTTTTATTTATGATGAATTGACCATTCAATGTCGAGCTCGGTCAAACCTAGCCTCAATCTGATTGGCTGAAAATATAATTTTTTTTCTCTAAAGGAGGCCAGGAAAAGCTGGCCTCCTTTGAGCGCGCGCGTAGCATTTTACTGGCCACTAGACAGAGCACAGACAGGACTGCACCACGCACGAGTGACAGAGGGCTGTTGCTCATTTTGAAGAAAATGATAATGGAATGTTTTGATAAGGGAAATTACAAAATCAGTAAAACACAACCGTAAATTTATAATTCCTACGGTTAAGAATATAAAACGTAATTTAAAATTATAAAATTTATTGTAAAATTCTTTTTTTAAAATTTTATTTAAAATTTTTTTTTTATATTTTAAATTATGTTTTATATTTTTATGGGGAGGCCAGGCTTCCTTTGGCCTCCTAGAGAAACCACCACTGTATGGAAAGCAGGGCTCTCAAGTTTTGAACTGAGTTCAGAGTGAGATTTTGGCGGCAGGGGTTTGGGTGGGAACGGGGGTCTGATCTGATAAATGACACATAAATTCGTACAATTTTTTTTTTATTTAATTCAGCATTTCTTAGTGTGTATATATTAACATATTCTCAAAAAATAAAATTAAAGCAGAATTACAGTAATAGATGAAACGTGTGTGTGTGTGTGTGTGGGTGTGGGTGTGGGTGTGTGTGTGTGTGTACAATGTAGATTCCAGTTATGTATGGATCAACATCTGTAGCTTTGGATATGCAGTGAAAATTAAATTAATGAGATTTCTTCTTAAACCTGGATATAGGGACTCTCAAAAACTATACACATTCAGTCTTAAGGCCCAGATACAGAGCCTGCGGCCAAACGTCGGCAGAAAAGGCAGTTGGGCTGATCAGTCTCCCCAAATTGGTCAAAAAAGTGCCACGGGTCTTGTTTCTCCGGAAATTCAAAGCAAGACTGTCATGACGTCTTGTTCATATTGTACTAAAATAGTTCACCAAAACATAGAGAAATAGGCTGTGCAGTTGCTGAATCTGTCTTCATTTCAGATCAACAAAGGTCCGTTTAAAAGATTTTTGTCAGATTTTGAGAGACTCTAGTCACGCTCATCCCGCTCCCCGTTTCCGGTTTAGCACTCTACCAATCAACGGGGTCATTTGAGTCCGACTGCCGGCAGTGCCCGCCCCGCCAATTATACATGTCAAATCGGCCAAAATGAAGGCTGACGGCCCCTCGGATGGACGACGGCACAGAACACACCGAACAGACTCCAGTCACCGACCTCACCAGACTGTCCAACTGCCGATTATCGGCTCTATGTGTCCACACCTTTAGTCTGTTATACAGACAAACAAAAGTGATATATATAAAATATATATTTATATATAAAAACACAGCTTTTTAACATAGAAAATGACAAAAATACACAGTGTTATTGTACCAGCAGTGCTGATTTGTTGGCAGGAGCACAGCATGACACCTGCCTTCACTGACAGAAGACTTGTAGATGTAGAAACAGGAACATTATTTGCAAACATATTCTCAAAAAAAATTATATTAAAGCAGAATTACAATAATAGGGACATACACTGACTGTGGCTTCACACATTGTACACAAATCTGCAGTTTTCTACCATCTGGCTGTGTGTGTGTGTGTGTGTGTGTGTGTGTGTGTGTGTGTGTGTGTGTGTGTGAGAGAGATAATGGTTAGTGTTGTTTATTGTAGGTGTTGGTAGCAGGTTTTGAGGCCCGCTTCGCACAGGGGTTGGGGGCTTTTGAAACACTGTGGTTCCAGGCCAGCCATTTTCACTGTCATGATGGATGACAGAGTTCCATCTAGTGCCAAGCTGTTCCTGGTTTTGGTTTTGTTAAGTCCAACCATGGAGAAAACCCTCTCAGCATCTGCATTTGAATGAGGGAGCACTAACACTAATGCAGCTATTTTAGAAAGCCTCCCAAACTGGCTCAAACTGGTCACCTTTGAAAAAAGGAACCAAGAGTCTCTATTACTCAAATGCTTTGCTTTTATGATTTCAATGAATTATGTGTATGTCATGTGGTGCCAAATATGTCTTACCTTGCTCTTGATTGAGGACATACTCCCCCAAAACTCCTCAACATTAAAGGTGGTGGGATCTTGGGGCATGGGGATATCCATGAGCTGATACTCCAGGAACTCCTCACTCACCTTGTCCTGTTCCTCTGGCTGATGGAAAGGAAGTAGTTCCTGAAATCTAAAATGAGCACCATGTGTAAAGAACTGATTAAGGATTTGTTTTCTGACCACGATCAAAATTTTAAACTTAAAGTATTCAATATGTTGAAATCCTGGAAAATGTGAAACCCTTGCCTGTCTACGAAGTATAGGGCATCTTCCACCCCACACTCAGTCCTCTGCTGCACGTCAACGAATTTAGCATGCTTCAGAAGGGCCTCCTTCAGGGGGAGTTTGTTGATTCCGTACTCCACAGCCCTGACCAGAAATGCCAGTGCTGCCTGCTGGAATAGCTGCACCTCCTGAGGTGTGATGTCTCCGGCCTCAAGGAGCCTGTTGAGGGTAGCTCTGGTGGTGAAGCCAACATTTAGTTTTTCTCCTACCAGACAAAGAACAGAAAGAAAAAGCAAATTAAGTTCAGGTAGTTTAAACAATATCTCAGAATCAAAATCACTTTTTATTCGCCAAATGCATCAGGTAGACATACAGGAATTTTACTTGGCAATCAGCACTTTAACTCAAAACTAGACAGACAAACAGTAAGTGCACATAGATTCAGCAAGATATGCACAATAAGTGCAAGTGGTTGAAGGTATTCCTCTATGTAAGCATTCTATTTTACCCATAGACTACATATACATTGTATGCCTACACACATTTTATGCCTTTTCCATAACATCAGAGATATCGCCCAACTTGAAAAAAAAGTATATTTGAGGTCAATGAGAATATAGGTCTCCTTATGTCAGACTTGACAGTTTTACCTGGCAGTTGGTTTAGTGGGTCCTTGTAGAGGATGTCATGGACTTGTCGGCCCTGTAGTGCTAATGGCTTCATGAACCTTGCACACAGTTTCATGATGAACTTTGTCATCTGCAAATTTGTAGTTCATAAAAGATTTCCATGTATTACTTGAAAAAGGACATAGCCAATGGAAAATAAGCAGACATACTTGGCAGCAGGATGCATTTTACCTCTCCATGGAGCTGAAAGATGGAAGACCTTTCTCTCTGGAGGAGGAGGTTCAGTGTGGAGAACATTGGCAGAGTGGCTTGAAAGAAGAGGAGGTAGACTTCAGTCAGGGGCTTGGAAAAAGCATCCACCAGCCTTCTAAACCTTGGTTGTTTCTCATCTGTAAATAAAAACAGGTTATGCTTAAAAATACATATTTAGTCTGGTGTAATGCACCTGTACTGCTGTCAATGAAATAAGCAACATACTTAAAGACTTAAAATAGCTGGTAAGTGGCCCATACTGCCGCAGAAGTCGTGTAATACACCTCTCCAGGCTTAACCATCGCACTGAAATGTGCAGCAGCATTTCCATGTACTCGCTGTCATGGAAGTCACAAAATTCTGGAAAATATATATACACCAGTATATAACATCAATAACAAACAAATAAACAATGTCTGCATTTTGTTGTATAACAGTAGAGCTGGTTGAGGTTAAGGGAGCTGATCCTTCAGAGCGAAGCATGAAAGAATGCTCATTTGTCTCTTCCCTGACATCTTTGAAATAGACAAATGCAATAATTAATACTATGCATTGTCTGGATAAAATATAATGAAATAGCCTAGGCCAAAGGTTTTCACAATGGGGGCCGGGAGGTTGTGCGGTAAAAATAAAAGGAAAGAAAAAACTAAAAATATTCAAAATTATTATGGGTATTGTTATAAAAGTAGTATGGGTGGGCCTATTATTAAATGGGTATCTTTATAAAAATATAAAACTGTCAGAGTAGCCCTGCAGCCGATTCAACACGTAGCTATAATAATAATAATAATAATAATAATAATAATAATAATAGGCGCAAAAGCTACCCAGTGTTTCCTCTATGTTGATTTCTGCCGCCACAGTATCAGAAATAGGGCAGACGCACAACAGGGTTTCCGCTATGTAGCTAGCTACATGTAGTATATAAAGTCATAATTCCACGACTCTACAGAGCAGTGTGCTCTAACTGAACACAAGCGAACTGCCATCCACTCTCTCTCCCCTCAACTGGAACAGTGACAGGACGTTATCACTTGCGAAGTCATGGCAACCAAATAAACAACAGGGCGAATCTCAATCTTAGGCAAAGTGACAAACAGCGACGAAAGCCGCGGCATGAAATCCACACTCACGCGGGTCCCGTGAAATATGAGGCTAAGCTACAGTTAATTGGAAAATAGCATTGTGGACACTGATTTTTACTGTTTATCAGACCCCAGATGAGACAAGAAGCTAACGTTAGCGAACGCTACGGTCCCTCCTTTGAATCCCCCGCTGTATTAACGTTACTGTTTTAAAACCGTTTTCCAGGTTAGTGGGGGTGCATAGGCTACCGCTCAAAACCAACATGAAAAACGTAGCTTGTAATCTTCCCTCAGCGTTTTGTTTTGTTGTTAAACTGTGTAAAATGAGCGGTGACGTTAAATCATCTGTTTCAGGTAACTGCACCCTACGGTAAAATCTATTTGCTGGATGGTTTCAAGGTAACGGTCGGCAGCTAACATTAGCAGATGAACGTTATTGTTCATATTTTGGCACGTTTCTGACCGTAGTACTGGTCATAGTGAGTGAAAGTGTGATATGAGATGCTAAAAAGAAACATCTGCTGTTTTCAGGTAAAGTTACTTTTTGACGTCCAACACCCCCCCCCCCCCTTCGAGCGGGGGGGGTATGTATCGAGAATGTATCGCGTGAATCACAATGTCTCGTTGGAATCAGAATGTAACGTTGTTGCAAGAATTATCTAAATCTTACCCGGATACAGCAATGCTATTTTCTGATTGGCTGTTGGGTAGCTATATTTTTTATTTGATTAGCTGGTTCGTGGCAGGGCCTTCTGAACTCTATGGGGAACTCACTTGATTCCTCTACCTGTTCCACTGTTTAAAAAATAGCGGTGCAACTTGGTGGGCGTTATCCTGGTAATTTTTCTGCGTGAGAAATACAAGGTGTGGCGTGTGAGCGTGTGAACGGGTTGAAATGGGTGTGTCTCACGCCCAATGCGTGAGACTTGAGAGGTATGGGAAAGTAATGTTGCTTTTCAACACTCTTGCTAGCTGTGGGTATTTTGTTGAATGAATGTTAGTACAAGTTGTGTGTTTAATTGTTTTACTGGAGTTTATGAAGAAGTAACTCAAAGAGGCTAATTTTTAGTGCATTCTTTCTACTGTTACCTGTGCAGGGAGGGATAAATAAGCATGCATGTCTAAATTTCTCTAAATTACAACACTGTAGCCTGAGTTATGGGAAAATAATACAATTTGAGAGATTTTTACATGCAATTTATGCAATTATATTAAGAATAGTGTTAATGTTACCAGTGTTGGGAAGGATACTTTCAAAACGTATTTCGTTACAGAATACAGAATACATGCCCACAAATGTAATTTGTAACGTATTCCGTTACGTTACTCAATCTGAGAACGTATTCTGAATACTTGGATTACTTCAGGATTACTTCCACATTGAATTGCGTTTTATAAGTGTAGGAATGCAGCTATTACATCCAGCTTACTAAACAGGCCTATAATGGTGTGTTCTTTTTATTCCAACTAGCTGAATGTGTACCTGAACAAGGAGATAGATTATTGTAGTCCCGAACTGCATACTACAAAAATCTAACCGCAGTCTTGCTACCACGAGCTAATTTTAGCTAACGTTAGCTAGCATGTCAAACGGGGCTTGTCAGTCTTTAAACGGCTCTGGAGCTAGTAAATCAGCACGTAGGAGAATGTAAAGTCCCACGTCAATGTTAAAATAGCAAGGTGACCAGTAAAACTACAGCAGACGACTACCCTTGGCTAATTAAAAAAATAGCTTACTTTAAGATGCTTCTTCAGGTTGGAGGTGTGTATATCTATGGGAGGTGGAGTAATTTGGACGCTGAAAGGAGGTTGGTTGCTGGCAAGCAGAGGCTGCACTGTTATATTTCATTCTCCCTGTTCGTTCTTTAATGTGAAATGCTGTTTGAATTTCCAAGATAGAAACTTATTCCTGTCCTGGCTCTGTCGTGCCGGTTCCGACTCCATTGTGACTGATCACGCAAATAGCTATTCTTCTGGAAAATGCTTAGAGTTGCCTTAATTTAGTCCGAGTGAATAAACTCGTGAAACAGAGAAGTATCGTCATGTAATCCATTGATTTCAACAATGTAACTGTATTCTAAATACCAACTATTTAAATTGTAACTGTAACGGAATACAGTTACTCATAATTTGTATTCTGAATAGGTAACGCCGTTACATGCATTCCGTTACTCCCCAACACTGAATGTTACTAAGGTAGGTTCCATAAAACTTGAATTAGAATTCATTTTTTTGTATAAAGGTTACCTATTAATATAAATGTGCTTTTGATACCTGAAAGGGATTTATATACTTTTGATACTTAAGAGAAGAAATTTAAGAACGGTTGTACAGCTGAATAGAGATTTAGATATTTCAATATGGGTTAACTGAAATATCACCTCATTTTATTTTCATTGTAGCCTAAGCAATTGATTTTATTTCTGAATAGTAATTGAGAGAACTGATTTGGCCTTATCTACAGGTGGTGGAGGTGGAGATTTGAGAAGCGCTATGCACGGGAGGTCCGGTCCAGAGAGGGATATTGGATCACATTGATTCTTCAGATCCCAGAGTCTTCCAGGGGTTACAGATTCCCAGTTCAGTGGGCTGGGTGGTGAGCTACAGGATCAAGACTCAGAACTTATACGGATTGCCCTGGATTCCTTCTTCATGGTGGTAGGACAAACAGAAACCAAACTCATATGGGCCCCAACGTTGAACATCTCTGAACTCTTGTCATCAAAGAACAATTGAGCTCATAGAACTGAAAAGGGTTTCTTTTATGAGCGCACTTTATTATTTTAGTTGTTATTTTTCATACCTGTGTTTTATCTGTATATGTGTATGCCATGTTTCTGTGTATATTAATACACTTCTCAAACTTTATCCTGGTTTCCTAGTCTCTTTATTGATGTTCAATTCTCTGGCTCTTAACAATCTAGTTTTCTTCTGGTTCTGGTCCAAATTCACATTGATATCAACTACATAACACTACTACGAGCTATTTCATAAATGCACATACTCATTATTATAAATGCTTTGTAAAGCATAGCAAGTCCTCACTTTAGATGGGCTCACATCATGTAGTCAACTAATCAGTAGTAACTCATGAGTTAATCATGGATTGATGTGTTGGTAAGTGCTTGTTAAAGATGCATTAACACACTAACTATCCATAGGCATATTTCTGAAGGCATGTCCAAATAGAGCAATACATGTGTATGGTTCTGTTAGCCTTTGGAACTCATTTATAAATGCTTTGTAAAGCATAGAAAGTCCTCACTTTAGATGGGCTCACACAGTATACTTACCAGTAGTAACTCATGAGTTAATCATGGATTACATTATTGGTAAGTATTTGTAACAGATGTGTTAACACCCCAGCTATTAGTTTAGGCCTTTTTCTAAATCATAACATTTTATTTAAGACATGAACAAATGTAGGTCTAGATAGTCTGTTAATCATGAACTTCCTAGTTTTAAACAACCTTTTACATTCCTGAGTACCTAGTTGATAATGGTAAAATTACTTCATTTACAAATGGTTAATGTATCATGTAGGAATTATTAAAAAATATACTGATAAACCTTTTACATGGGCTTACTTACTATGGACCAACCATTTACTAACTGTATTTACAAATGCTTTACTGATTAGAATGAATGTAGGAACTATGCTTTACAAATGATAAACAAATAAATTACTACTAGTTTGTAGATAGTTTATAAAGGGAAAATTATTTAATTTACTAATGGTTTTTGCAATACTTAGAAAGTGTCAAACTTCTATTTATAAACATAACTTCCGAGAGCCTTATTTACTATGAACAAACCATTTATGAGTGTGTATACAAATGCTTCATTCATGAGAATTAACATAGGAGCAGTGCTTTACAAATGATGAACAAAGCATTTAGCAATAGTTAGTAACTGGCTTATAATGGGAAAATTATTTCATTTACAAATGTTTGTTTCATTATTTGTTAAGTATAAATCATGTACTTACAAACATATTTTTCAAGATAGGCTTATTTACTATGAACAAACCATTTATAACTATTTGAACAAATGCTTTACTGATGATGAATTGTGTAAGAACAATTAATTAATAATGATGAACATACCATTAACTAATAGGCTTGTTTACTATGAACAAACCATTTATAACTGTGTGAACAAATAATTTACTCATGATGAACTATGTATGAACAATTAATAAGTAATGATGAACAAACCATTAACTAATAGTTAAATAATGCTTAATAAATGATGAATTATGGATAGTTATTATGAAGTGCTACCAGAAAACCCAGCTACAGAGAAATCAAGGTTTTGACCATTCTATTGCTAAAGTGCCTTTGACCATTCGATTGCTAACATGCCTCAGATTTACAGTGGCCCCAAAAGGCCAAATATGGCTCCCCGTTGAAATGGAAACTTGATTCACATACTATAGATATTCAGTATCTACCCTGGAATTATGGAGAAAACCCAGTTCCAGAGAAATCTGTTCTATTGCTATACCCTGGAATATCTACCCTGGAATTACCGAGAAATCAAGATGTTGACCATTCTATTGCTAACGTGCCTGACTTTGCAGTGCCCCCAAAATGCCAAATATGGCTCCCCGTCGAATTTGAAACCTGATTCACATAATACAGGTCCTCAACGAACCAGTGATGTCCATATCTACCCTAGAATTACGGAGAAATCAAGATTTTGACCATTCTATTGCTAAAGTGCCTTTGACCATTCTATTGCTAAAGTGCCTCACTAAGCAGTGCCCCCAAAAGGCCAAATATGACTCCCCGTTGAATACGAAACCTGATTCACATCACACAGTTCATCAGCGACCCACTGATGCCACGCATGTCCATATCTACCCTGGAATAATTGAAAAAACAAGATTTTGACCATTCTATTGCTGAAGTGCCATTGACCATTCTATTGCTAAAGTGCCTTTGACCAGTCTCCTGCTAAAGTGCCGTTGACCATTCTATTGCTAAAGTGCCTGAATTTGCAGTGCCCCCAGAAGGCCAAATATGACTCCCCGTTGAATTCAAAACCTTACTCACATAACACAGGTCCTCAGTGACCCACTGATGCCAGGCAAGTCCATATCTACCCTGGAATTATGGAGAAATCAAGATTTTGACCATTCTATTGCTAAAGTGCATTTGACCAGTCTACTGCTAAAGTGCCTTTGACCATTCTAATGCTAAAGTGCCTTTGACCATTCTATTGCTAAAGTGCCTTTGACCAGTCTCCTGCTCAAGTGCCGTTGACCATTCTATTGCTAAAGTGCCTTTGACCATTCTATTGCTAAAGTGCCTGACTTTGCAGTGCCCCCAGAAGGCCAAATATGACTCCCCGTTGAATTCAAAACATGACACACATAACACATGTCCTCAGCGACCAACTGATGCCCCGCATGTCCCTATCTACCCAGGAATTATGGAGAAATCAAGATTTTGACCATTCTATTGCTAAAGTGCCTTTGACCAGTCTACTGCTAAAGTGCCTTTGACCATTCTATTGCTAAAGTGCCTTAGACCAGTCTCCTGCTAAAGTGCCGTTGACCATTCTATTGCTAAAGTGCCTTTGACCATTCTATTGCTAAAGTGCCTGAATTTGCAGTGCCCCCAGAAGGCCAAATATGACTCCCCGTTGAATTCAAAACCTTACTCACATAACACAGGTCCTCAGTGACCCACTGATGCCAGGCAAGTCCATATCTACCCTGGAATTATGGAGAAATCAAGATTTTGACCATTCTATTGCTAAAGTGCCTTTGACCAGTCTACTGCTAAAGTGCCTTTGACCATTCTAATGCTAAAGTGCCTTTGACCATTCTATTGCTAAAGTGCCTTTGACCAGTCTCCTGCTCAAGTGCTGTTGACCATTCTATTGCTAAAGTGCCTTTGACCATTCTATTGCTAAAGTGCCTGACTTTGCAGTGCCCCCAGAAGGCCAAATATGACTCCCCGTTGAATTCAAAACATGACACACACAACACATGTCCTCAGCGACCAACTGATGCCCAGCATGTCCCTATCTACCCTGGAATAATGGAGAAACCAAGATTTTGACCATTCTATTGCTAAAGTGCCATTGACCATTCTATTGCTAAAGTGCCTTTGACCAGTCTCCTGCTAAAGTGCCGTTGACCATTCTATTGCTAAAGTGCCTGAATTTGCAGTGCCCCCAGAAGGCCAAATATGACTCCCCGTTGAATTCAAAACCTTACTCACATAATAATCAGGTCCGGGCCCCCCCGGGGGCCAAAACAAGTCCTTTTCTACCCTGGAATTATGGAGAGGCCTGGAATTATGGAGAAATCAAGATTTTGACCATTCTATTGCTAAAGTGCCTTTGACCATTCTCCTGCTAAAGTGCCGTTGACCATTCTATTGCTAAAGTGCCTTTGACCATTCTATTGCTAAAGTGCCTGACGTTGCAATGCCCCCAAAAGGCCAAATATGACTCCCCGTTAAATTCGAAACATGACACACATAACACATGTCCTCAGCGACCCACTGATGCCCAGCATGTCCATATCTACCCTGGAATAATGGAGAAACCAAGATTTTGACCATTCTATTGCTAAAGTGCCATTGACCAATCTATTGCTAAAGTGCCTTTGACCAGTCTCCTGCTAAAGTGCCGTTGACCATTCTATTGCTAAAGTGACTTTGACCATTCTATTGCTAAAGTGCCTGAAATTGCAGTGCCCCCAGAAGGCCAAATATGACTCCCCGTTGAATTCAAAACCTTACTCAGATAATACAGATCCTCAGTGACCCACTGATGCCAGGCATGTCCATATCTACCCTGGAATTATGGAGAAATCAAGATTTTGACCATTCTATTGCTAAAGTGCCTTTGACCAGTCTACTGCTAAAGTGCCTTTGACCATTCTAATGCTAAAGTGCCTTTGATCAGTCTATTGCTAAAGTGCCTGACTTTGCAGTGCCCCCAGAAGGCCAAATATTATGATTTTAGTTCTGCTTAAGTATCCTTTGACCAGTCTCCTGCTAAAGTGCCTTTGACCATTCTATTGCTAAAGTGCCTGACTTTGCAGTGCCCCCAAAAGGCCAAATATGACTTCCCGTTGAATTCGAAACATGACACACATAACACATTTCCTCAGCGACCCACTGATGCCCAGCATGTCCATATCTACCCTGGAATAATGGAGAAACCAAGATTTTGACCATTCTATTGCTAAAGTGCCATTGACCATTCTCCTGCTAAAGTGCCGTTGACCATTCTATTGCTAAAGTGCCTTTGACCATTCTATTGCTAAAGTGCCTGAATTTGCAGTGACCCCAGAAGGCCAAATATGACTCCCCGTTGAATTCAAAACCTTACTCACATAACACAGGTCCTCAGTGACCCACTGATGCCAGGCATGTCCATATCTACCCTGGAATTATGGAGAAATCAAGATTTTGACCATTCTATTGCTGAAGTGCCTTTGATCATTCTCCTGCTAAAGTGCCGTTGACCATTCTATTGCTAAAGTGCCTTTGACCATTCTATTGCTAAAGTGCCTGACGTTGCAATGCCCCCAAAAGGCCAAATATGACTCCCCGTTGAATTCGAAACATGAGTCACATAATACCGGTCCTCAAGGACCCAGTGATGCCCAGCATGTCCATATCTACCCTGGAATTACGGAGAAATCCAGATTTTGACCAGTCTACTGCTAAAGTGCCTGACTTTGCAGTGCCCCCAAAAAGCCAAATATGACTTCCCGTTGAATTCGAAACATGACACACATAACACGTCCTCAGCGACCCACTGATGCCCAGCATGTCCATATCTACCCTGGAATAATGGAGAAACCAAGATTTTGACCATTCTATTGCTAAAGTGCCTTTCACCAGTCTACTGCTAAAGTGCCTTTGACCATTCTATTGCTAAAGTGCCTGACTTTGCAGTGCCCCCAAAAGGCCAAATATGACTTCCCGTTGAATTCGAAACATGACACACATAACACATGTCCTCAGCGACCCACTGATGCCCAGCATGTCCATATCTACCCTGGAATAATGGAGAAACCAAGATTTTGACCATTCTATTGCTAAAGTGCCATTGACCATTCTATTGCTAAAGTGCCTTTGACCAGTCTCCTGCTAAAGTGCCGTTGACCATTCTATTGCTAAAGTGCCTTTGACCATTCTATTGCTAAAGTGCCTGAATTTGCAGTGCCCCCAGAAGGCCAAATATGACTCCCCGTTGAATTCAAAACCTTACTCACATAACACAGGTCCTCACTGACCCACTGATGCCAGGCAAGTCCATATCTACCCTGGAATTATGGAGAAATCAAGATTTTGACCATTCTATTGCTAAAGTGCCTTTGACCATTCTCCTGCTAAAGTGCCGTTGACCATTCTATTGCTAAAGTGCCTTTGACCATTCTATTGCTAAAGTGCCTGACTTTGCAATGCCCTCAAAAGGCCAAATATGACTCCCCGTTGAATTCGAAACATGATTCACATAATACCGGTCCTCAAGGACCCAGTGATGCCCAGCATGTCCATATCTACCCTGGAATTTACAGAGAAATCCAGATTTTGACCAGTCTACTGCTAAAGTGCCTGACTTTGCCGTGACCCCAAAAGGCCAAATATGACTTCCCGTTGAATTCGAAACATGACACACATAAAACATGTCCTCAGCGACCCACTGATGCCCAGCATGTCCATATCTACCCTGTAATAATGGAGAAACCAAGACTTTGACCATTCTATTGCTAAAGTGCCATTGACCATTCTATTGCTAAAGTGCCTTTGACCAGTCTCCTGCTAAAGTGCCGTTGACCATTCTATTGCTAAAGTGCCTTTGACCATTCTATTGCTGAAGTGCCTGAATTTGCAGTGCCCCCAGAAGGCCAAATATGACTCCCCGTTGAATTCAAAACCTTACTCACATAACACAGGTCCTCAGTGACCCACTGATGCCAGGCATGTCCATATCTACCCTGGAATTATGGAGAAATCAAGATTTTGACCAGTCTATTGCTAAAGTGCCTTTGACCAGTCTACTGCTAAAGTGCCGTTGACCATTCTAATGCTAAAGTGCCTTTGATCAGTGTATTGCTAAAGTGCCTGACTTTGCAGTGCCCCCAGAAGGCCAAATATGACTCCCCGTTGAATTCGAAACATGATTCACATAATACAGGTCCTCAAGGACCCAGTGATGCCCAGCATGTCCATATCTACCCTGGAATTATGGAGAAATCCAGATTTTGACCATTCTATTGCTAAAGTGCCTGAATTTGCAGTGCCCCTAAAAGGCCAAATATGACTTCCCGTTGAATTCGAAACATGACACACATAACACATGTCCTCAGCGACCCACTGATGCCCAGCATGTCCATATCTACCCTGGAATTATGGAGAAACCAAGATTTTGACCATTCTATTGCTAAAGTGTCATTGACCATTCTATTGCTAAAGTGCCTTTGACCAGTCTCCTGCTAAAGTGCTGTTGACCATTCTATTGCTAAAGTGCCTTTGACCATTCTATTGCTAAAGTGCCTGAATTTGCAGTGCCCCCAAATATGACTCCCCGTTGAATTCGAAACATGACACACATAACATATGTCCTCAGCGAACCACTGATGCCAGGCATGTCCATATCTACCCTGGAATAATGGAGAAATCAAGATTTTGACCGTTCTATTGCTAAAGTGCCTTTTACCATTCTATTGCTAAAGTGCCTTTGACCATTCTATTGCTAAAGTGCCTCACTTTGCAGTGCCCCCAAAAGGCCAAATATGACTCCCCGTTGAATTCGAAACCTGACTCACATAACACAAGTCCTCAGCGACCCACTGATTCCAGGCATGTCCATATCTACCCTGGAATAATGGAGAGATCAAGATTTTGACCATTCTATTGCTAAAGTGCCTGACTTTGCAGTGCCCCCGGTCCTCAGCGACCCACTGATGCCCAGGATGTCCAAATCTACCTTTGAATTATGGTAAAACAAGATTTTAATGATTCTATTGCTAAAGTGCCTGACTTTGCACTGCTCCCAAATGGCCAAAATGGCTCCCCGTTGAATTCGAAACCTGATCTATATATTACACATCCTCAGCGACACATTGATCCCCAGCATGTCCATATCTACTCTGGAATTATGGCGAAAACAAGATTTTGCCGATTCTATTGCTAAAGTGCCTGAATTTGCACTGCCCCCAAATGGCCAAAAATGGCACCCCATTGAATTCGAAACCTGATTCACATACTACAGATCTTCAGTGTCCCATTGACGAGCAGCATGTCCATATCTACCCTGGAATTATGGAGAAAACCCAGCTCCAGAGAAATCAAGGTTTTGACCATAATATTGCTAAAGTGCCCTTGACCATTCTATTGCTAAAGTGTCTCACTTTGCAGTGCACCATATTATCCTTGGCTCTAAAGTGTCTTTGCACTGAAAAACAATTGACGAGGTTTTTACCATGTAAATTTCAATTGAACTTTTGTTCTTAATGTTGCGCTGTCCCTCAAGTACGATGCACTGGATGGTTAAGGACCAGGTTATGGTGTCAGTCAAATCAGTAGGCAGGAGATGCCGCACTAGTTGGAGTTTAGGAATTTATAGTATCCCCAAATCTGTCACTGTAATGAGAATATAAAATATAAAATTTGGCTTCTTACCAGAAGACATTTCTAACATAATTTTGCTTAGGCTCCAGGCCAGCTTTCTGAGGCTGTTGCAGTGTCATCTCCCTCATCAAAATCATCTTTTCCTCTTGAAGCTGCACTTTTGACATGTAAACGTCAAAAATCTTCTTCTTTGTAAGGATATTGCTCGATTCTGAAATCACACAAATAACATCCTTTTAATAAAATGTTTACCTGTACAGTACATATTGTTACACGGAAAGGTTTTGAGGGCAAGGGACTCAGAGGATTGGATGGTGAGGGAGCTTGCTGGGATAGGATAGCGAGGGAGCTGACTGGAGGCGGGAGAGAGGTATGGAGCCAATTACTGCGGTGAGAAACACAAGGAGAACTAAGGACAGGTACAGAATAACAACCAGTAAAACTACAACTGTTTGCAGAGAGCACTTTCAGCACTTGTCACCAGAGTGGCAGAGACAACAATCCAGTGAAGATGGTGAGTGCAATGAGGGTAGAAATACTGAGCTTGATTGTAGATGACTGGCAGGTGTGTGTGGCAGGAGAGCGGTGATGGTGGAATGAGGAACAGGTGTGCATCGTCAGCTGGCAGCAGCAGGCAGGATGAGGGAAAACACAGGAGACAGAAGCTAAATTTCCATCCACTTGTCAATCGAATTATCTGAAGTTCGGTAAAAAAACTCATGCAAATAAAGCTGGTGAAAGTGTGTTTCCATCCAACGGCTTTAAAGCGAATAAAAACCTGTGCGTAATGACGTCACATGCTGTTTTGCGATTAAATTGGTATATCAAATTGATTTGAGACATTTTAAGGTGTTTCCATTCATTTTTGCACTGAATCGCACAACATTCAAGCGAACTTTTGCGAACAAAGTTTTGCTAGACAGAAGTAGTTGTTGTTAATATTAGAAGCCAAGCTAAGCTCCGATGGGCCTTTGAACAAGGATCTGATCCAGCTCATCTAAAAAGTGGAACTTGCCTTATATTTTCCCTCCGGCAACGCTGCGAGACAAACTCTCTTTTTTGAGCCGTGTATCGCTGTTTGAGCGCCTTCCATTTACTCTGCAGGACGTCCCACGGCTTGTCGTAAGGGACATTCTACACTAGCATGCGTGAAGAAGTAGCGTGTTTAACGTGTTTTATTATTCCAACAACGATCAATCATCACCAGATTTATCATGGTCATATCTTGTCATGAACACTTAAGCCTGTCAAAAAAACTAAATCGAAATTCAACGATTAAGTTATCTCACGTTAATGTGTCAGATAACGTCCATAATATTTGGACATTGGGTTAGATTTGACCGTTTTAAGTGGTTATGATGAGCAATATAGAAGAGGATTTTTTGGTTATGATTGATCGTTGTTTAGGTACATTAAACCATGTTAAGCTTTTTCACATTATAAAGCCAATGAGAACCGTTGAGAGTCAACCCCCAGCCGCTCCGCTGCCCTGAAGCATAAACGCTTTAAGTCAGATGATAACGTCCATAATAATTGGACATTGGGTTTGATTATTTGACAGTTTTCCGTGGTTATGATGGGTAATATGAGAGAGAAATTTGGTGATGATTGATCATTGTTTAGGTACATTCAACCACGTTAAGCTTTTTCCTCGCCATATTAATAATATTAATACGGCCACTGATGAAGAAAATATTAACGTGAGATAACTTCTATAATCGTTGGATTTCGATTTAGTTTTTTTGAAAGGCTTAAGTGTTCATGACAAGATATGACCATGATAAATCTGGTGATGATTGATCGTTGTTTAGATACATTAAACCACGTTAAGCTTTTTCACGTTAAGCATTTTAGAATGTCCTTTGGTCATTTCCTTCGCGAGCTCCTGATAAATGATGGCGTTTCTTAGCTTTTTGCTATCTAAAATAGCTGTTATATTTTTCTGGTAAATTAAATTAAAAAAGTATCTTGTCTCCTCGTTTGTCCACTTACATCTGTTTTTGTTGACACCTGTCATGTGTGCAAGCAGAGCGGAAATACTGGGCGGAAATGAACTGAAACTTCTTCTTCGTTTTATTGCGGGTTGCAACCATAAAATGACCTAAAACTTAATCGCAAATTCCACCGCTCCAAACCGACCAACGACGCCTCGGGAAGCCCCACCAAAGTCCCGTCTCCAAGAACGACCAGCATGAGCGGCCGCGGCAGCGCGAGGGGTGAGTTGATCATAGCAGTAGCCCAAGCCAACGATTGAGCGTCTGGCATAGACAGCCCCGGTAGCGCCAGGAGTGGGTATGGTAGAGGCCTAGCCACAGCCCCGGTGGTGAGAAGGTTATTGCGGTGTGATACAGACTGTGCATCGTGGAATGGCAGTCCCATGACATCTGTTTGTGTGCTGGCAGTAGATTGTGGTCCGGGATTAAGTTCTACATTGCCAGCGAGTAGTAGTGTAATGGTGAGTTGAATGAGCCCAAGACGCCTGTTAGATGGCATGTCAAGTGATCTGGCGGGCTCCTTCGTATATCCATTGATGAGAAGTTTGGAGTACAACGGGTGTTGACTTCTCCGGATGGAGCTCAGAACATTGGTGTTTTCTTTGTGGAATCAATATTGGATGGACAGCATGAGCAGAGTCACAGCATATACTATCGTAAACCACTGATGGTGATGCAATGTGAATTTAGGCTTGGATGGTTTAGTTGGTTTGGACAAACAGCACAAACAACACACAGAATCTGCCAGACTGCATGCGTGTGTGCCCGTCTCGGCCATCTTAGCTCGTGCAATAAAATGAAGATGAAGGCCTTTTTGCCTCCGTCGGTTCCATCCAATAGCATTGACTGTTAACATGTCATTCCTGGCTTTTTAACATAATGAATAAAGTGATGGAGGAAAGTCCCGATAATGGTCATGGTTTTTCAGTTAATCATTGCTTTCACAGTTGAGCTTTAATTTCAGATAAATGTAACAGTTTTATTGATGTATTGTCATAGGGGATTATTAAGAGTTTAATCTTACACAAAGAGTAGATCGACTTACCAGATGTTTTCATGTACTTGGTTGTGAGAGCACAATGAGAAAGGTAGCTGTTTACCATTTCAACCTCCTCCCCTGCAGTTGTGCCAGCACCCTCTTGATTTTTGCCACTCCAGATTATCTAACAAATCAGTATGGAAATTTATTATATAATCATATGTATGATACATAAAAGTTACCATTTCAAATTGTATGATAAATAACATATAGTACCTCACACTTGCTTGAATACGCCTTGGCATGCATGACAGAAAGGAATGGCCTAATCTGCAGTAAAGGTCTGAGTTCTGACATGGAGACCGACAACTTTTCAAGGTAGGGCCAATACTTGCAAGCAATGTCCTTGCAAAAGAACTGTCCATTTGTGGCTGCCTGAAGCGCCTTTTGCAGGAACAGCAGATAAGCAAATAGTTCCCCGCTTTACATGTTGAGGGCCTTCAATAGCACTCTGTGTCGGCAAACAACCACCTCAATGGCCTCTTCATCCAGTTTACTAGCTCTTCTGGCAGTCTCAAGTGCAGCAGACCACTGACTGGCTCCACAGTTTCCTCTGCCGGCAGTGTGCATTACAAAATAGTTACGCTTAAAACAAAATGTAATTACTTAATCCATCAGAACCATGGAGTCAGGTTACATTACACCAAAGAGCATCTTTATTGGAGACATTAAAGATTTACTTTCAAAATACAACAGTTTCTTTTTTTGTCAGGGCTCAAGGAGCTTTGGAAAATGCATCTTTCACTATCCTTACTCCAGCTAAGCAAAGAGGGTGACAAAAACATGCATACTCACTACCTAACTATTACCGAAATCTGGCCACATATACCCAATTTCAAACCCAAAATTAATTGGATGAGATTCAACGTATTGCTCAAATTGCTGGTTGGGAGATACTAGTCTGTTCAATTTAAGCTAACACGATCTGGTCTTGAGGGAAAAATTAACTGATTTGTAATGGAAAATCCTACACACCTCCTTTGGTTGCTCTGATCTAAATAAAATAAGAAAAAAATAGCTTGTTCAGTGTAAGACATTATTTGTTCAGTTCATTTTACAAAGTGTAAAACAACTAACAAAGAGCTATCATGTTGGGTTTACATGCCAGGCAGGTGAAGTGCTGGCCATATTCTCACAGTGGTAATGGCAGAATGTGTACAAATAACTCCTTTGGAATATGTCTCCATGGCTTTTGCCAGCCTGTACATTTGCAGGTCAATTTGTAAAAAGTCAAATTAAATAGCTCTAACATATCTTTACTTGAGGCAACTATTATCCACGCTAATGTTGCTAGGGGTGCACAATTCAGAAAATGTCACAATTTGATTCAGTATTGATTTTTAGGCTCAAGATTCGATTCAAAATCGATTTTCGATTCAAAAACAATTCTCGATTAAAAAAAAAACGATTCACAGTATGTAAAAGTAGTTACTTTTCCGATGTGATTGCAGTAGACATACAATTTAAAAGAGAAGAAACAACAAATTACATGTAGTTTGATATTACTTTATATGTCTTCATACAGAAATAAAAACCTTTGCAACTAAAGGCCAGCTTTCAAATACATTTAATTCAAGTATGAAATAAAACTGTTAAATAAAAAGAGCTTTTCGATCAGAGTTCGGTGGGAGTTTAGAGCATTGAAAGAGTGCGTTGGTTGACTGGCATGTTAGGTAGTTTAGGTTGTTCGTCCACATCTTTAATGTTAATCTCTGGGTGATATCGTACCATGTGAGTTCTCAAGTTTGTGGTGTTTCTAAAATACTTAACTTTCGCTTTGCAAATCCTGCATATAGCATGATTCCTATCAAGTTCCGTCTTCCCCTCGAGGTTATAAAAGCCGAAATGTGCCCAAACTCTCGCCTTCAATGAGGATGGAGCAGGTTGAATAATTCTCTCTGTAAGGTTTGCCATTGTTTGTGCACTCGTTCTTCTTTTGATTATGACAAGAGTGCTCAGGCGTCAGTGTGAATTCGACGCAGCGCCATCTATGGGAATGGCGAGGACAGTAATATACACACCATTACAAAACAAAACAAAAACAAAAAAATATGAATACATTTTTGGAATTCCATGAATCAATTTTGAATCAGTAGAGCTTGAATCATGATACAAATGTGAATCGATTTTTTTGCACACCCCTAGATCTTACCCTTCCAAATTAACAGGTCCTCCTCTCCAACATCCGCAGTGAAGACATCCAATGAACAACTGACATGTGTCAGCATTCACAGATGCTGGCCAATACCCACTGCGTATGAGGTCGCTCATGTCAGGTGTCCACTGTGCCAGACATAATTTGCAAGACAAGTTTGGCAAGTGCAAATCATACCGACCTATGAAAAGAAAAAGTAGTACATTAAATGCAACGTTATGTTGTGATAATACTGTACCTCTGAACTGGACAAGAAAAATATATACATGAAAAGCCATAGTTCATACCATTTATGCAAACCATATTTATTGCTCTACCAGCTGATTCTGTTATGGTTGCAGGGTCACACGTGCATAACTGGACAGGTCTCACTGTAGGCAAAAGACTTACTGAAAAGAGAAGTTCAATAAATACTGAGAAGTCTTAAACAATTATTTTTATTATTATTATTATTATTATTATTATTATTATTATTATTAAATTAAAATTGTAATAAAAACAAGGACACAATTTCAACAACTTTATCAAAGAGATCAAAGCACTACCTTGATTGACCAGTGTATATCTGCCGTCTTGCTTTATGCAGCGCACACTGTTGGCTCAATGGGCTTGTAAATTCCCCCAATGCAGGACTCCCTGTTATGGAACGTTTCTTTTCTGTGGATGTGTATGTCACACTCCGTACACAGCCACTCCTCTGGCATGCAGTCTCTGCAGGACATGTGCAGTGGCTGCAGTTCTTCTCTGGAACCACATTGCAGCATGTTTAAACAAAAGCAATTAATTAATTAGAATATATTAATATATACACTGTATGTATGTATACACTTACAATTTTTTACTGTTTCTAGTAGGGATGCACCGAATATTCGGCCACCGAAAATTTTCGGCCGAAAATGGCCCAAAAGGGCATTTTCGGTTTTCGGCCGAAATACCTTTATCACCGAAACAATACGGCCGAAAATGTTGTGATGACGCAAACAGAAAACGCGACCTGCACGTGTGTCAGTACCCGATCCACCTGCAAAGCGTCTCCTAAGCAAAGAGGTTGAGACGGACCACGGAGTGAAAACAATGAAAAGTACGCTCTAGGAGTCTGTCAGCAAACGTTCTCAAGTGAGATCTGTTCGGATCCTCTGCACTTCATCGCGACTGTACTTGATCCGCGTTATAAAGACCATTACTTGGATGCGGAAATAAAGCAGGGCGCACGAGAAATGATCCAGGCCGCGATGGATGCGGAGAACCCGCGTGGAGACGGAGACGGAGCAGCGCCCAGCGCAGGAGGAGATCAGAGCGCAGAAAAAAAGACTTGTCTCTCTGCACCAGATGAGGGGCATGCACCCTCGTTGTCTGATATGTTCAGTGAAATCCTGCAAGAAAGTGCCTCAATTAATAATAATAATAATAATAATAATAATAATAATAACAATAGGTAAGCTATTCTGTTTTTAGGCTACTGTATACTGTATGTGACTATCAGATTGTAGCCATATTTCTGCTAGATATTTTTTTAATTAAACTTTAATATTAATTTATACAATTGCAATGCCTTGATTTTAGTAAAGTTAGTACACAGTCATAGCCATAAATGCAATGGTACTAATAATTGGCTTAATTTCTTTCGGTGTTTCGGTTTCGGTTTTCGGTCTTGGTTTCCTCTTTTTTCGGTTTTCGGTTTCGGCCAAGAATTTTCATTTCGGTGCATCACTAGTTTCTAGGACACATTTCTCAATACTTGGGTCACTTTTTCAAAACTCTTCACACAGTGAGCACAACAGAAGTATATGTGGGCTAAACTGTGGATCATTTATCATTGCTTTGACACAAAATGCATTCAATGACTACATCTTTCAAATGACATTCATTCTTTTCTCACTTCAACACAAAAACCACCAAAACTCTATGTACCTAAAGGCCAATTTGCACATGCTAACATGTTGTTTTCAAAACTGTTAAACTTAAGTTCAAAACAATAACATAATAAAAACTGAATAAGACAGTAATTTGCTACATTTCTACAGTAATATTGTAATTAAATATATTTCGAATCGAAAAATTAAATGCTATGAAAACAATTGGACCAACCACAGCTGATTCTCATTATGGCTGAACACCTACACAGGTGTTACTTGTAGTGGAAAGTTTTTATCTGTCATACTGATGTGTGATATTTCTTTCATATTTTATCCATTACTCCATGTTTTTTTATATTCTCATCATTTTATATATATTAACTTTATACTATACAATATGTACTCTGTTTTCTATATAATATATCAGTTATAAGGATTTAGTATAGTACTCTATTATTCTAAAAAAGTGATCATAGCTTCTCCTGCATCTGTCATGCAAGCCTATGCGGCCCCCTCTGTCTCCCTCATGCACACTCTACATGAAGCAGAGGGCTGAGTATGTTTTCTGCAACCCGAGGAAGCCTTCCACAGAAAGCCTCAAAGCTCAGCTCTATACGAGTAGGTTTTCCGCAACTCGAGGAAGCCTTCCACAAAAAGCTCAAGACTCAGCAGTAAAAGAAGCAGTGTCAGCAGGAAAACAGTCCCTCCCATCTCATGCTCAGCTATAAGAACCCCAAAGTTTCTTTGTTCACTGACACACTTTCTCAGATTGCTTGTCAGTCTGTTAAACTGTCTCCTTCTTTTGCAAAAGAATAAAGAAAATAACTTAGAGAACTCCAGCGTGTCAGACAAACTTATTTTCCAGCTTCATCATCGAACACCAAAGAGATTTTCCACAACATACTCTTTCAATTTCATTAGAAAAGGAGATAACCTCAGAATAGTTTTGTATTGTGACGTAAACATGGACCCAGCCAGAGATGGAAGAAGAGTGGGTGGGAGGAGGTGAGGAATTCATGCGTGGTGAAAAAAGAAGAGGAAGATCAAGAGCTGTAGTCTCAGATGAGATTAGAGCTACTGTAATTGATCATGTAATCAATCATGGTCTCTCAATGAGAGAGGCTGGTCAGAGAGTGCAGTCAAATCTGCAACTCTCAACAGTGGCATCTATTGTTAGTTTTCCAGCAAACCAACAGGTAACTTGTATTCTGCATGGCATCTGACTGAGATGGACATTACAGAAGGAAATAGAGCAAAGCCTGCAAACCCACTTGTGTTTAATTGCTTTTGCTTTTCTGCTTTGGACTCAATGGCTACCTCACACAGGTGGGAGACATAGGTTCACTGATGTGCAGGAAACTGCCATTGTTGATATGGTCATCAGAAACAACGGCATACAACTCACTGATTTGCAACAGAGTCTTGGCAGACAACATTACTTTTGAAAATATTCACAGTGCACAACACTAACAACTATTTCTAGAGTCCTGAAAAAACATCAGGTCAGGATGAAGCAGTTGTATACTGTGCCTTTTGAGAGGAACTCTGAACGTGTCAGGCAACTCAGGAACCAATATGTCCAGGTAAGATCACAATACTGTAAAATACAGAACAGTTTTTGAACAAAACCAAACACACACAAAGACATACATTTTAGGTAATGTATACTACTGCAATAGCCTAACTCTTATGTTGCCTTGTGGATTTATTTGAGAGAGTCATGGAGACTGAAGGCAGGCAAACACCCCACATTTTCATCTTTGTGGATGAGGCGGGTTTCAACTTGGCCAAAACATGGCGACAAGGAAGGAATGTGATTGGGAAGAGAACCACAGTGGATGTCCCGGGCCAGAGGGGTGCCAACATCACAATTTGCGCAGCAATATCCACTGATGGACTGCTGTTACAAAATCCACTAATTGGGCCATACAACACTGAGCATTTTCTTGCATTCTTGCATGATCTCTATGAAAGGGTTGTGCTAGTTGAGGAAAGGGATGCAGAGAGAAGAAATCAGCCAACATTTATAATTGTATGGGACAATGTGTCATTTCATCACTCCCGTGTAGTCACCGAGTGGTTTGCAGCCCATCCCAGAATGGTGTCACGTTTCCTCCCACCTTACCCGTTCCTCAACCCCATAGAGGAATTATTTTCCTCATGGAGGTGGAAGGTTTATGACCACCATCCACAAAATCAAATGTCCCTCCTGGAAGCAATGAATTTTGGATGCCTGAACATATCAGCAGAAGATTGCCAGGGATGGATCAGGCATGCCAGAAGATTCTTTCCTAGGTGTATTGCCCTAGATGTTATAAGACGTGATGTGGATGAGAACCTGTGGCCAAATGCAGAAGACCGAGTTGATTAGCGTTCCTATTGTATCTGTACCAGTGGATGGTGTGTATACAAATTCTTGTATTTTGGAATTACTCAGTGCAAATAAAAGACAATATAGTGAAGCATACTGCATCATGTCTGACTCATTCCAGTAACATACAGTATATTGCAGTGAATTCTAAACAGTAGAGAGGGGTCCTTGTTTTACATAAGAAATCATTGTATAATGATACCTGTTGTTAGTGTATTTTAGGTCATTGTTTTGTGGGTGACAAAGTGTGTTTGTTGGCTGTCAACCTTTGCTAGTGTTATGGGAGAAGGAGTTGATTTGAGACATGTAGTGATTTGGTAGTTTTACTGCTTTTTGAATGTGAAATTAACTGCTGTGCCGAGCTGAAAGTTGGTTAAGAGATCTGTGTTAAGAGTTTTGAAAAAGTGACCTATGTATTGAGAAATGTATCCTAGTGACTGTAAAAAACTGTAAAAACAGGGCTCAGACATTAAATACAGAAACTCTCTCCACTAAAATAACCCAATCTTTGTTTAAATGTTATGATCATGTAGGACCTAAATGCTCATAGTAAGAAGGTGGGTGAGAAAATTGGTTTTCACCGTCTTTATATGACATAAAAGTCATGACAATCCATTTGAGAGTGAGGTCATGCCCCACTAATGTGTTTAGATTTGACACACGTGCAAAAGGTTTGTGCAAAAGAAAATGTCCACCAGATGGCAGCATAATACCACTGAATGTAGTGCCCTAACTGAATGTATGCCTATGATCATAAGAAATAACAGCAGAGAGACTGCTTTCAATGTGTTTAAACACTTGATACCCAGGATTTGTAATGTTTAAATAAAAATTGTACAGCACAAAACTAAAAAGTTATATAGTACTAATATAGAAATTCAACAAGTTCCAACTTTCCACCTTTATTTAGTATCCTCTAGTTTCATTACATGTTCTTAAGTTTCTTTAATATGCTCAACCTTTTATTTTATATTCACACACTTATGTTGTAAGCTATGAATATGATTATTATAGTAAATAACACATCCAAACTCCCATTTCAGCATTGACTATATGTTGCATTGCAGATGTAAATAGTCCAATCCACAGACTAGTCACATTTCCCCCAAGTTCACCCTGATATATTTGGTATTTCTTGAAAAAATGTGGGCATCTACAGTAGAATAAAAATAATAATAAAAGAAATGTTGGCTTCAGTTATTGAAAAAGAGAAAAACAAACTAGTAAAAATCTCATTAAGGTTTAGAAGTGTTTAAATCTTTCAGGAAAATAAATTGGAAAAACACCTACAATTCAATGGCAACAGGTTAAAATCCAGAAGCAGCTACTAAATGGACCTTATGGTGCAATTGTTTGGTCACTTATTGTTCTCAAGGTCAAGAATAATCTTCAATCTTAACTTTAAATGAACATTTTAACGTAGAAAACAACAATGGCTGAGGATGACTATGCGAAACAATCAAAAGCCCCAGAACAGCTACTAAATGAACCTTGTGGTGAGATTGTTTTGTCAACCAATAATGAAATGCCATTTCTGCTTTAGAAAAAGCTGCTTTAATATTATATTGATGTGTTGAAAACCGTACACCAGTTAATTCCAACCGGCTTGTACCTCAGGGGGTACTTGGAAAAAATTGTGGAGCATCTCAACTAATAAAAAAAAAAAGATCAGCTGTAACACCTGAACACAGGTAGAAATAAATAGCTATACATAATGCATAAGTGGCTGAAATAGTTAGCTAAAACTACTGACTAAACAGTTGAAATAGCTAAAACTACTGACTAAACCGTTCAAGTAGTTAGCTAAAACTACTAACATTTCAAATAGTTAGCTAAAACTACTGACAAAACCATTCAAATAGTTAGCTAAAAGTAATGAATAAATGTTAAAAATAATAAGCAAACGTATCAGTAAGCTAAAACTACTGACTAAACCGTTTAAAAAAGTTAGCTAAAAGTAATGAATAAATGTTAAAAATAAATAGCTAAAAGTATCGCATAAGCAGCTGAAATAGTTGCTAAAACTTCTGACTAACAGTTCAAATAGTTAGCTAAAACTACTGACTAAACTGTTCAAATAGTAAGATAAAAGTAATGGATAAACAGTTGAAACATTTAGCTTCACTCCCAAGTAGTAGTAGGCCTAGTACAACCTGATCTCACAGAATTCCATGAAATCAACAAGGCCCCTTAACTCAATTTCACGGAATCGCAAAACATTCTGTGATGGACCCACGGAAGAATTCTGTGAAATGAACACGGATCACCGAAAATTCCAACTCTGCCGGCCCCTTAAGTTAAGGAAAAGGTCATAGGTGGGCTTACGGTTCTGTGACACGTGGGAAGAATGGGACGGTTGGGTTCATGAAAAGGTCGTGAGTGGGTTTACGATTCCGTGACACGCGGGAAGAACAGGACGGAAAAGAAGAAAGCGACTTCAGGAAACTTGACATATGAACCCTGATCTCCTGGGTGAAAGTCCTGTGTTTGACCCATCCACCACCCCAACCAACCTCCTTACGCGGAATTTCAGCCTTACATAGTACTCGCTACCGTAGTCGCTCTTAATGCTACGTCATCTTCTCATTGACTTTACATTGGCATTGTTTTCCGTGGTGGCCACACAGATTTTTCACACATACCGCGCCACCACCACGTAATGCGGTGTTAACGATTCGTGATCATTTCACGGAATTCTGTGCGACCATGCTGCCAAGTACGATTGCTGACCAAACCAACCTAAACGTTGACGGTTCAGTAGTATGAATAAAGTAGCAATATCCACTTTCATATAGTTAATAGTGTTATACATTTGGAAGACATTACAAATTGATGACGACGTAGGTGAGTTCATCTGACAGGAGTGTGGGGGTACCTCAGACCAAAAAGGTTGGGAACCACTGCCCTACACTACAAAAGAACAGTAAACACATCAACTCAAATACCATTATGTGGGACTTGGGAGAGAATGTTATATTCTGCTGAGCTAAAAAGCAATGCTGACACCTTCTTTTTTTTTTGTTACTGAGACGTGGATAGCAAATAAAATATGTTTTCAGGCATACACTGTTCTTTGGTCACACAGGTTTATACATAATACATAACAGTCTTGGCCATGAATCCTTAGATGCATTTATGAGCATGTGTGTGTGTGTGTGTTTGCTTGCTATTCAGATAAGTGATGTGACTGTAGATATAAGGACTTGTCTAGACAACAGATCAGCTTTATGTTTACCTTGGCAACCTTTATATATACTGTATACAGTGCTAAGCATAAGTGAATACACCCATGCTAAAGTTGACTAAAAAGAGGAATAAAAAAAACATCTTTTGGAAATTGATCTTAATGCCATAATTAAAAAAGAATTAGGAAAAATCCAACCTTTAAGGAAAGCAATTGTCTTTGTGAATGAATAATGTATCGTAAATGAATAAATGTTCTTCCTTAAAATACAGGGGGCATAAGTAAGTACACCCCTATGTTAAATTTGTAAAGGCCAGTTATTTAATGGATCCAGGATACTATGCATCCTGGTAAAGTTCCCTTGGCCTTTGGAATTCAAATAGCCCCACATCATCACATACCCTTCACCATACCTAGAGATTGGCATGGGGTACTTTCCATAAAATCATCTCTCAGTGCTAACTGAAATAAAACCATGCCAATCTCTGGTAATGGTGAAGGGTATGTGATGATGTGGGGCTATTTTAATTTCAAGAAGATCAATTTCCAAAAGATGAGTTTTTGTCAACTTTAGCATGGGTGTATTCACTTATGCTTAACACTGTATATCCATATATGTATGTCCAAACAGACTTACAGATACACACTTTAGCTCCATGGCTTTGTTGATTTGCCATGGGATCATTTTCTTTAATCTGAAGTTTCAAGGATCTTCAGAAAAATAAGCAGTGTTTCTTTGCAAGATGACTTGAGAATAGTCGTGAGGGTAGGTGGAGTGGATTGGAGGTAAGTGGAGATGGAAAGGAGATAAAATGACAGATGATGCAATGACAGGATAAAGCGAGGGAGGAGGAGGAGGAGGGAAAATAGCTGTCAGGACAAAGAGAAGTCGGAAAGGAGGGCTGGAAGAGAGAATGAATGAGGCATGAGTGAATTAGGCACCCAGCCAGCATGTCGATGTAGGACACACAAGTTTGATGGGCCATATTTGTCCACTGGCTCCATCAAGGCCTGACGTGTGTCTGCCCATGTGGAGGTTAATGGGGTTACGCTGAGTTACTAGTGGGGCTTGTGTGAGCATTGATCCTTTTGTTACACATAGGCCCCTGTTTGTGTTCACTTACAGTATGTGGGCTAATTGATTGTGGGATGGCAGACTATGTGTGGGTCAAAACTAGGTCCCATGTGTGATATCTGTTGGACTCTACCTGGGTTACACATGGGTTCCTATATAATTACAGGTGCATTGATACATCAAACTGTAACACGGAGTTAGATATGCTTTTGTTTTTCTCCTAAATGCACCTTTTGCACAACCACGAGGTGTTGAATATTACCTCAACTGTGCTGATATTCATTTTTTGATATGATCTTATAGAGTTTCTCTGTCAAAAACAGTCAAATGGATAAAAGACACTACAGTTTTTTTGGATTGCTTAAGCACGATTTTCAAAACAGGGCCCGTGTTTTCAAAACACTACACACAATTCACACAACTACACACCCAATTAGCAAAACACTACAGATCCTTTGCATAATTAAACACTCTTGTAAAAACTATACACTTCTGTTTAAAAATCACACTTTGTTACCATATGAAACACACACGTTTCACATTACTATACCCTGTTTGCACGAGTTACACTCTGCTGTGATAAACCTAAAACACTTTTAGCACTTCTACTTCCCTATGATTAGAGTAGGCTACCATCAACAAAGTACAAATATAATGTAAATTCACCAAACACTACACAAGACCAATGTTGCAGACTGAAGAAACACATTTATTTCTCAACACGCCCAAAATGTTGACATGGAGATTCATAATACTGTAACAAAATGTCACTTTACGTATTGTACTGTAAGTTTACTGTAAAAAACTAAAAAAAACTAAAAACTAGACATTGTCTCTTTGCCTAGCTGGATCTGGCCAGAGAATTTCATTAACATCGCAGGCAATGTTGTCATTAGCAAGACACCTTGGAAAGAAACGTCTTGAATGACGAATCCATCCTTGCATTGCAGCTACCTCTATCTGGTCACAGGCCTCCTCCATGGCTTGGATGAGGGGTACCTCAGCCTGGAGACGGAGATCATATACCTTCCACCGCCATGCCGAGAAAACTCTTCTATAGGGTTGAGGAATGGAGAGTATGGTGGAAGATAAAGGACGGTGAAATGTGGATGTTGCTGAAACCAGTTCTGAACCAGAGCAGAGCGGTGGAAAGACACATTGTCCCAGACAACAATGTATTGCATATGATCGATTTGATTTGCTGCTGTTATGTTGTGCAATTGGTCCAAGAATGTAAGTATGAGTGTTGTGTTGTAAGGGCCCATATGGGCATGGCGGTGGAGGACCCCATTCTGTGTAATGGCTGCACAGTGTTATATTACCCCCACGTTGTCCTGGGACATGGACTATAGCCCTGTGGCCAATGATGTTTCTTCCCCTCCTTCGTGTTCTCGTCAGGTTGAACCCAGCCTCATCTACGTAAATGAACTCATGCTGGATCTCCTCTTCATCCATTCGTCAAACTCTCTGAAGAACAGTGTTAGGCAAAATTGTGTAGTTCAGTGTAGATGTAGTATACATATTACAGTACAGTAAAAGATTATGAGACAGTATGCAAGATCACACTGCTAAAGTGAATACATACCTCTGCATAATCATGCCGCAGTCGTTTCAACCTTTCGGAGTTGCGCTCAAAAGGCACTCGATAAATTTGCTTCATTTGAATATGGTTTTTTTTTTAGGATGCGTGCCAGTGTTGATGTTGAGACCTGATGGATATCGTTGAAACTGGCGTGGTTATTGACAATGTTAGTCAATAGAGCTGATTGAGTGTTACAGCATTGTTGGCTGAAACCATGTTTACTATCTCCCTCTCTTGCTGTTCTGTGAACATAGGAGGCCTTCCCCCTTGTCGTTCCTGACCATCAATCCTATGTAGAAAAAAAAACAGTATACAATAGTACAGTAATTTCACAGGAAAAGGTAACAGAAGTGCTGATAGTGCATAGAATACAGTACTGTAAGCAGTTACTGAAACCGTGCAGATGTTTTTGATATGATGATATTTTTACAATACCTATTTTCCAGTCGAAATGTTCTTATCACACTTACCACTGTGTATCGGCTTAGATTTGGCTGTCCAGCCTCCCTCAGCGTCAGGCCGTGGTTGACAACGTGGTCAACCAGTGTTGCGCGGATCTCATTTGTCAGATTCGGTCCTCTTTGAGCACCTTCTTGTCTTCCTCTTCCTCTTCCTCTTCCTCTACCTCTACCTCTACCTCTATCTCCATCTCTTCCTCTTCCTCTGTTGATTCCTCCTCTGTTGATTCCTCTTCCTCCCCTTCTTCCTCCTCGTCCTCCTCCTCGTTCTCCTTGTTCTCCTCCTCGTCTTACTCTTTCTCTGACTCTTTCCATTGTGCTTGAAGACCGATGAACTCACCTGCTGCTTTTTATAGTGCTTATACACCTGATTGGTGTGTCTACAATTAAGCAAACAAGTGTTTACACACCTGATGACTGTGTTGAACCAATTGGTTGGACGGTGCGGTAATTTGACAGTCAGTGCTTTGGTATTGCAAGGAAGTGACTTCATGATAGATTTTTGTGTGTAATGTATGTTAAGTGTGTTTAGTTTTTTGCAAATCACTGTGTGTAGAGTTTTGCAACAAGTGTGAGGTTGACAATGTGCTTATAGTTGTGCAAATATGGGCTGATGTTTTGCTTCTTGAGTGTAAGGTTTTGCTAATAGTGTACTACTTTTAATTTTAGTGTGTAAGCAATCCAAAAAAACTGTAATACATAAAACATTCCATAAAACCTAAAAGTCAAAAGTCAGGCTAAAGACGTAGGTTTTAAGTTTACTTTTAAGATATCAACACTTTCTGCTCCTCTGGCAGACAGTTCCAATGGTTCAGAGCAAAATATCTAAAAGCTGCCTTACCAAAAGTTTTTGTATTTCTCTTTAGAACATACTTGTGCCAGATGAAATAATGGTGAAGCACTGCTGCCTTACGCTGAATGTAACTCCCTGATAATAAAGAAATATAAATATATACATATAAATTATATGATTAAGAAACATAAAAACGTTGTCATGGTCAAGCCAGCATTAATCCCTAGTACGTACATTTGCGAATGTAGCGTTATCAGCGCCATGGCCAACCCGCAGAAAGGGCACGCTGTGATACTTCAGTTTACGTCGTATTTACCTGCAGGGTTCATTGGGTAATCAGCGCCTTGCATGGCTGCTTAATCTGTAACGCTTAATGATTTTGCGTTCACTCAACTGAAAAAGTGTGATTCTTGTGACAAAGATCTTCTCAGCTCCTTGCTATGTCTTTGTCTTGTTCGGATTACTGCTGCCATTTAACCAGGAGGCATATGCGAGGAAACCCGCTTAAGCTGATTTACACCTGCTTTTAAGAGGCAGAGAATTTTCACCACAAAATAGAGGCGCACTTTCACAGGCAGTTTTTGTACATACCTCAGAATACATAATTAGGTGCACTTTACGCCTCCCCTCATAACTCTTTATGGGAAACTCCCACTTTCCCCTTGACCCTCCCGTAAATGCATATGCATGACATGGAAAATCGCAATTTGCCATTTTCAGTTCTTGCGACAGGCAGTTTGTACATTCCTCGCCATGCTTTTACGCGCACGTTGCGAAACAAATACGCCTGAAGTGGGCGCAAAAGCATTAGTACATCTGGCCCTGAGTATGTGTTTGCATCTGTTTCTATCCCTTGACCCTGTGTTGCTGCTCCTGCCCACTAGATGCCCTCAGTGATCCTTTACATGTCACTGTGGTCACCTGACCGGCCTTCCTCACAGCAGACATTTTGACTTGTCATAGTAAGAGCACAGGTGTTACTAATAACAGTGATCCAATGAGAGTGAGCAAGCATGCACAATACCAGGAACGGGAAATCAAAACAGCTACTTGGAATCCAACATTAATTTGATCATTTACACCTTTGCTTTTCCTACTGTGACAAGTTTGACCGTGCAAACACAGCTACCCTCTTTCATTCCTTCAACCACCTTCTTGAAAAAGTCAACGTTGCAAGTTAGGCCATATCCAAAAAACCTGTGGATAGCCAAGTTTTTCGTAATGTTTAAAAGTAGGGGTGTTTCTCTATTCTACCAGATTTGTGGGCTTTTCTTTTGGCCACGAATCTCTCCCTCAGCCAAACAGACAAGAGGCCCTAAACTGGCAGTAAACTGTCGCAAACCGCTGCAAAACCTGAACAATATTGGCATATCCCACGTCTTAATCGGACATTGCCATATTTGGAAAAAGGCCTTATTTGGAATATCCAAACGGAATACGCTGTTTACATGACCTGTATCAAATTCACAATATTGCCTTATCGTATTCAGAATAATAGTGGAATATTAGTGTGCATGTTATGCTGGGACGTGAGAGCCGAAAAACTCACCTCGAGATTGTAACTTTAAAGTGCACGGACACATGCATGAATGCAGAATATTTGTCTATCGCCTGTGGAGGAATTGCTAGCTGGATAGACAAAGCAACAATCAACATCTCCTTCATCTTGGCTCACTCTGAAAACGACAGCCAATGACAGCCATCACACACACAGACACACACTGCTTTGCTATTGGCTGAGGCTGCAACTTCGCCGGTCAGCATTTACCAAACTTAAACTTGATCAATGTAAGGAAACACCATCACGTAAAGTACATTTAGCCCTCACTTGCATTGTCTGAAAAGTCTGACTATGGGTCTAAATATGCAGCTGATGCCTCTGAAGTCCAATCTACTCCAACAATTTTGTTTTGCAGATGACACTAAATATCCAGATGACACAGTGTATAGTAATAACACCCACATCCCAGGGCCCACTTGTGATCCAATGTCAGGCTGTACTGCCCTATAGTCAACTCATTACAGGGCAATTCAAAGCTGCTTTGGAAACTCTAAATTCAACAACAAAAGTACCATAAGCTGCACAGCAATTCCATCATTTAATTTGCACATGTAATCATGTTGCCTCTAGAGCTTTAGTCATTGCTTATTTTGTAATGATGCACAATCATTTTGCACTGCATCAATACAGACTTTGTGTCTGACCTTAAGTTGCACTTCATGGTGTTCTTTACAGGGCAATACATATTTGAATTAAACTGAAATGACATGAGTGCCCACTGCCTTGTGACTTAAATTTTCAATTTGAGGCGGAGAGCTTTCCTCTGCTATTGTATCTATTAAACATGCTTTCCACACAAATGTAATACTACGGTATTTGATGAATGATGCTCAGTGTTTTTAATTAAATAGTGGATCAAGTAAGGACTGCACCCTGTTTCATATTTGTTCCCTGAGACCCATTAATTACACAGAGCTTTCCTCTCATCAATTGATGAAATAACTCAATTTCCTCTGCATTATTAAAGCACAAGGACACATGGGACCCAATCAGAATATTTGGAGTTTATTAAATGATTGAGTGTGGTGGGTTATGATGGTACTATAAGCAGGGTAATCTTCATCAGACATGCTTTATGAGTTACATGCGGAGCGTCGCTCAGCCCGAACATTACCTCTTGAATCCAAAACACACATGCATACGGTGTCTTCCATCAGTCACACACACAATTGTAATTTCTATCATCGTGATGATCATCATCTTCCTCGAAGCATTTCAACAGCTGCAACATTCATCTTTACACCTCATTAACATGAGAAGGGGATGCCATGATCATCTGAATGCACGCAAGCATGCATGTACCCACACACACACGTCGTTATGTACAGATTAGGCTGGCATTGCCAGCTCTATCTCCACAGCACTATGGAGTAAAGTACGGCTACACCGCAGATGCATTCTGGGATAGGAGAAAAACAAAACGCTCTGGATTGTTTGCATTTCTTTAAACCAATCACAATCGTCTTGGGTGGCACTAAGCTCCCGAAGCAGAGACTGTGGCTCTGCAAAATAGTCTCGGGAAGGAACTTGTTTTGGTGGAACATTTGCACTCCGTAAAAGAAATCGCCACATACAATATTAAATGAAGT
This sequence comes from Perca fluviatilis, assembly GCF_010015445.1. Classification (NCBI taxonomy): domain Eukaryota; kingdom Metazoa; phylum Chordata; class Actinopteri; order Perciformes; family Percidae; genus Perca; species Perca fluviatilis. Next base: position 31,484,253 of record NC_053115.1, read on the forward strand.
TAAGAAAGCTCAGACTGAGTTTAATAACCGCCTTACACCAAACGATCAAGACGACCGGAGCGCGCCCCAACTCTAGCAAGACTCTTCCAATATATATTCCAATATTGGAAACTTGAAAAGTCGTTAGTGTAAGGTTGGCATTAGATTGTAAATGCCGTAAACATATTCCTTGTAAAACAGGCTGAAAACTGTGACAAGACAGGCATACTAGCATACTGCAGATTTTGCTTTTGTTTGCATACTGCATGCTACATGCTACATTTTGGCCAAATCAGTACGCACTGTTAGTATAGTATGCAGTTTTGTAAAGGGCCAGAGACCACAGCTCGTATGACAATAGGAAGTGCTTTTCACCGTGTTGGAGCCACCACCTCAAAGGCACGGTCGCCTTTTGTTTTTTGTCGATTGCGAGGGACAATCAGTAATCCCTGGTCAGAAGACCTAAAAATCCAACTGATAATATAAAGATGGAGCAGGTCAGAAATGAAGGTTAGCGTAAGGTCATTCAGGAAGACTTCTCTGAGTCACATTCTCTCTCTCTCTCTCTCTCTCTCTCTCTCTCTCTCTCTCTCTCTCTCTCTCTCTCTCTCTCTCTCTCTCTCTCTCTCTCCCAACCTAATTAGCTGACTCTGTCATCAGCTAGTCTCGCATTGCCAGACCACACAGCATTCCTGGATGGGAGAATGGTGTGAGGGGGGGTTTATCCACAGCCTCCATACCCCTTATAATTTTAAAATCGCGATGGAGTATAATCACCAAAGACTCTGAACATATCAACCTATTATGCACCATGGCATGAAAATTAGTTCACTCTTAAATGAAGTCTCTCCTGATTGAAATGTAAATACTGTAGACAACACAGTCTCACTCCCAGCGTGTCAAAAACCAACGCTTGGTAAGGTGCCTTTGCCGTTAGGTACTGATCATCTCCTGTAGCAACTCATTCAGACGCATCCTTTTGGCAGCTTTTTTCGGCGCACTTGGTCGGGACTCTTGGCTTCACTTTGTGATGCTTTGGGTCGGGACCGATTTGGCGTCATTATTCAAAGTGCAGGGTAAAACCACATGGTTAGGGTAAGGGAAAGATTGTGGATGGGGTTAAAAATGTACGTTTAAGTGACACACAGCACAAGAATGACACAGTTAGGTTTCAGAAAAGATTGTGGGTGGGGTTACAAAATGTACGTTTATATAATCGGGGAACAAGAACGGGACACTAACCTTGGTCTCCTGGGTGAAAGTCCTGTGTTGTTTGACCCATCCGCCAGCCCAACCAACGTCACACAGATTTTGGGTCTTTCATACTACTCGCTTGGATGCGAGAGGTGTATTATGCTGCAGGACATTGAAGAACTAACTTTTGAGTATAGTGAGCGTTTTATATTCACAAGATAGATTTTGGGTGCAGTGTCATTTTATGACTATGACTATTGCCACTTCTTATGACAGAAATCTGGTGAATTCATGGCCAAACCTTTACTTCACCCTCAAACTGACAGACAGTGCATGCCATCCTACTTTAATTCCTCAGTATTTCAGCCTGATTTTTGCTGCTCCCCCTTGCTGCTTTCCATAATAAGGATGAACTAAAATATGACCACACTGAGATGTGTATGCGCTTTCAGGGTGGCACCCTACAGTTTTCATTAACTTTATATCTTTTCAGAGGTTTAAGGCTGTCAGGTTGAGGTGAGTAGCTTCCGAAAAGCACACATATCTCGATACCGAACAAACAAGTTAGCACAAGTGTTTCAATGGCCCTTAAAGCAACACTATGTAACTTTTAGCTGCAGCTGTAGTTCCAATGAGACAACTGAAGCGGGAAAAGTTACATAGTGTTGCTTTAACAATTGTATCACACCCTGAAGAATGGAGAAACAGCTGCATTCATGTCTACTAAATCAACTAACCCCTTGTGTCCTGATGTATGTAACCCACATTAATTATTTAGACAGGTGATGAGGGACCAATAAAACCTAATTTAAAAACTGAACAAGATGATTGAGGCAAAAAGCACTTCCGTGCTGGAAGTCAATAAATAGTCTCAGTAGAACCTGGAGACTGTTCTAGCTGCATGTCCTCAGTAAGTGGCTGATTCAAAAACAAAATACATAAGATCAGAGGACAGAAATTAGAATCCAGTGGATAAGATTTTGGCAATATCTACAAATGTAAGAGAATTACTGCTATTCTTTTGTATCATATAAATCAGGCGGGGGAGCGGAGTTTGTGTCCTATTACTTAAGAGGACCGGTGTTCTAACCCAAACCAAGGTTTGTTTTGTTGGCTAAACTTAACTGTAACGGCCACTAAAATGACCATAGCTATACTTAACTGCAACGGCCATTAAAATGACTGTAACTTCAAGGTGCTCTGGACCCGGCTAAATGTAACTGTAAAGACTGCTAAACGTAACTGTCATTTGACCGGTCGTCATGTGACCGGCCGGCGGTGGCTGTAACTTGGCAAGACATCATACGCATTGTTGTGCATATAAAATATCATAGAAACCTGTAGCTGTTAAAATAAGGTTTTATATTATCATTGATTTTTTCATTGCAACATCATCATTTTACAACTCAAATCAGAATACAATACAGGTTGTTTGATGTATCCTATCCCTTTACCTTCACTCCCTTCTTCCCCCCCCCCACCCCCCTCCACCAACCACCATAATAATAATATCCACTCAAGGATATTATTCTTATCTAGTTAGAAGATCTTTTAATTCAGATATCAAATCTGTCCACATTGAAATTGTATTTGGATGTGCATCGCTGAGTTGTGCTGAAGATAGTTCCAGGGAAGAAATGTCCAAAAAAACGTAACTTATCCTTAACAATAAGAATGCAACAACTTTATTCAAATACTCTGACCATAGAGACGAAAAGAATGGGCAGAAGGGTACAGGTTTCAGCTTAAATATAGCAAAATGTCCTTACTTTAAAGCTGTACCTTCAGGTTTCAGTTCTTGTGCGCATATTTGGTCCTCGTCAGAGGTGTCAAGTAACGAAGTACAAATACTTTGTTACCTTACTTAAGTAGAAATTTTAGGTATCTATACTTTACTGGAGTAATTATTTTACAGCAGAGTTTTTACTTTTACTCCTTACATTTTAACGAAATTATCTGTACTTTCTACTCCTTACATTTTAAAAATAGCCTCGTTACTGCTATTTCAGTTTGGCTTGTTTTCATTCCGGCTTGTCATCGTTCAAAAAAAACACAAAAAAAAAAACTATCCAGATATATCGTGCCATCCGGATAGAGTGAATTTGAGTGTGGTTGGATGACAAGTATAAACATATACCATTCCGACACCCTATTGGTTTGTACGTGATCCATCGCACCTGCACAGACGACCGTTATCTACCAGACCGAATAGCAACGCGGATTCCGTTGCCTTATTTAGGTGCCACTTATTATGCCTGCGCTTCTCTCTGATGCTCCGAAAACAGACGTTAGAGGGAACTGAAACATCACTGCACGGGACGCTAGTTAACCCTACACTTGGCAGCAGTTAACGTTAGCCTACCATTAGCTAGCAGCTGGAGTAAACAGTTAAAATGCTGACAGCTAAACGGTGTAGAAGTGTGTCTATGTGTGTGTACGTGTGTATATATATATATATATATATACACACACACACACATACACACATACACATACATACATTCAAAGTTTTGATGCCTTCAGTGAGAATCTACAATGTAAATAGTCATGAAAATAAAGAAACACATTGAATGAGAAGGTGTGTCCAAACTTTTGGCCTGTACTGTATATATATGTATGTGTATATATAATAATAAAAATAAAAATATGGGCCCCTGTGGGGTGGGCTAAGCTTTTATCCTTAATGGCATTTTTTTCCCCCTTACATTACTTTTACTTTAATACTTTAAGTAGTTTTGTAACCAGTACTTTTACACTTTTACTTGAGTTGATACTTCAACTTCTACAGAAGTCTTTTTAAATCCTAGTATCTATACTTCTACTTGAGTAATGAATGTGAATACTTTTGACACCTCTGGTCCTCATAAGTATAGATGTACAAACACACACACACACACACACACACACACACACACACACACACACACACACATGCACGTGCGCGCCAGGTATTCCATTCAGCCAGGCTCTATGTCGGGATGAGACGAGATACTTTGGTAGGTAATTGCAGCTCGTCTCGCCTTTTGAAGTGAGGTGAAGCATAGGTCGGCTGGAGTTGGAAACATGGAGGAGGCTGAAGTTGATGGGGGGGAAGCAAGTGTGTGTGTGTGTGTGTGTGTGTGTGTGTGCGTGCATTTGCGTGTGTTGTGGGTTAGACTGAGAGAAAAAAGCCAACCTGTAAGTCAGTTTAATCTATGAACCACACTGACACCTGGAGGTAAAATACATCAACTGGAGAGAACAGAAGCCTTTAGAGAGGGGGAGGGAGGGAAGGGGGGAGTGAAAAAACAGAAGACAGAGTGTAGAGAATGAAAAAGAAGGGGACAGGATAAAAAAGTGGGAGAGAGAAGATGGAATTGGCAGATAAAGAAGCGATAAAAGAGTTAGGTGTAACCCCACCCATGATCTTTTCCTAACCCTAACTGTCCCATGCTTGTGCTGAATGTCAGTTAAACGTACAGTACGTCCCGACCCAGAGCGTCAAAAAGTGACGCCAACAGTCCTGACGCTAAAGGAGACCTTTTGCGTCTCCCAACAAACGCCAAAGGCACCTGAACAAGAGTCGCTTTTTTGATGCGATGGGAATGCTGTATGGATGTTAGGGTAAATATTTATCAAAAAATTGACAAAATCGCTTGAGTTCTCTTAAAAGCCTGTTTACTTGCAAGTAGAGTCAGTTTACAGCTTTTCCGTTACATTTTTGTTCCATTTTCTGATCAGTTTTTCCCCCTGCCAAAACGTCTTCCTGACCGTCACACGTTTGTCTCACCAGTGAAGTTTGGTTGCCATAGATATATATATGGGGCACCGCCGATCCTTCATCGGCTTCCAAGCCAGCTCTGGTACTCCAGAGCCCGGGCGCAGCGCCGCTGACCCTCGGTAATACAGCCTCCGGTAAAAGTGGAAATTAAACTGTTTCTTATTATTCCCGTTTTTCAATCATAGTTGCCATCTATTTCTCTCCACAGTGTTGTTTACTTCCCCGCAAGGCTGCGTTATTTATTTGGCTGGACCTCTTCACATCCGCCTCCCCGTTTCCGCTGCTTCACACACTTTATTTGCTTACGCTCCCATGGTTAAAGGAAATAAAACCGTCTTAAAATAAATCCATGAATAAAACCAACCGCATTCCAATTCTAACAACATATCTCCATTTTATGCTGGTTAGGATAGGAACTTCTTTTTAAAAAGCCTGGCCTTGTTTGTGGTAGTGGACAGTATGAATACTGTCTCAGCATCAAAATAACTGAACAACCCCTTCGTAAATCACGGGTCACTAGACAGTGTACTCACTGACCAAGGTGCAAACTAACAAACTAACCAACTTTTTTTTTCTTATTTGCATATTACAATTTAAAATGGTAATATGCAAATACGATTAAGAGAATAAATCGTTATTCAAGTACTTTTACTTTTAATATTTAAAGTACATTTTAAAATCAGGTACTTTTTACTTTTACTTAAGGAAGGGTTGTCATTGTGGTACTTCTCCTTTTACTAAAGTAAATATGTCTCTGGTTATTTGTATTTTTACTTAAGTACTGAGATTCAGTACTTCCTCCACCACTGTTGAAATGGCAATAAACCATAGGTGTTCTAGATGTCTAAAAAAAACTAGACTCAAACCAGATGTATTTAAACATTTTTAAATATCCGTCACCGCAGCCCTACTGTCCCACTAAAATAATGTGCATCTCAGATCATTTCAATTTGAAAATATCACAAATTGGACACAGTGTTTTTATCAACAACTAAAAAAGGTTAAATAAAACAATATAAAGTGTTTTGTAGTCCTATGTAAAGACATGTGGACTGGACAGACCACATATGAGAAAGCTGGAGAGTGTAATGAGGGAAAATTTAAGAGAGAAACTAAGGGTAAAATGAACAAAATTGAGAGAGGGAGGTAAGGGAGGAGAAGTAATTGAAAGATGAAATGGTAATCATCCAGAAAGGGGTGAAAGATTAGAGCTCTCCTTTTTCATTTAAGGTGGCATGGTAGCAATGGAGACCAAGAGAGAAAAAGAGAGCTAAGTGGAGGGAAGGACTGGGGGGAAAACATTGAGTAAGAGAACAAAGAAGAAAGAGAGAAAAGTACGAGAGACAACTGGAGAGGGGGAGAGAAAAGAGCGATCTGCTCAAATTCCACTTTTCTACCACTCATCCTTCTTCATAATGGAATTGTCAAATCAATGTGGAGCTTAACGACAAGCCGCTCTCCTGCCTTCCGCTCTCTCTCTTTTATTCTCAATCTATTTATCCCTCTTTTTCCCTGTTTCAAGTCTCTTACTCACTTTTCTAGTCACTCTAGTCTAGTTTCTGTCTTACGGCTGCTATTACGGCTTTTAGTACGTCTGTTTCCCCATCAATTTGATTAGAGAAAGTATTGTAAACAGTTTTTTGTCCTTCCTTTTGCTTCATTTCCATACTTCATACTTTATTGTTTTACTTTACTCTTTTTTACCACTCCCTCAATCTCTCCATACCTACTCTCCGATTCCTTCCCATTTTGCCCTCCATGTATTACTAACCTTCCTTTATTCTTCCTTTCTACCGATGCTTTTCATATTGATCCCTTCCGCTCTCTTCTCCTTCCCCTCACTCTGTAATCCCCTCTCAGTTGTCTCCCTCTTTAGTGTATGTAAATTCTGCCTAAAAAGCTCTGCACTTTAACAGTGCTGGCAGCCTGGGTTCTGAATATTTGATAAAGGATACATCTAACTCTCAAGCTAAAAAACAAACTTAATAGAATGCAGTTTACTCAAAATGAAGAAGAAAAGTTACACTGGAATGGAACAGCCTTGTGGTTTGGGTTAAAACACCGGTCCCCTTATGTATTACTCCCGGGATACAAACACTTGTTTCCTGGGTGAGAGGTTTGTGTTTTCCATGTAGAAATGGTTCATGAGAACAGCCTGAACACACACAAACATGGCATCAAGATATGGGAATTAAAAATGATTTGTCCTCATTAGATTTGATTTCAAATATTTCCTTATTACACCATATACACTGGCACGCCCTCTCCGCTCCCTTGATGCTGGTCAAAAAGTCCGGGGAAGCTTATTGACGCTTTGGCCGCTCTGACGTGGCAGCATTCTTCGATCATGTTCAACACACGATTGAAGAAAAAGCACAAGCAGCCACTGCACGGCCAATCCATTGACACTAGAAACCTTTTATAAATTACATATATAATGACAGAATTTGTATTGGTTGTTGGTCGCAGCGGTGTCTGCATTTAACTTGCTCGTTAGCCGCCAGCTGTTGATCCGTGCAGGACTTCACCGTGAGTGGCCTGTTTAGAGACGATGTGGCCGGCAGGTAACGGTAACTGGTCCCTATATGCAAACAACATCATATCATAAATGATAGGGGACCCAGCAATAGCGATGATGAACTTTTCCTCTATTGTCTTGGAACTAATGTTTTTGTAGGAACGAAAGTTTACATCGTATGCTTCTCTGGAATCAGCCAGCACAAAGGACGTCTATATTCCGATTGGTTGCTGGCATTTGCCGCTGCTTGCCGCTGAACCGCGTCATAGCTCATTACCATAAAGTTGACATACTTTCAACTTTCTGATTGATGCCAGGCTGACAGATTTGCCGCTCCTTGCAGCTGAGAGAAGCCAGCTTCCATTGAAAATGAATGACTTCCGGTATCTTTAGAAGCTCAAGTCGGTGGCGGTGTGTACGTACAGTATTTACTACAGCCAACTATAACACACCGTCCTTCACAAACAAACCTTTCTAACTTATTGTCTTATGTTGCTGGGTTTTTTTTGTTGTTTTTTTTGCTGGAGATTTTACACTTATAAATACATTTGATTAATTAATTAATTGATTTCTGTGCTTTTACAGGACAAGAGTTTGCTGATGTGCATACACACACACACAGAGGATGAGGAATGAGATCCTCCTACCACAGCGCCCTCCTGTTTTTCAATTCCTCTCACTGTGGGTTTGTGTGCCACTATGACACTATGAGGAAAACTCTCTCTCCATGTCATTTTCACTGATGCTAGCTCTCTCCAATAGGCTTTGCTGCAGGCTTCCATGGGGAGAATGATTGGTCTCTCTTTCTGTCTACATTAGTCTTCACTGGGCTGGCAAAAGAAAGATGCCACAGAGGAATGTTTTCAATTTTTCCCTTCTTGTCTTGCTTCCTGTCTTCTTGTTCTATTTTCTCTTTATGTATTTATTGAAGAATCCTTTAGTTCCGAGATCTTCGACAGGGGGTCCGGGACCCCTAGGGCATCCTCAGAGTTACTGCAGGGTGGCCAACAAATTATTATTCATTTTTTGAAAGTTTTAAAAATATTTGTTGCCATGATTTTATAAATCATTAGGATTACCTGTATCTGTGGAGGTCTCCCTTACTGACTAATCTACCTATAATAGGCCAGTAAGGCTATCATCAATGTTTTTTTTCCACAAATAGTAAGATTTATATTTGCTAACAATATGTTAGATTCATGTTGACATTTTGGATTTTTTAATAGCTTGGTATTCTAGGCACTTCAAAGGCTTCAGGCCGCCCTACACGTTATTATAGGCCCAGTTTATTATGCATCTTGATTTTATTCAATATATAGGGGATCCTTGGCCTAGAGAAACCCATGCTTTAGAAGACAAATAGTGGCTGACTGTAGCAGAGTTTCCCTCTAGCAAATTGTGGTCTTTCTGATGGTGATGGCCATGAAGGTTCGACAATGAGACATTAAAAAACCTAAAAACTCAAAATATGGAAATGCAATTCAAAGGAATTAATGTGACTCAAACTCTTTCCAAAATAAATCAGTCAAGTCAAATCATATGTTCAATTCCCGGTTGAAAAACGTTCTCTCTTCGTCTTCCAACCTGTGTGGCACAAATACATCTATGTGGCTGCTTTCTTTATTCTATATTAGATGTTTCTAGTAAGCCTATACAGTGTGAAGCTGCCATCAAAAAGTAGAAATGGCCCCTCAAAGTGATTAATATCATTTGTTTTACAAAAAATGACATTGGAATTATTGCATCAAATAAAAGAGATACACTAGGGGTTGTTTGTGTAGCTATACATTATTTCTGCTTTTCATCCTTTTGACAGGATCCCAGTATGGTGTCATTAGCTGGCATGTTAGACTATAGACTTAATTGCCAAGTACATTACTTTGATTGCCATCTGACGATAAGTATGAGTATTTTTCTCATTGATAAATATCGGTTTGACGTTAATTAAGCAAATTTTTTACAAGCCATGCCATGGTTCAAATGGGCATCATGAACCCAAGGGCGTAACTTTGGGTTCAACATTAGGGGGGGTTGAGATCAGCACCTATTTAGCAAGGCCATTTGTTTTAGCATTGGGGGAGGCAATTTATAAATGGGGGGTTCATTTGGAGCATCGAACACGTAATTTCCTGCATTCCGGTGATTTTTTTCTGCAACAATTTGGACGGAGGAAGGGTTGGGTGCAACCAAGTCTCACACAGAGGCGGGGAAGTTGTGTGAAAACATTTTTTTCTTTGCTTGCCAATGAATGAATCGAGAAAGCCAACCACTTATGTTGTAAAACAGTTATATTTGTAATTAATCATCATCATGAGACCACCTAAATCACACCTATTCATAAACCACACATACCTGGTGATAATAAAAGTCCTGCACCGAGCTGCTAAACAAGGCTTGCTAGTTAGTTTGACTGTATGCTAGTGGCCTCTTTACTATTAAAATGTTTAGTTATATGAACTATGTGTATTTTAACCCTACACTTGTATGTAAACCCAGCAATTCTTAAAAAAAATAGTATCTTTATTTCAATTTTAGCCTTTAACGTGATGAAAAATAATCCTGAATTTGTCCTTTTCTTATTTTTCTTTTTTGAAAATGTTGTTCCCCCTAAACAATTTTTTCTCTCTTGCAGTCCCACCCTCCTCCTCTACAGGGAGAGTGATCTGTTGGACTACTTTCTCTCTCACTTTTTCCCTTTGACAGTTGGATTGCACAGATAAATGTGCTGAAGGAATATTCTTTGTTTTTATTTGTATGTGTGGTACCTCCCTGTGTGTGATAATCTATGTAGTAGCTGTGTTAAATCAAAAGTTGCTGTCTGCATACTCAGCAGGTGTAAGTGTGTTGTGTGTGTGTGTGTGTGTGTGTGTGTGTGTGTGTGTGTGTTCCCACCCTGACGTTCAAATGCCATCACAGAGAAGGGCCCCGAGGATGAGAATTGGAACCAGGTTACTCATTCATTTCAGTGGGATTGTGGGGAGGGAAAAAAAGAGAGGGGAGGGAGGAATGTGCTGAAATGGGAAGAAGATTGAGGAGAGGAAATGGAGCGAACAGGGAGGATAAGTTAGGAGAGGACGGCGAGGCAAAGAGGAGGGAAGAAAGGAAAATGGAAATGGGGAGATGGAGTGGAAATCAAAGGTAAAGGTAGGGGGGAAGTGGAAAGAATATAGAGGATATGTGGCAAGCAGGTTGTAGAAAGAGAGAGGAAGGAGTGAAAAGTGTCAAGCTGAAGGAATCAGTGATGCATTCATCCAGAATGCCGAAACCATTTATGTTTAGTTCTGTCCATTTTGTATGTCCTATTATCAATTTCCACAAGATTCAGATGCATTGAGGGCCTCACACTTGTCTCGTTACTAGCTGCTTGAAAAATACATTTCCGGGTGTGTGTTTTTGTGCCAAAAGTTAAATTAGATCATCACCGGTGTGTTTATGCAACACGTTCTCATGAACGGGTTCGTATAATATTGTATGAAAACCTATGCACAACAATTCATATGATACCCTATGAAATCACAGCAATCACCAGCCGGTCACATGACAACTGGTCACATGACAGTTAAGTTTAGCTTTAGTCTTTAAAGTTAAATTTAGCCAAGACAAGGTGCACCCTGAGGATACAGTCGTTTCAGCGGCCGTTGCAGTTAAGTTTAGCAGAAAAAAGGTGAAAGAGAAAAGTTTAGGCACCAAAACGACTAGTTACGATTTTTAAAAAGGTTGTGGTTTGGGTTTAAACAACTCTTAAGTTGTACTGCCAGGACACAAACACCCGTTTCCTAGATAAAAGTCTTGTGTTTTCCCCTTAACTTCTCCCGGGACTCAAACTCTGCTCCCCCACTTGAAATGGGCGGGAAATGGGTCTTTTATGATCCGCCCATTCATTTTATGACACACCCATCCAGCCCGACCTCTTTCTCTATGCAGACCTAAGCGCTCTGATACGTATACGTAATAAGTATGTTAAGTTAAGTCACTCATGTCTAGTCTCGTTGTGCACTTCCTGTTTTATTTTGTATTCACCTTTTCCCTCTCGTTTCAGACCCTGACTTCCTCCCTTTGTGTGAATTTCCTGCCATTGTGATTGTCTACCCAGCCCCTGACTACCTCATGTCTAAATAGTCTTGGGGTCCATTCCAGGAAGGAGGTTTAGTGGAAACTCTGAGTTTGTTAACCCTGAGATTCAATTCAATTCAATTCAATTTTATTTATAGTATCAAATCATAACACGAGTTATCTCGAGACACTTTACAGATAGAGTAGGTCTAGACCACACTCTATAATCAGCCCGGTCTCACGGCAGTTCGTGTAAATGTCAACGTTATACTTAATCTATTGATACGTGTTCACGGAGAAAATGGTAGGGAGTAATATAAAAAGCCGAAATTCCACGTAGGGAGGTTGGTCGGCGTCCCTGCATGTGGCGTTTTGTCCCGCGTGTTACTGTGGCGCGTTTCCCGGCGTTTAAGGCGCCCTTTCCCTGTAAGGTTTTTCCTAAACCCAACCTCCGCCATCCCGTTATTGTGGCGCGTCCCCAGCGGGCCGCCTTGCGGGCGACTCCCGGCTTATGGAGCTTCGTGGCGTTTTGTCCCGCGTGTTACTGTTGCGCGTCTCCCGGCGTTTAAGGCGCCCTTTCCCCGTAATGTTTTTCCTAAACCCAACCTCCACCATCCCGTTATTGTGGCGCGTCCCCAGCGGGCCGCCTGGCGGGGCGCCTCCCAGCTTATGGAGCTTCCTTTTCGGCCGCCTCCCGGCGTCCTTTCCCTGACAAAATAACGTGATATTTACACGTAAAAAACGAGAAAAACGTCTCTGTGAACACGTATCAATAGATTAAGAATAACGTTGACATTTACACGAACTGCCATGAGACAGGGTTGCTATAATTTACAAAGCCCCAACAATTACAGTAATTCCCTCAAGAGCAAGCAGTGCGACAGTGGCGAGGAAAAACTCCCTCTTGGGAAGAAACCTCGGACAGACACCGGCTCTTGGTAGGCGGTGTCTGACGGTGCCGGTTGGGGATGCGATGAACAGTGGCAGCAATAGTCACATTAATAATGGAACAGTGACTTCAAATGGTAGTCGTAGTAGTTCATGTCATATCAGTGCGCTGCAGGGCGTTATAGGATGTAGCGTGGCCCAGCAGAGCATGGATGGACGTAGCAGGAAGCAGCAGGGTTCAGCAGCACGCAGCATGACATTGCAGGGCACCGCAGAGCTTAGCAGGGAGTGCAGCAGGACCATGGCGACAGCTGCAACCAAGATCTTGGTTCCAACGTTCTCCAAGGAAATACGCTGGGTGAAAAAACATAAGGACTCCGGGGAGTAAACTCCCCAGAAGCTAGGATTAATAACAACCATTTCTGGGACGGGATGCACACAAATGGTAATAGAAAGGGAGAGGAGATAGCAGCTCAGTGTGTCAAAGGAAGGAAGTCCCCCGGCAGTCTAGAACTATAACAGCGTAACTAAGAGAGACAGGTCATAAGGAGAGGTGGCCTGTTCGGGCTTGAAACTCTCCCCTGCCGGATCGGGCTGTGCTGGCCTGCCTCCCTCTACTTTTATTATATTATTAATCTAACGACTATGAAAAGAAGCATGTGGGCCTGGTTAGACGGACGCTGCAACTCCTCACTCCCTAACTATAAGCTTTATCAATTAGGAGAGTTTTATGTTCATTCTTAAATGCGGTGACAGTTTCTGCCCCCCGAACCCAGATTGGGAGCTGGTTCCATAGGAGAGGAGCCTGATAACTGAAGGCTCTGGCTCCCATTCTACTTTTAGAGACTCTAGGTACCACAAGTAACTCTGCATTCTGGGAGCGCAGTGCTCTAGTGGGACAATAAGGTATTAGGAGCTCTTCTAGATATGATGGTGCTTGACCATTTAGAGCTTTGTAGGTCAGGAGAAGGATTTTAAATTCAATCCTGGATTTTACAGGAAGCCAATGCAGAGAAGCTAATACAGGAGAAATATGATCTATTTTCTTAGTTCTTGTGAGAACGCGCTGCAGCATTCTGGATCAGCTGGAGAGTCTTAAGGGACTTATTTTAGCAACCTGACAGTAGGGAATTACAATAGTCCAGCTTGGAAGTAACGAATGCATGGACTAGTTTTTCAGCATCGTTTTGAGACAGGATATTCGTAATTTTGGCAATGTTACGAAGATGAAAAAAGGCTGTTGTTGAGGTTTGTTTTAGATGGGCGTTAAAGGATATATCCTGATCAAAAATAACCCCTAGATTTCTGACAGTAGTGCTGGAGGCCAGGGCAATACCATCCAGAGTAGCTATGTCTTTAGATAATGAGGTTCGGAGGTGTTTACGGCCCAGCACAATAACTTCAGTTTTGTTAGAGTTTAACATCAGAAAATTATAGGTCATCCAGGATTTTATATCTTTAATGCACGCTTGAAGTTTAGCTAGCTGACTGGTTTCGTCTGGTTTGATTGACAAGTATAATTGGGTGTCATCCGCATAGGAGTGAAAGTTAATTGAGTGTTTCCTAATAATATTACCAAGAGGAAGCATATATAAGGAGAATATAATTGGTCCAAGCACTGAGCCTTGTGGAACGCCATGGCTAACTTTAGCGTACTTGGAGGATTTATCATTAACATTAACAAATTGAGATCGATCAGAGAAATACGACTTAAACCATCTTAGAGCGATTCCTTTTATGCCAACTAAATGTTCCAATCTCAATGGTCAATAGACCCTTTGCAAACACGTGACCACGACCACGTGACGACGCCATGACGGACGGCAGAATCACCGGAAGCACAAGCTAAATAGTGTATTAGACGAGCGGAAAGTTTCATTAGTTTCAAATAAATAACACTAAATAAAATGTAATAATAATAATAATAATAATACTATCTTCTTCTTCATGGCTTCTTCAGACATTGTTTAAATTCACCTACCCTGGTCCCTGTCTCGATCCTGCCAGTAGCTAGCTTGCCCCGCTAGCTTGTTATTGGGATGATTATCACAGAAGCCTGTCTGAATACACTCACAGGACGGCAGCTAGCAGCTAACGGCTATCAGCTAGCAGGGCAAGCTAGCTACAGGCACGTAGGCTACCGTTGTTCACTGGCTGAGCCAATGCATCTCTCTAATGGATGCCTGAACGCATCCCAGCTCCCACTATTAACCACACATAATGTAACATCTAGCCATCGTCTTATCTGTGATTATATTCGCTGTTGACCGGTGGATATTTCGACAGCTAGCTGGTTGGCTAACCGGGGTAGGAGCTCCGCAGACCCGAATTTAATTCATTTGTTTGGCCTTTTTGAAGCTAGTTTCCGTGCCATGTCATCTTTAATTTAACCAATATTTTTTGTATGCTGTTAAGTTAAATGATCAAGAGAACGGCTTACTTTTTGGGATATGTAGGTCACCGAATAACCGATGATAGTTATGTGGGACCTGTTAGCAGGAACAACTGGTTAGCACGGCAGCTAGCTGGGTGAGGAAGTTATTATTATTATTATTATTATTATTATTATTATTTATCAGTCATTTAAAACAGAAAGGCAATACATACACATGCTTGTGTTGGTGAGGATTACTCTGCAGATTGTGTATGTGACTTGTGAGAACAAGAACAGCGAACCATACACAGTATATAAGCAGCGAACACGTTCTCGTTTGACTTGCCGTCCGTCTACAGAATAGCTCTTCCGCCGTCCGTCATGGCGTTCATAATTCGCGGGAGTAGAGTGTGACGTCATGTGCAAAGGGTCTATAGTGTCAAATGCAGCACTAAGATCTATTAAAACAAGAATGGAGACAAGTCCTTTGTCTGCAGCAGTTAGAAGGTCGTTAGTAATTTTCACCAGTGCCGTCTCTGTGCTATGATTCTTTCTAAATTCTGATTGAAAGTCATCAAATAAACTATTGCTATGTAGAAAATCACATAACTGATTAGCAACTACCTTCACAAGGCTCTTGGATAGAAAGTGAAGGTTAGACATAGGTCTATAGTTTGCTAAGACCTCAGGATCGAGAGTGGGTTTTTTCAGAAGAGGTTTTATCACAGCTATTTTAAATGACTGCGGTAAATAACCTGTTAATAAGGACATATTGATCATATCTAGTAATCAAGTGTTAACCACGGGTAACGCTTCTTTGAGTAGTCTCGTTGGGATGGGGTCTAAGAGACAGGTAGATGGCTTAGCTGAGGATATCTTTAACATTAATTGTTGAAGGTCTATAGGATAAAAGCAGTCTAAGTATATGTCGGGAATAGTCGTTCTTTCTAGCGGTCCTGCGTTTAAAGGTGAACCGTTAGAAGTTGAGGGCAAAAGGTGATAGATTTTATCTCTAATTGTTATAATTTTATCATTAAAGAAGCTCATGAAGTCATCACTACTCAGAGCTAGAGGAATAGATGGCTCAGTAGAGCTGTGACTATCTGTCAGCCTGGCTACAGTGCTAAAAAGAAACCTTGGGTTGTTCTTATTTTCTTCTATTAGTGATGAGTAATAGTCTGATCTGGACTTTCTTAGGGCCTTCCTATAGGTTTTGAGACTTTCTTGCCAATCCAAACGAGATTCTTCCACTTTGGTGCAACGCCATTTACTTTCTAGGTTTCGCGAGATTTGTTTTAATTTGCGAGTTTGGGAGTTATACCAAGGTGCTAGTTTCCTTTGCTTCATCCTCTTCTTTTTGAGGGGAGCAACAGAGTCTAAAGTTGTCCGTAGGCAGGTCGTAGCAGCGTCTACAAATGTATCAATTTGAGAGGGACTGAGGTTAACATAAAGGTCCTCTGTTATGTTAAGGCATGACATAGAGTCAAATGCTGTTGGAATATCTTCCTTAAATTTAGCTATAGCACTGTCAGATAGGCATCTAGTGTAGAAGCTTTTATCTAATTTAGTATAGTCAGGTAGTAAGAATTCAAAAGTAATTAAAGAATGATCTGATAAATCCTCAATTTCAATACCATATGCCAGCACAAGGTCGAGGGTGTGGTTAAAATGGTGCGTCGCCTTGTGCACAATCTGACTGAAACCGATTGAATCTAATAATGAGTTGAAAGCAGTACTAAGGCTTTCATTGTCAACGTCCACATGGATATTAAAATCACCTACAATAAGTACTTTGTCTGATTTAAGGACTAAACATGATAAAAACTCTGAGAATTCAGATAAAAATTCAGAATAGGGACCTGGAGCCCTGTAAATAACAACGAATATAATTGGCTGTAATGTTTTCCATTTTGGATGTTGAAGATTAAGAACAAGACTTTCAAACAAGTTATAATTTAGTTTAGGTTTAGGATTAATTAACAGGCTTGAATCAAAGATGGCTGCAACTCCCCCTCCTCGGCCTGAGCCTCTAGGAATTTGAGTATTAATATGACAGGGAGGAGTGGCTTCATTTAGACTGACATATTCTTCATGGCCCAGCCAGGTTTCAGTAAGACAAAATAAATCAATTTTATTATCTGATATCAAATCGTTTACCAATACTGCTTTAGAAGACAGAGATCTAATATTTAATAGTCCACATCTAATTTTCCTATTTTGTTCTATCATTGCAGTCGTTTTAATTCCAATTAGGTTGTTAAGTATAGCGCATCTTTTGTTTACCTTTGATTTAACCGATCTGAGCCGGGGGACAGACACCGTGCTTATTAGACTATGAGTGGGCGACTGCTCCAACGGAAGCACAGAGGGGCGCATTGCACTGCACCTCTGATTACTAATATCAAACTTGGGTTGTCATGGTTTGTGACCGATAATAGACTCGGTCAGATTTTTTGATATGAGAGCGGCTCCGTCCCAGGTGGGATGAATGCCGTCTCTCCTAATCAGACCAGGCTTTCCCCAGAATGCCCTCCAGTTATTCACATAGCCCACATCATTAGCTGGGCACCACCGCGACAACCAGCTGTGGAAGGATGACGTACGGCTGTACATTTCATCACTGGTCAGGTTTGGCAGGGGTCCAGAGAAAACTACTGAGTCCGACATTGTCTTTGCGTATGCACAAAGTGACTCAACATTAATTTTAGTGATCTACGATTTACGACCATTACCCCCTACGTGAAATATGATCTTACTGTATTTACGGTTCTTTTTAGCCAGCAGCTTTAGATGGGATTCTATATCGCCCGCTCCAGCCCCGGGGACACATATGACCGCAGCTGCTGGGGCCGCCGGCTTCACATGTCGCAGTATAGAGCTCCCAATAACCAGAATTGGCTTCTCAGCGGGTGTATCACTGAGTAGGGAGAAACTGTTAGAGATGCGAAGATGCTCCGGTTTAGAGCGACCGTCATCATGTGCACTCCCTGGTTTAAATCTAACGCTACGCTTCCCTCGGACAGTCACCCACTTGCCCGGCTGCTCGGGGTCTGCCGGGGGACAGCTAGCAGAAGCTACAGAAGCTACAGTATGTTGGCCCACTTCAGCTACGTGGCGTTGGCTAGCTACGGAAGCATATGATTCTGATTCCATGATGCGGAGCCGTGCCTCAAACTCACTAAGCCTTGCCTCCAGAGCAGCGAATATATTACATTTATTACATGTATCGTTATCACTAAAGGAGGCAGAGGAATAGCTAACCTTTTGACACAGTGCAAGAGAGAGCAGGAGAGGGAGAGGAATTAGCCATTGCTAATGGCTAAGCTAAAGTAGCTAACAGCATTTTAACAACTGTAAGATCAGCGAGGCAGTCACTGTAAGGGAAGCGAAGTAGTGCTTGAGTAGAACAATTGTAATCCAGAACAAATGCAATTCAGGCAAATAGCCGCTAATTTAAACAATAAAGCAGAGTTGAGTAAGTTTTTGCTGGAGCAGCAAACTAGCGTTTGTAACACGGGAACACCGGAACACCGGAAGTGACAATACGCTTACCGTACACGTCAGCATGTCAGACATTTGAGGTCAGATGAGGGAAACTCTGGGTTTTCCGTTTCAGAAAGAGAGGTAACTTAACCTCAGAGTCAGTTACTATGGTAACTGAGCCTGTGAACCTAACCTCAGAGTCAGTTACTATGGTAACTGAGGAAATGAGTGAGAAGAGTTGGCCTCGAGTTTCTCTCAGTCTCCAGTGTCAAAAACCCCGTTTTTTGCAAACGCCAGTTTTCTTTATTGGTGTGTATACGGATCATACTGTAAAAGTAAAGCCACTCGCTCTGAAACGTTTTTTAAATGTTTTTTGTAGTGTTCCCTGGACACAAACCAGTGTGAGCCATTAAAAAGAAATAAATGAATATAAATTATAGTTCTGTTAATGATCATGGTGCTGCAGCCTCAGAATGGGATATAGTAGTAGCTTACTTTTTCGCCCGCAGGATTGCACCCAAATGAAATTATAGGCGTAATACAATTCCAGTTTTCACCAGTAATATTATAAGTTAACTGTGATTAAATATGAAATTAATACACTGCTAATGCTTACGCATTGACTCGAGCAGCAATTTTCTCCCACACCAATTCTCTCTCTGTTGCAGCAGCAACCGCTGTCTTGCTTTTTTAATGAAATGCATGTTCAAACTCGTTTGTGCGCATGAGTATGAGTACCCGTTTGTTTGTGGTTGTTACTATGGTGAATCAAGGCTCCATTCATGCTGCTTTTTTATAGTGGTTGTTGGGGACCAAGAAGCTGGTTAAACAGTGATTTGGCTCAGACTGAGCTGACTGCAGAGACACAGGGAAGGCAAGACAAAGGATCTTGGCCTACATGTGAATCCCAAAGCCAGTTTCACCAAACTCCTACAGGCAGAGTCGCCAAGATGGAGATTCTACCTTCACCACATGCTAGGCAAGGCAGACTGGTGGTGAGACAAAGAACTGCTTCACACCTGTGACAAAGTTGCAGCTTTCCCATTGGCCGTCGGGCCTTTGAATGCACCACCCCGCCACTAGGAGGCGGGGGAAGGATAAAAGCTGTCCGCGTTTGTGCTTCTTCGCTTTTCCACGGTGACCCAGGTTACTACAGGAGGCACACTAGTCTGGACTAGCTAGCCAGCATCACCTCGCTGGTCGAGTTGGAGCTGGGACAATTTTATATCTGTCTGATATACCAAGGGGATCCGAGGAAATACTGGCCGAGTATTCCCTCATCTGCAGCGGGTTTAATCAGCCTGGATTCAAGAAAAGGACTACGTTCTGTTTCTTGCTTTGTCGACCTGGATCACGTATTGTCCCCTGCTCTGGATGAAACGGATCGTTAAACTCTGGCGAGAGATTTAACTGACAAACAACGCACACAGTAAGGCTTTACACAGTTCTGGGCAGACGTTAGAACTAGTGTGTTGTTTTGTTTATTAATGAGCAAAGGGTTCGCTACCACTTGTGCCATTAAGGTGATCTGTGGTTGTAATCATGTATTGGCCATATCTGGTTATTAATCTGTTTCTGTGAATGTATAAATTGATCACTATACGGTTTGATTTTGTTGTGTTAAGTAGCTGGGTTAAAACCGTGGAATACCTGCACAACACCACCCTTTGATGGAGTTTAGTTACTGTCTGCGAGACAATCGCGGAAATCAGCTGTTAGCCACTGAGCTGGCCGTTATCGATAACTAAGATCAGAGTGTTTATTTTCTTTTCCTCCTTTATTCTGTTCCTTTTACTAACCCACACACGGACATATAAGCTAGCCACGTAGCTCCCGAGCTAACGCTGCTAACTTAACCACGTGGGGTTTGTATAGAGCTAATAGGTGATTTAGCATATGGTATAAACATGCACGTTGCCTAGCAACCCCCACCTCGGCTTCTTCAGCCCCTCTCCGTGCACCCAGCACCACTACCGCCCTCTTGAGGCTGAATGGTTTTGTGCAGCTCACAGGAGTAGCCATTTTTGGAGTTGTTTTTGTATTAGAACTACATTTCGACACCGCCCCTCCTCTTTCACTCACTCTCTCTCACACACACACACGCACACACACACACACACACACACACATAGACACAGACGTGTCCACAAGACATGCTGCTTTTGTTTTTGCTTTGTTTGGTTGTGATATTGTAAAATGTATATACGTTTTATTATTAAGGATTATTGATTGGCTACTGACAATCGTGACGTTAATAAATTCGATTATACTTAATTAGCAGTTGCTGGTGATTATTTGTATATTTGTTGTGATAATTGCTGGTCGAACGGGTCGCGCTCGAAATCACCCCTTCCTTTAATTCCTTTTAAAGGATTTTTACAGAAATGAGACTGTTCCACAGTTTGATTATTGGTCTCTGACAAGCAGGGTGGTGCCCCGTTTTGATTGTTTGTCGATTTGATAAAGTTATTAATAACCATATTCATAACTTTATTAATATTGATAAAACATATTTGATAATTTGCCAATGATCAAATCTGTACCCTACGTGAATCCTACATGGTGGTGCACGCGCGTAACCCTGAGTGAACCTATTCCGAGTTGATTGAACCAACTCAAATCAGCTGTTCTGGAACTGGAAACTCAGAGTTTCCCATCTCAGGGTAAATCAACTCAGAGATCAGGGTTAGACTCAGAGTTTGTTAAACCTCCTTCCTGGAATGGACCCCATGTCTCCCCTTGTCTTGTTCAGTCTGTATCACAGTCTCATCCAACGTTCCAGCCAGGTTTCCATGATATTAGGTTTTGTTTGTAATTTTGTGATCCTCCAATTGAGCGTTTTTCTTTGTTTGAACTTTGATCCTCATTGTGAGTGTTGTTTTGTTTTGTTTGAACTCTAACCAGTATACTACTTTTGTTATACCTACTATTGTTTGAGAGTCGTGCATTTGTGTCTGAGGTTGTTACAACTGTGGTGCAGACAGTAATTAATACATGGAATACATACAAATTGAAGTGCGTTACTTTTCGTAGCTACATGTAGGAATGGTTCATGAGAGCAGCCTGGTTTGTGCTAACATGATTGCACAGATACATGGACCACTCTTGATTTCATGCAAGTGGCACACTGCTTACACGTATTACAATTTAATTACAGCAATCAACAAATAGAACCTGTAAATGTTAAAGCCTCTGAAGCCTCTTTAAGTTATTCTGGCTGATTAGACCTCTTCTCATGTTGAAAGTGGGCCGGAGCTCAAATGGGAATTTATTAGGTCACAAATCTTTATCTACCAATAAGAATGATAAAGCTGTCATTTGTCCTGCCCTATCAGGTGCAACAACGCTAACAGGACACTCAGGACGATGTCAATAAATCAGTCTATACACACCCACACAGTCCTGGGAAGAGGTCCAATCAGCAAGAATAACTGAAAAAACCTGTGTGGGCTTTGAGGGCCTTTAAAGCAGTATTATTAGATTGTGTCTGGCATTGTGGGCAGCAAAACGAGTTGTAAACACAACATTGACACATCCCTTTATGAAGTTGATGTGGTGAACAGTGTTGGGAAAGTTCACTTTCTATATGAACTAGTTCAAAGTTCAGTTCACAAATTTTAAAATGAACTAGCTCAGTTCATGGTTCATACTTCAAAAGAAAGTCTCTGCTGAGTTCATTGATACCTCACGTAAGACTCTACCTTAAACGGATCACCATTTATGAAAGGGGGCGTGGCTTTGGGCATAGGGGGGCGGGCAAAACCATGACCAATGAATAAGGAACTCTCTGCTGAGTTCAATGATACCTCACACAAGGGTATACCTTAAACGGTTGGAATGCTATGAAAGGGGCGTGGCTTAAGCATAGGGGGTGGGCCAAACCATCACCAATGAAGAAGGAACTCTCTGCTGAGTTCAATGACACCTCACACAAGACTCTACATTAAACGGTTCAAATGTTATGAAAGGGGCATGGCCTGAGTAAATGGGTGTGGTTATATTATAGGGGCCGGCTCAGTATCACATGTAGACCACACATTCTAAGTTTCATTTAAATCGGATGACATATAAGGCAGATTGCCTGTTGCCAGCGGGGGGCGCTATGACCAAAAGTCAATTTTGGCCTGTATATGTCCTCAGGCCTGGATTCTGTGAAACTTAGATATGACACTGTAGTTACAGCCAGTTTCTCGTTCATCGCTAAACACTCAAAATGGCTGCCATGCCACACCCACACCGTTTGACGAAAAGTTTTTCTTTTAATAACTTTTCATCTTTAAGGTGTTGAGATGGTACAGACCAAGTTTGAAGTCAATAGGATGAAATCTCTAGGAGGAGTTTGTTAAAGTATAGCACCTTGACTTTTAGGCCTACTTCCTGTTGCCACTAGGGGGCGCTATGACTAAATATCGGCCTTCATTCGTCCTCAGGGTTGGACTCTTATGAATCCTGAAAAGTTTCGAGCCAGTTGGACAATGCACGCTCAAGTTACACCCACTACCTGTTTCGATGGTGAAACACACACAATGGCCACCCCGCCACGCCCTATGACGAAAAGTTTTTCTTTTAACAACTTTTCATCTTTAACGTCTTAAGATGGCAGAGACCAAATTTGAAGTTGATCGGATGGAATCTCTAGGAGGAGTTTGTTAAAGTACGACATGTGGAAATGGCCAAAATCGCACAAATTTTTAACTTTCAATTCAATATGGCGGACATCCTGTTGGGTTTAGGGTATGGCTCTAATGAGATTTTTTGTACGCCTTGAGATCCTACATATGGGTACCAAGTTTTGTGAGTCTACGTTAAACGCACTGCAGTTTGCACAGAAATGTACGATTTTTCCCATCCTCACCAACCTTGTCATTGAACTTGTGTAAATGATCATACGACGCCTCCTTGCTGCTTTTTGTTTTGATGATGCATGCGGCGGTGCAACACTGGTGTTGCCAGATTGGGTGTTTTTTCCGCTACATATTAAGGCGTGTTTATGGTGTGTTTTAGCCGGGTTTTTGCCTGGAAGGCTCTATAGAAATCTGGCACCCTATTGAACGAAGTTAATCTGAGAGAGCGGGCCGTTCACAGACACCAGAATGAACGAGTTCACAGTAACGTTCATCAGGCAGTAATACAGTACGTTCAGTTCACGTTCGCCAAAAATATGAACGAGTTCATGAACTATCGTTCAATTAACGTATTCAGGCACAACACTGGTGGTGAACGTGTCAAACTGTTGCCTATTTGTGTCCAGCAGACAAAGAGCGGCATTAGTATAATAATGAACTCATGTTTGTGTTCACCTGACAAATAGAAGTCCAATGTTCACTCTCTTTCTACCTCTATTTTGGTCGTCACCAACTCCTTGGAGGAAATATCTGGTACTTTAGCTGCTACCAGCGAACCAAAACCAAAACAATGAGCTAAACGACAATAACATGCTCCTTGGAGCCAAGGGGAACTGCAGAATTGGTTGATAATTTCCGGTGGGTTTTCTCATTACGAGTGATCCCTTTTGTAATTTAGTTTATTGTAAGTACAAATATTGATTAGTGGGACTTTAAAGTAGGAGACAAACACATTGTGAGATGTAATATGATAGGCTGACACATGAATACATGTACTATCAAAAAGAGTGATCAATATTTACTTCTGCAATTTGCAACATTTGATGACTTAGATTTGTGTATGTCACGCTTAATAAAAATGCAACACGGGGGAATTGCACAGCCCAGATCTCATTCTTCTGCTTTGTTTTTATTGCCAGTATCCAATAAAAAATTTAAAATCTAAACGCTAAGAAAGAGCACAAGTGAAAAACCGATGAGATATTCAGAGAGGAACACACACTAACCTGCATATACAAAAAAATGAAAACATGAATCCATTCCATCTCCTTGGAAACTCAGCTGTAATCGCTCCTACCGACGCTCTTTATTTTCCTCAGGCGCAACAATTGACCCACTTCCACCACTAGGTGCCGCTATAGCAGACAAAAACACGTTTGGCCCTATAACTCCCACACCGTACACCGGACATTAAAAAAACATATCGCCTAGACTTTTGTGTGTGAAAAATCTATAGAAAACCTACTTTTTCAATCTCCTCCTAGACCGTGCGACCGATTGGCACGAAATTTTGCAGGTAGCATTTCCAGATGGGCCTGACAAAAAGTTAATGAAAAGAAGTTTGATAGCATAAAAATTGCGCATATTACGCACAAACAAATTTGTGTAGCTAACTAGGAAAACACCAATTTTGCCATATCGCAGCCAAAATAAATGCTATCAACGCCAAACTTTAGACTCTTGTTTGCTGTGACCCTCTGGAGGTCTCTCACGCATTTTATGAAAATTGGTCACTAGGGGGCGCTACAAGTTCAAAAAAAAAGTTTATATCTCATGAACCGCTCATCCGATATTTACTAAATTTGATGGGTACCATCTAGGGCCACTCCTGTGGCCAACTCTAGAGTGGGGTACTGAGGGGTCAAAGTGGGCGTGGCCTATGGGACCCAAGTCTAAATTTACTACTTACACTAATGTGAACACCTTTAAATTTACAGGGTAGATTGACAATGGGTTATGGACCACACCTACCAAAAAATACACATGTGGACCACTAGGTGGCGCTATAATGTTGTTTTGCCTTTAACTCCCACATTACACATCACACATTAGAAATCCTTACATCCACGTCTTCATTGAATCAAGCTGAATCACATGATATAGGCGACGGCCATTTCCACTCAAAGGTTTTTTGCAATATCGCGCAATGCACAACATTTTTCTAACTCGTCCTAGGCCGTGAGACGGATCAGCGCGAAACCTGGCACGTAGCATTGGCTGATGGACCTGACCAACAATTACTACAACAAGAATTTTGCTATGTTAAAGTATACGCATTTGACGACCAAACAAATTTTCCTAGCTAGCTACCACACAAATATCATATCTCAGCCAAATTAAATGTTATCAGCAAATAACTTTTGTTCAATTGTTCAACATCCCACTACGATGCTCTACCAAATTTGGTGAAGATCGGCCTTTAGGGGCTGCTATAAGCAACGTTTATTTGTTTTGGCCAATAACTCAATGCATTTAAATGGGAAATTTTCAATTGCAATATCTCTGCCACAGTAAATGCAATCAACACGAAACTTGTGGTGCTCGTTCAGCATCGTTTGACTCCCTAAGTTACGCTTTGGGTCCCACTTTTGCGCACTCCCCGGGTCATCCGGGGTGAGTGGCTCAGTTCCCCGGGCCGTCAGGGGTGACGTCATAACTGCTTGCAGTTCTAGTTATTTTTAATTTTTTTATAATCAATGATGTAATCACACTGCCCACACAAAGATGACACAGAGCTGGATTTGGAAGTTACCTTTACGTTACGTCCATAAGTTAAGTATGTTTTGTAAATAAGTCAACGTTGACTGCTTGTGGCACACGGGGCACAAACAGCGGTATACTGCTGACATCCATCCACCCGATCCACACAACCTCCTCCCTACGTGGACTCTGAGACAGGACTGTGTTAAACCAGGAAATTTGTGTGTTCACCACTCAACAAAGGATCTTGTTTGAAGATGGGAACATTGGCTTTGTTACCGTAGTTACAGCACGTAATGCGGTGTTAAGAGTTTGTGGTCATTTCATGTATTTCTATGAGATCAGGTTGTTTCATTTAGAGAAAGTGATACTTCAACATACATTTGGGTACTAAATTTATAATGTATTACTCATTATCATAATAATCATGTATAATGTATTATCAATAAGATATTTAAATAGTTTTTTACTGCTTTAGATGCTTTGCTTTGTATGAAACCAAACCATAAAAAAGCACTTTTACCAGAATGTCGCATGACCACTTTGTCCTCTCTTTTGCATTATTGATATTAAAGATTTAGGCATAACATGTGTTTACCCTTCGGTCATATTTTTACAGTTTGTTAAATTGCACAAAATACATACTTGTAAATAATAGCTGTTTAGATTTTTCAGCACATTGCAGCATACATTTGCAGATTAATGAGGGAGACATGTTCTTGACAGTAGCCTACTTATAACCCCTTCATGCTAAAACAGAGCTCATGTTAGCACCACCCACGTGTTATGTGAGATGTTCTGACATATTACATCATAATTAGTTTTAGTTGGCTTATAACTCTTCACATTTACATAACTCCTACAGTATAAGGTTGAGCTATTTCCAGGAGACACCCACCTCAGACATTTTAATGATAGATTGCCAGGACAGAGATCACATCAAGACAAAGCAAACATTTGCATTTATAACCGCATGATGTGCTGCATTCACATTATCCATCAACCTCTACACCGAGCTTGTCTGTCCATACCACTCTCTAGCACCGCAGGTAATGACCTATGCCTGTCTCTTAATGACCCAAGTGTGTGTCTGTGTTTCATTGTTCTTTCTGTTTGTATTTTCAACTATCACATACCACAGATAAAAAGTCTGTTGTGGCTGAACTGATCAATTTTGGATTGAGGCACTGTATTTTGCCACTATACCGTATGGTATTTTAATAAACTGTAAGAAACAAATGTCAAAAATATATATTTTTGTTGATGCTGTTGATGCCAATTACATGGTCATCGGCCTCATCAGTGGAGGGGATGAGACTGTTAGTGGCCTTTTACCGCAGCACCACCGAGAGCCTCCTGGCGTACTGCATTATGGCTTGGTATGCCAACTGTAATATGGCGGACAGAAAGTACCTGCAGAGGGTCATAAAGACAGCACTGGGCATCACTGGCAGTCCCCTACCCTCGCTAAAAGACATTGCTAGCACGCGGTGTCTCAGGAGAGCTAGGGCAAAAAACTGCCGATCTCTCACACCCGGACAGCACCTCCTGTTCAACCGCTTGTCCTCTGGAAGGAGGTACAGTTGCCTCAAGAGCAGGACTAACAGACTCAAAAACAGTTTCTTTCCCTGGGCCAACAGGTCCCTACATTTATAAAATGTGTGTGCGCTATGATGTGTAAATGATGTATATATTGCTTCCCTTTATTGTTTTTATTGTTTATATGTATTATGCACTGGCCGAAGAAGAACTGCAATTTCATTGTATACCTGATGTGCATAGACAATAAAGATTCTTATGTTATCTTATCTTACATAGAAACATTGCACTTTGTTTATATGTTAAAAATCTAAATAAAATGAAAATAATAATGAAACTTAATATTTTTTCTCTACTGAAGTGGTAGCATAACTAGACAAAGGCATTAATGACTTTTACATGAAATATTAAGTTACTTTGAATATTTTAATACCACAGTGTCATTTTAAAGAAATCTAAGGAACCACTTGCTTATTCACCTGTGAGGCACTCCTTCTTCCTTCCTTCCTCTTCCCGCCCTACTGTCACTCCTCTTCTTCACAGATCATTACAGGAAAGGGTGGATGAAAGGTAGATGGGTAGATAGATAGGTGAAAGGATGAGGAAAGACAAACATAAACACACACCAGTGAACACGCCTCCGCCTCCAACGTCTAATTTCTCTGATATAGTGGGTGGAATCTTTTTGTTTTTGTGTTGGTGTGTATGTGTGTGTCAGTATGAAGATTTGTTTGCAGAAGTATTTTCTCTGCACATGCATTTGTATTTGCCATAGTGTGTGTGATTTGTTTAGGTGTGGTTATGTTTAGGCTAACAGACACAGACATGTGACTGCAGAATCTGGAGACAACAGGACAAGATTTTGCTATCGGAAGCGTTCTGGTTTCCGTTTGTAGTCAGAGTAGTATTGCCCAGTCATGTTTAAGCAGTCTTTGGTTGGATGCCGGTAAGCAGTCCGTGTGGAGAGCAAAAGGGCGGCACACGTTGTCTGAAATATACAATCTTGGAACCCATCAGATATTCTCTGATCACAATTTAGCTTTTTATTAGCTTTTTAAATGTATTTAACTGCATTCAGATATGTTTTTATACAGACGTCGTCTCTTAACTCCAACTCCAATTCTTGTTTTCTTAAGTTGCTAATCAATAATACTAATCAAAATATTGGCTGTTGCCCCCAGAGGCTAAATCATTGCCAGACGGATAGCTGATGGGGTCCACCATTTTGTTCAGGCAACTAAAACTACATGTTTAATGTTGGAGGAATATTATGATAATGGTTAAAGGAAAACATAGTTGACTTTTGCAAACCATGGTTTCTGCTGTAAAAGTCAGAGGTTTGTGCACCTAACCATCCACCTAAACCAAAGTACATTTAAGTACAGTACTACAAAGATTCCTTATAGGAAAATTTTTTTCTTAAAAAGTAAACTATGCATCCAAGCAGATTAACATCATATGTGGAGTTCCCCAAGGCTCAATCCTCTGACCTATTCAGACAGTGCCAAAATTCACAATGTACTGTCACCAACGGCTACAGTCCCATAGATTATATATATAAAGTTAATTGATTCAATGATTGTATGTTCCTCATCTTGCTGAACACAGACTGCAAAGACAAAACACTAAAGAAATAAGTCAGCTACAGAGAGTCAGCTCACCTCTGTCTCTCTAAAAACTAAAACCAAGTCAGAAATCTTGGTGTAATACTGAACTTTGACAGTCACATCAAATTAATAACAAAGCCTGCATACCAACATTTTAAAAACGTGATCATGAGGATTTGTGTCCAAGCATAACTATCTCGCAAGTTATATTACAGTCTCTTCTCAGGTCTCCTTCTAAAAGATTTCTCAGGAAACTCCAGCCTATTCAGAATGCTGCTGCCAATATCTGACATATCTGACAGTCTTTTGCCATTTGGATCATCTCACTTGTAAACGTGCTCTTAATTAAAAACTGACTTAAAAACTTTCCAACATTCCAATATTGTCCTATCAGTCATTATATTGAAGCTTTTTTTCTCAGTGGTTGATATTTCATATTAAAACACAACTTTTAAAATCCACTTCAATAACAGCCCTCGCATGCCAAATGCTCTCCCGATAAAGGAAGTCTGACTCAGTGAATAGCAGCTTTATCTCGAAGTCTAAGTGTCTGAGCGTACATCTTTTGAAATCAACATCTTGGCCCTGATAACCAAAGAGCACTGATTCAGAACTGGACTGAAAAACACTAACTTCAGGACATATCTCTTGAAAGCTATGCTGCAGGTTTCAAACTATAATGAGCGTCTACGTTCTTGAACTTCTCCCAAGCCGGTTTACTGCTGTGACTGGCAGGTGTGTATCTGACAATCTGACCACAACACACATTTGTCCTGTTAGGATCTGTGTGCCATCAGACTCTGAAATGAGTTTCGCTGTCAAATCTTACATATTAAACTGTGCTTGGAATTGTGCTTGATGATGACAATAAAGATAACCGTATGCATAGTAATGAGATGGACTTGATACAGCCTAGAACTTGACTGTAACTGTGGAATAAGATAATAATTGTATCTCCTCCTGCCTTCTTCCCTCTACTTTCTCCTCTTCTCAAATATTGGCCAATATTTAATACTTACCTCACTGTAATTTAATATTGGCTTATATTAGAGACATGCCTATAGTCCTAATCACCCATGTTTTAGTATTATTATGTTAAGTATTATTTATCATACTTGTGCAGTGCCCGTTCAAAACAGTTTGGATCGGTGGTATTGTTGCTCAATCCAGTCTCATGGCGAGGCGTCCTTTCCCCGTTGTTTTACGGCCATCTCCCAGCACGTGAGGCGTCCTCCCCCGCGGCCGTTTCCTGCTGTGCAAGGCATCCTTTCCCCGTTGTTTTTTTCCTAAACCCAACCGCCGCCATCCCGTTATTGTCACGCGTTCCCCCCCCCGGGTGTGGCGTTTGCTTTCCCCGTTAATCTCCGTATAGACCATTTCGTGCTGGCCACCACGAAACAAACGACAAAAACGTCTCTGTGAACACGTATCAATAGATTAAAAATAAGGTGACCATTACACAAACTGCCGTGAGACCGTGTTGTGCTGCTTGCTCCTTTTTTACGAGAACTGCACATACAAACAACTTCACACTTGACATGCCGTTTCCTTGGCACCTGAGCACCACACGTCAGGACATATTGTCCTGTAGCAATGCTAAAGTGCCATTAGGGTGCAAAAGCTGACGCTATCTTTTAATTGTTAATGTGTATAAAAAACCCAGATATTACATAAGTCAATAGTATGACATGACGTGATATTTTTTTTCCCCCAGAGCAGACACGCACAATGCATCCGGAGTATGTGGAGTAATACCAAGACATGAGATGGCAATGTTGACACAGAGCTCAGAGGACTCAAAAGCACAATTCTGCTGCAGTGGTACAAAAGTAAAGGCGTTTTATTGTACAAAGTACAAACACAGACGAAGGTCTCCAGAAGACACAAGGCAAAAGACGTGGTCGAAAAACAGGGTAAGGTGTAGAAAACACTGGGAGTAAACACTAGGAAATAACGCTGGAATGTGAGACACAAGAGGTACTACAACGAACTGGCAAATGACACATTACACAAGGAGAGTATATTGTATATACACTGGGGCAGGAGAGGCAATTAGACCCAGGTGATACACATTAGGTAGGGGTGGGTAATCACACAGGCGGGAAGGCATACAAAGACGGGAAGACAAGTGACCTGAAACAGAGACAGACAGTAAAAAACAAAAAAACAGTAAGTGGAAGCTGTACGTAAACAAAACAAAACATGACCTACGGGACCTGGATGTGACAAATTTAACGCTGTTGCATGTCCTTAAATAATTAATGTCCAGAAACAATTTGAGAGGAAATTTGTGAGCCTTAGGCTTTCAGTTATCATTTTCTGGCCTGATTTGTCCAACAATGCCCAGGCATTTTTTGGCCCTTGTGGTATTCTCTAAAGTGGTTGTTCCTCTCGAGCTAAAGATACAGGCCCACTTGGGACTAACCCTAACCCAATGAGCCTGTTGGGTGCTTTTATTACTCTGGATAACTTTATTATCATCACCACTCACAAAAAAATATTCAAAACTGTCGATAAACTCTCCAAAAATATTGTTTTCTGTCATTATTCGTCATCTTTCTACTACTACTGTTCGCTAAGTCCACTCTTCTCTCTTCCTACTTTCTCCTTGCTGGTAAATGCTGACTGCCTCAGCCTGTGTTACTGATCCTACCGTAAGGCCGGTTACACACTGCGTGGCGTGAGCGTGAGCGTGGCGTTTCTGTTGCATGTCAGCTGTGTGGCTGTTGCGTGGATTCTTCTATGTCTTTACACACCAGACACGTTTCTGATGCAGTGCTGCTGCTGCTAGCCTGCTAGTCTGTACACATGTATGTTTCCCATAAACATACATATATACTGATCTGATTACAGCAAAGACAACGTCGGCAGTATTGACAGCAAAATAGGCTACAGAATATTTTGTTCTGTATTGACAGGTGCAATATTAGAAAATCAATTTTTCTTTTACATTTATATCTGCATTTATATAAAAACCTAGAGATTTTCAAACATCAACATGTCATTTATTAATATGTATTCATGTCTAAATGACATAAACATCTTTTCATATTCTATTTTGCCTGGAAATGCTTCCTACACGCTTGCGTGTCGTGTGAAAAATAGCCGCCGGTTCTAATTCTAGCAGGCACGTATTTTCAGCACGGCTCGGGCCGTGCCTGAGACATGCTTGTCACGCAGGCAGTGTGTAAGCTCTAACCTGTTAACATGGGAGCCGAAATATAAACAGACACGTGTGTGACCGGTCTTATGTCACAAAGATACGCGAAAGCTCTTGTTCTCTGCTTCAGGAACTGCTTTGATTTGTTTGATAGCACCCACGTTCTAAGAGTTACGGTAATTTGAAGCCTGCCTGCAAATGTGTGACACAACCAGTAAATCTTGTCTGTGATTGGACGGTCATATCTCCCTGTACTGAGGAGATACCCTTATTCCCCGTATATGAGCGCAATGCTCCCGTTGTCTGCTTTTAGGAACCATCAGCTACATCTGAAACTCCCCGCCCCTGCTGCCGTACTGCACGTGTGGGGACACACAAACTCAGGTTTCTCGATTTAGAGATAGATTTTATTACACAGCCTCGTTTTCTGATCAGCACCTGTATTAATTGATGTTAGGGTTTTTTTGCGACTATCTGCTTTCTCAATAAATTTAAGAAATGTCCTATTCACAACTCTGTTGCACTGAGTTTCTCTTTTTATCAGAAATACTGTACTCACTCGCCAGTGCTGATTGGTGCTACTTTGCCATTTATTTCCCGATAGAGCTACTTTCACTGTCACCAACCACTTCCTACACAGATATGTTACAGAACACATTCCTGGAAGACTTTTAGTGTGACACATACATAAATGCAGGAAGTGAGCTTCACTTACAGTAGACTGTTCGAAAGGATGGCAAAGTATACACAAATGGAATTACCTTGGGAATAAGAAGGTTTTCTGTTAATATAGAGAAAATCTGATCAGAAGACATGGCGTGACAGTTGTCCTATGGTAATAATGCAGAATTACACATATAACCCATTACAGTACAGCTACTCCAACCTCCCTAACTGTTTTTAGCTGGTGTTCATTGGGGACTTTGTATGTTTGGCCAATTATTTGAATACATTTACATTTGAGGTTTATATGTGTATATATAACACAATTTCCTGCCTTTGCCTTTCTGTCCTTCCTTTTTTTCTTGTATTTAATTTCTCATTTCCTTTGTTATTTCCCCCCACCCCCCGACTTCTCTCCCTTGTACTCCCTAACAGTCCCCTCCAGGGCTTCTCTCTCTCTACCTCTTTGTTCTAAGAGGAAAACACCATGTAGGCAACCAATTTACCTGCAGGGTGGCAACATATTACTATATTCCCCAAGTCTGTGTGTGTGTGTGTGTGTGTGTGTGTGTGTGTGTGTGTGTTTGTGTTTGTGTGTGTGTGTGCATGTGTAGGCCTTAAGGGTACTGGTGATAATACAAGGCAAACAGCGTCCATTATTGCAGTTTGAAACCTTTTGACACATGGGAGGGAACACACGCTGGCTTCATGTTGTTCTGTTATATGACTTCACACACACACACACACACACACACACACATACACACACACCTTCACAAACACATACACTACCCTTTAACACAGCCTGTTCCATTTACACTGGCACACACATTCCAACATTTGCATCACGCTGTGCTTTTGTATGAAACATAAACGCGCAATTACCAAACGGCCTCCTGTTGTTGCACGTATTTGCCATGTTTGGTTTCTGTACTGCAGAGTGCTGCTGCACCAGGTCTAAAATCCAATGAACACACACGCACGCACGCATGCACACACACACGTAGGGAATATCTTTCATATTTGTTGACAGTTATTACTGTTCTATTAGTCCACACAGAAGCTGAGTTCAATTGTGTTTTATTATAATAGAATAAATGCTGGGGTCCAAATAAAATGTCTGGCTTTGTCATTTTAGACAACACCAAGCGTGGTCAAACATCTGATTAGGGCTAAACGATTTGAGAAATATAAATAATTGCAATTTAAACTGGGATTATTTTCTATGAATTAAATTTGGGGCCTGTAGTTGTGGCTGTTTTAAAGGAGATGTGTTTGTACCAAGAATTACCTGTCAGTCTCTGTCGCTTGACCATTTATGCCAATTTATTAGGGCGCCAAGAGCGGCGAAGGCCCTATTGAAACTGAAGGAATTATTATTATTACGGCAAATTAATTGCCTTTTTGCGGGACTTAACATACTCAGAAATTCACCAAAATTGGCGGTCCCATCAAGTCTGGTGAACATTTATGTATTTTAAGGGTTCCGGGAATAGGCGCACAAAAATGTCTTGAGTGCCCCCTACAAAGTTTAAAAAATTTAGCCACTGCAGTACGTCTAACGTAAACTAACGACACTTGGTAAACATATGTAGCATGTCAAGACGTACAACAAAGCTCATTGGAGCCATACCCTAAACCCAACAGGAAGTCCGCCATTTTGAATTGAAAGTTTGAAATTAGTGTGATTTTGGCCATTTCCACATCGTACTTTAACGAACTCCTCCTAGAGATTTCATCCGATCAACTTCAAATTTGGTCCGTACCATCTTAAGGCCTTAAAGATGAAAAGTTATTAAAAGAAAAACTTTTTGTCATAGGGCATGGCTGTGGCTGGTGACCCGTTTAAGGTAGAGTCTTATGAGGTATCAATAAACTCAGGAGAGACTTCCTTTTTTATTGGTAAAGGTTTGCCCAGACCCTATGCTTTGGCCACGCCCCCTTTCACAGCTACGTATGACGTAGAGTCTTGTGTGAGGTATCACTGACCTCAGCAGGAAGTTCCCTTTTCATTGGTGACGATTTGCAGTGTCTGAGTGCTGCACAAATGCACGGTCGCAAGGAGCGCATAGGCGCGAGGGCCCGTCCAACGCTGCTTGCAGCTTTATTTTTTAATATTACTTTTCTTTTTTCTTTTTTTTATTAGTTTATTTATCAGGGACAATGCAGCACACATTATTACATACATAGTTATCAAAGCCTTAACAATATGTGTTGCATAAAAGGTTTCTAGCCAATTGGCTAATTTGCAACCCCAGTCACTGGTCAAGCCTTTCTAAAAAATAATACAAATATAATTTGTTTTTGTTTTTTTTAAAAAGAACTACATAGTGTGAGTTACACAATCATGCAGCAAATACATTGTATACTAATATATTACATCAACATTTCACAGAGTCGGGACCACATACACAGAACAGCACTTCACGTAACAACACAAACCCCAAGCACTCTGACGCCCACACTCAATCACCTATACCCTAACCATAACCTTAGCAGCTATATACAAATAGCCATGCATCCATAGACAATACATTACTACAACACAACTGACTCAATGGTTACATGTTTGGTTATCTTTCAGCCAGTATTTCACCATTCTATTAAATGTTTTCAGTTCAGTTTGTATTTTTATTTCAGTTGGTAAATCATTCCAAAAATGGGTCCCTATCACTGAAAAACTGACCGAAAGTGGTTTTGCGCCCTTCTGCTATGCAGTTGCCACCCACTGCTCCCCTAGTGGCCATTCTCCTTGTATTTGTTTTTGTCACAAAAGGACAGAGTACGGCTGGAGCTAAATTATTTGCACATTTGAAAGTGAGTTTAAGAAAAGAAAACTTAAAAAAAATATTAAAAATTTAAAAGCTTGTATTTCTGTAGTATCAAACAGTGATGCCACATTGTTGGTTTCCGATCCATTATTTTCAGTGCCTGTTTGTATAATGATATGATGGGTTTAACTGTTGTCTGGGAAGCTTGGCCCCATACCGTAACACAGTAGGATAAGTGAGAGTATCATGGCATGAAAGAACAATAAAGCTGCCTTAACAGGTATGTAATGCCTCATCATTCTAAAACAGTTCAGGTTTGTCCGGACAGTATTACAGAGTTTGTTAATATGTTTATTAAATTTGAGTTGGGAATCTAGAGTAATACTTAAAATGTTTAATTTCTCAACTGCCTCTATGGCCTCTTGGTCTATTTTGATAGTAAACTTGGCTTTCCCTCTAATAGAGAAGCACATAGATACAGTCTTTTTAATGTTGAGCGTCAGATGATTATCTTTAAGCCACTGGGATATACCCTCCATTTCCTTGGTCAGGGTCTCTGCTACTGCACTTGTTTTCCTGGCTGATGTATAAATCACTGTATCGTCAGCATACATTTGACAGTTAGCTGACTGACAGCATGTTGGTAAATCGTTAATATATAAACTAAAAAGCAGAGGCCCCAAGATGGAACCCTGTGGGATACCCATTGTGGATTGTAGTGGCGTTGAGAGTTCAGTTTTTATTTTAACACGTTGCTCTCTATGCTCCAGATATGATGCAAACCAACCGATAGCATGTTCAGAAAAGTTGAAGGTGGTGAGTTTATTCAAGAGTATATTGTGGTTCACGGTGTCAAAGGCCTTTTTTAGAACAAAATATTTATTGAATTAATTTGCAATAGTTAAATTGTTAGTACTGACGACTCCATTTAAATTCTGTTATTGTTTTTTGTTGACTAGGCTTAAGTTTAGTAAGGCTTTGAGGTACTTCCAAAGGGATGCACTGTTTCCTTCAGATTCCTCAATCAGTTGCATAAAATAGGCTATCTTTACCTTACGCAATTCTCTAACTACTGCATTTCTCAATCCTTTAAAGATGAGGGGGTCGGTATTGGTTTTAGAGAGCAGCGATTTTTTCAATGCATAGTCTTTTTTTTTTTTCATTAACTGACGAATGTCATTATTCAGCCATGGTAGGGAGACTTTTCGCTGCATACCTTTAAATGTCTTTGTGTATTTCCCAATCAGGTTTGTGAGGTTTTTCGTCAGGGAGTTACAACAGTTGTCCAAATCATTTGATTGCTAAACATTATTCCAGTCTAAATTATTTAGATAATTTTCAACTTGTGTCAGCTTATTTTTAGGGATACCCGGGTTCCCTGGTTTATTTTCGTTCGCGAATATTGGTAAACGCTGTTTAGTAAGTTTTCGGAAAGCCATGGTCATATTATGATCAGAGAGCCCTGTTAGCAGATTATACTTTCTAATGATTCGCTGGGGTCTGTTAGTGACTATCAGATCTATCATAGTTTTACTCGTTCGCGTAATCCTTGTTGGGCCCTTCAACATCTGCATCATGTTTTGACAGCAGCCTCTTTAATTTTTTTCTACGGATTTTCTCTAGCCAGTTAATATTAAAATCACCAAAAAAGATGGTTTCGGTGCGACTATTACATATTTTAAAAAGTTTATCTAGGTTATCATGAAATGAAACATGGGATGGTGGATTATACAGTACTACAATGTTAAAATTCATTTAAGAGATAATACAACATTTAAAGCCAAACATTGTAATGGTGTATCCAATTTGATTTCATTACAATTCATATAAAATAGTACTCCCCCGCCACCTTTGTCAGATGTTCTGTCCTTTCTGTGACAAGTTACTGTGCAGCCATGTTTCACTCAATGCCAAAAAGTCTAAATTAGAGTCAGTTAGCAGATGTTGAATCTGATCACATTTTGGCAGTATACTCCGAATATTCAAGTGTCCACCCAGAATGCCTTTAGGTTTAGACATAAGCTCCCATATTACCCTTGCGTGATTTACAGTCTGAAAAAATCTGAATTCTTGTTGTTTTCTTACTGATTGGATACCGTTGTTACCGTGTGGAATTTCTGTTGCCTCGGCGAAGATGTCCGGAGCTCCGCCGCCACCCGCGCAGTCCACCTGCTGGTGCACCCTCTGGGGAAAAGTTAGTAATTGGACCTGGGTTTAGCTGCACGTCCCCAGACAGTAGGATCAGAATCAGGAGAACGTTGAAACCATGCCAATTGCTTCTCCTCTGGTTGTCCTGCTTTCTCGTGCCGCGACG
The DNA here is from genome assembly GCF_010015445.1 of Perca fluviatilis. NCBI lineage: Eukaryota > Metazoa > Chordata > Actinopteri > Perciformes > Percidae > Perca > Perca fluviatilis. The sequence continues at coordinate 31,521,881 of NC_053115.1, forward strand.
GGAAAACTCAAATTGTTTGGTGTTCAAGCAGATGGCAATGTTGTTTTGTTTGCTCGGCATGCCACGACAGGGGTGATCAGATTGTTTGTTGATCAAATAGATGGCAAGATATCCATATCCGAAAAAGTTCAATCTCGGCATTCCATTTGTATTTACCGACTGGTCGTTATCAACCTGGGACATCTGTTTATTTGCGCTTAGGTGTTGTATTGGTGGTGACAGCAGAAGCCAACAGCAAAGTAGTAATACGCCGGCATGTCACATGTCATTTGTCATATTAATAAGTTGCATCATATTTTTTAAAGGGGTGATAGAATGATTATATGTTCCTTAAGGTCTCCTAATAGGGTATGTAACATTGGTTGGGCTGAAAATTGCCCAATGCTATTTTATTAGGCCCTTAACTACCCTGTGAATATGGCTCTATTTGGAACAAGAGCTTTTCTTCCAAATACGGTATGCATGCGTAATGAATTTGAGTGAGCTGATGATTGGTTTGAGCAAACTACATAGAAACACATGGGAGACTCGACAGCAGGTCTCATATTTCAGACACTGCAAAGTTATACATTGTTTATCGGGCTATTTCGTTATTAAATTCACTTCTGAGACTTTTTTTAGCGAGAAATCAACTATATAAAGCTCAAATATGGGCCGTTTTACGAAAATTGATGGCCAATTGCAAATTTGGTAAGACTGTGTGTCAGAGTTCAGCGGCCGGTGCTGCCTGTGTTGCTGCCTCGCCGCCCGGCCTACCTTCCTTCACAGACCCCGGCCTGCTATGAGGTACTTGGAGCTCCGTCACGGCAGCCCACAGCACTCCATACCCGTGCAAAGTCCCTGTTTTTTTGCGCTAATGGAAAACCAAACGCTGCTGCCCTGACAGAGCCGTGATTTCTAGCTACAAATCACGGATAGTTAGCTTCATTTTCGGCGTAATTCAAGTATATTTACAGTTTGAATTTCGTCACGCCACATATACAACATCTAGCTAAATGTCTTATAAAGCTAACAACGGTGTCCGATTTCAAATTAATGAATATTTGTGAAGATTAGGGCTTTCGTTAGCTGCAACTGTCCCTTCAATCCTAGCTACCTGTGTAGCTACAAATCACGGATAGTTAGCTTCATTTTCGGCATAATTCGAGTATATTTACAGTTTGAATTTCGTCACGCCACGTATACAACATCTAGCCAAATGTCTTATAAAGCTAACAACGGTGTCCGGTTTCAAATTAATGAATATTTGTGAAGATTAGGGCTTTCGTTAGCTGCAACTGTCCCTTCAATCCTAGCTACCTGTGTAGCTACAAATCACGGATAGTTAGCTTCATTTTCGGCATAATTCGTTATATTTACAGTTTGAATTCGTCGCATACGTATACAACATCTAGCCAAATGTCTTATAAAGCTAACAACGGTGTCCGGTTTCAAATTAATGAATATTTGTGAAGATTAGGGCTTTCGTTAGTTGCAACTGGCCCTTCAATCCTAGCTACCTGTGTAGCTACAAATCATGGATGGTTAGCTTCATTTTCGGCATAATTCGAGTATATTTACAGTTGAATTTCATCACGCCACGTATACAACATCTAGCTAAATGTCTTATAAAGCTAACAACGGTGTCCGATTTCAAATTAATGAATATTTGTGAAGATTAGGGCTTTCGTTAGCTACAACTGTCTCTTCAATCCTAGCTACCTGTGTAGCTACAAATTACGGTTAGTTAGCTTCATTTTCGGCGTAATTCGAGTATATTTACAGTTCGAATTTCGTCACGCCACGTATATCTAGCTAAATGTCTTATAAAGCTAACAATGGTGTCCACTTTCAAGTTAATGAATATTTGTGAATTTCAGAGGAATTCTAAGAGGAGGCTGGCTAGCTCTCATTGATAGAGCTACATCCAGCCGCAGGCTCTATCGATGAGACTCGCGGACAAGCAGCGTTTATTTCCCCAATCATTTGTTTAAATAACTCAACACATAATTACACACATTAAAAGATTAACTGGAACTGTGGTAAGAGATTGCTGGCGTAAAAAAGTCGCTGACTGCGCTCTCACTCACATACACCGGGCATTTAGCTAGCAGGAAGAGAGGAGTTGCAGGCCCTGGAGCTCTGTCAGAGCTTTACATAGTTGATTTCTCGCATAAAAAAGTTTCAGAAGTGAATTTTTTAATGGAATAGCAGAGATCTGCGCGACCTAGATTCAGAAGACTACCTGATCTCAGGTCAGTTGTGTAGCCTATGTAAATGTTGGGGCGTGACCGTTCTCTTAATACCCATGGACGTGACAAAGTTATAGGTCTTGGGAGGTTGACGTCAGCTTTGTTGAGATTTGCCCGTTTTCAGAGGCAGTTTCAAAATATGAGATTTAGTAAAGGGGTTTCAATGGGATTTTGAGCTTCTATGTATGTCCTATTTACCCATCGAACTGTCATTATTCAACTATGACAGGGTAAAATCAGTTTTGCATTCTATCACCCCTTTAATTGAACAGCTACCAGGTTGGCCATTTATGGTAATATTAAAAAACTGCTGGTTTTGGACAATTGTGTGTATTATTTTATGACTATAATACAACTAAAGTCACATTGGACACCTTCATTATCTGACTGACGACCCCTAATGATACTGTTGACAGCACTGCACCTCAGCTGTGTAAAATACTGTCAGCCAAGACGTTCTTCAGAATCAGAATCAGAAAGGGTTTTATTGCCAAGTACGTTTTTTGACACATACAAGGAATTTGTTTTGGTGTTGTTGGTGCACATCACACATTCTCTAAATGTAATATTAAACAATATAAGTATAGGTATAAACAATATAAGTATATGTACACAGTATGTATTAAATTAAAAATACAGTGAGGTTTTGGTCCTGATGGACCTCAGCCTCCTGCCAGAGGGGAGTGGCTCAAAGAGTTTGTGTCTGGGGTGGGAGGGGTCAGCCACAATCTTTCCAGCACGCTTCAGAGTCCTGTTGGCGTAAAGGTCCTGGAGCGGTGGGAGATTGCAGCCAATCACCTTCTCAGCTGACCGAATGACACGCTGCAGTCTGCCCTTGTCCTTGGCAGTGGGGGGGGCGTACACCCAGATGGTGATGGAGGATGTGAGGATGGACTCAATGATGGCTGTGTAGAAGTGCACCATCATTGTCTTTGGCAGGTTGAATTTCTTCGCCGCGCCCGCGAAGTACATCCTCTGTTGTGCTTTCTTGACAAGGGAGCTGATGTTCAGCTCCCACTTAAGGTCATGGGAGATTGTAGTTCCCAGGAAGCGGAAAGACTCCACAGTGTCAATTGTGGAGCTACAGAGGGTGATGGGAGCTGGTGGGGCTGGGTTCTTCCTGAAGTCCACAACCATCTCCACTGTCTTTAGAGCGTTGAGATCTAAATTGTTTTGGTTGCACCACTTCACCAGGTGGTCAGCCTCCGACCTGTAAGCGGACTCATCTCCATCAGAGATGAGTCCGATGAGAGGTTTAGATCCCGAACTTCCGCAGAAGCTTGCCGCGACTGATGACTGGAGGTGCAGTTGTTGGTGTAGAGGGAGAAGAGCAGAGGCGAAAGAACACAGCCCTGAGGGGATCCAGTGCTGATGGTCTGTGAGTTGGAGATGTGTTTCCCCAGCTTGACATGCTGCTTCCTGTCAGACAGAAAGTCAGTGATCCACCTGCAGGTGGAGTCAGGCACACCAAGCTGGGAGAGCTTCTCCTGGAGCAGAGCCGGGATGATGGTGTTGAAGGCAGAGCTGAAGTCCAAAAACAGGATCCTGGCGTAGTTTCCTGCAGAGTCCAGGTGCCGGAGGATGTAGTGGAGGGCCAGGTTGACTGCATCATCTACAGACCTATTGGCTCTGTAGGCAAACTGCAGGGGGTCCAGGAGGGTGTCGGATGGCTTTGAGGTGTGAAAGCACAAAGGCTCAAAGGACTTCATAACCACAGAGGTCAGGGCGACGGGTCTGAAGTCATTAAGTCCTGTGGTCCTTGGCTTCTTGGGGACAGGGATGATGGTTGAGGTCTTGAAGCAGGCTGGCACGTGACATGTCTCCAGTGAGGTGTTGAAAATGTCTGTGAACACTGGAGACAGCTGGTCAGCGCAGTGCTTCAAGCTTGATGGGGAGACAGCATCTGGTCCAGCAGCTTTCCTGGGATTCTGTCTCCTAAAGAGTCTGTTGACGTCCCTCTCGTGGATGGAGAGAGTCGTCACTGAGGTGGGTAGGGGGTGGAGGTGGAGACCTTTAAGGAGGGCATAGGTGGGGGGGCCCAGGGCCCTGCTGAGGTGGGGGAGGTGGAGGTGATGCACAGTGGCTGTAGCTGTAGGGAGGTGTCGTGGGGGATGGTGTCAGGACTGACCTTTTGTCTTTCAAATCGACAGTAGAACTCGTTCAGGTCGTTGGCTAGGTGTCAGTCATCGAAGGAGTGGGGGGTTTTAGGCTTGTAGTTGGTGATCTGCCTAAGTCCTTTCCAGACAGTTGCAGAGTCATTAGCTGAGAACTGGTTTTGGAGTTTCTCAGAGTACCGTCGTTTAGCCTCCTTCACCGCCTTGCTAAACTTGTACTTTGACTCTTTAAATCTGTCTTTGTCCCCACTCCTGAACGAGTCTTCCTTAGCCAGCCTTAACCTTCTGAGTTTGGCTGTGAACCAGGGTTTGTCATTGTTGTAACTCACCCTGGTGCTTGATGGAACACAGCAGTCCTCACAGAAGCTGATGTATGACGTCACAGCCTCTGTGTACTCATCCAGACTGTTGGTAGCAGTCCTGAACACATCCCAGTAAGTAGAATCCAAACACGACTGGAGATCCTCCACAGCCTCACTGGTCCACTTCCTTGATGTCCTCACAACAGGTTTGCAGAGCTTTAGTTTCTGCCTGTAGGTGGGGATCAGGTGGACCATGACGTGGTCAGAGTGTCCCAGTGCACGGGGACGAGGCGTGATAAGCATCCCTGACTGTGGTGTAGCAGTGATCCAGAATGTTCTCCTCTCTGGTCGGGCATTTAATATGCTGTCTATATTTAGGGAGTTCGTGAGTGAGGTTCCCTTTATTAAAGTCACCAAGGACAATAACTAGGGACTCCGGGTTGGTCCGCTCCACGCACAGAATCTGGTCGGAAAGCATGCGCTGCGCGTCCTGCACGTTGGCCTGCGGTGAGATGTAAACACCGACCAGAATGAATGACGCGAACTCACGGGGTGAATAAAAAGGCTTACAGTTTATAATGAAATATTCCAGGTTAGGAGAACAATGCTGCTGGATCACTGTCACGTCGTTGCACCAACCGCTATTGATGTAGAAACCGATTCCTCCACCTTTAGTTTTGCCGGAGAGGTCCGTGTCTCTGTGCGCTCTGTAGAGTTGGAAGCCTGCCAGCTGCAGCGCAGAGTCCGGTATTAATCCACAGAGCCACGTCTCCGTGAAGCACAAAACAGCAGATGAGAAAAAGTCCCTTTTTCTGACCAACAGCAGTTGTAGTTCCTCCAGTTTGTTGGGCAGTGAGCGCACGTTAGAGAGGAATATTCCCGGTAATGGTGTGCGTAATCCTTGCTGGCGGAGACGCACAAGCACACCGGCCCGTTTCCCTCTCCTCCGGCGTTTCGCTGCATGAGCAAAGGTGAGCGCACCTTTGACCAGAATGTCCAAAATTTCCAGTGAAGGGAGAAGAAAAGTGGGAAATAAGTCCGATGGTGTTGTTCCCCTGAAGTTCACGAGCTCTTCACTGGTGAATGAGATACGGGTACCATCGCAAGAAACAAAGTTAAAACACAAAACAAAACAAAACAGAGCGCACCAACACACCGTGTCTTTTTTGTTGTGTGGCTAACTCACAGACGTAGCTACGATGGATGTATTATAAAAATACAGTGTTCAAGGCGGAGTCCCGTTCATTCCAATAAGAGTTGGTCAGTGGCGCATGAAGCCAACATAGAGCCGAAGCCACATATAAAATGTTACACGAGCTGTCTATTTCCAGTTTGGCGCTAACTTGAATGGGGATTAAATCATTTAATCGTGTAGCTCTCCAGACTTTCTAAAAGTTATCAAACTGAACGCATCAAATTCTGATAGTAAAATGAGTCATTTTGCGTTGATTGCAATGCTGAATACATGTATCCACTGATTCATAGTTGTCTCTTTTGCTATGGGAAAAAGTATTTTTGGGCCAGAGGGCTTCATGTGACGGGCCAATTTGTAATTGCACAAATTGTTTTTGTTTGGCAGTGCTATGTTTAATTTGCTTCCAAGCCCAGCACACTTCCTGGGAGCCTGGTAGCTACAGCTTGTTAAACTTGCTAGTGACAGTTGCAACTAAAACTTTCAACTCCAACAGATTAAGACACTATTTATGAAAGTTGTAATTAAAATCACAGCTCTTGCGATTTGAGAATTGCACTCTTTCAAATATTTCTTTAAAAATAAATCGTAGCTTACAGCTCTACATTTGATCCTCCAGTATCCCCCAACAGCCTCATTTTCACTGCTACACACTGAACACTGAACACCTGTTCAGTCACTTGAGACAGCACAGAAGCTACAACTCTTCAAGGTAAAGAAGTGACTCAGACTCACATCACTATTTTGACCGAATCTGAAGGTGTGTGTGTGTGTGTGTGTGTGTGTGTGTGTGTGTGTGTGTGTGCGTGTGTGTCTGTGTGTTTGAGAGTGTCTCATGCGTACATGTGTGTATCCCCAGATCAGTCCCTCCAGAAAAACACGATTATGCGATGGCATAATTCAATGCATAATCAGCCAAAGTCCGCATATTTATGCGGGGGCCGCATTTTTTCAAATACGCTGCACTTTCGCCGCATAAATTGCCGATATTCGCACAAAATATGCGGGGCTTGCAAGATTTCATAATCCCCGCATTTTCGTTACAAAAAAGTCACATATATCTTAGCAGAAAGTTGAAAAATGTTGAGTTTACTTCACACAAGAGCAGCTATTTTCCTCTGTTGCCATGGGAACATTATGAAGTGACATAATTACGCGACGTGAACTTCATCAAAAAGCAGGGTGTTGGAGGTTAAATTTTACATGTACTTTGAGTCTCTTAAGTTGGTATCCAATCTTAATATCTGAAATTATCTGAAATGTCTTTGTTTAAGTGCTCCTGCTGTCTATATTATTAACGATTTTTGAAAGTCTGCCTCTTTTGTATCTTTTATTTCCCTCTGTTTAGACTATTACTTTTATTTTTACTTTTATATTATATTATTTGTATATATTTTGTATCGTATTTGTTTACGTATTGCGATGACTGAATATCTGTAAACAATTTTTTTAAATAAAGTAAAAAAAAAAAGCAGGGTGTTGGGGGAATCACTTTTTTCTCTCTTTTTCATCAAACTGCAGTTTTTGCAAGTTCCCGCAATTTTTGCAGGTTCCCGCAATTTCATCGCATAAAATTGCATAAATATCCTGCATATTCCATTGCATTTTTTAAGAAACCGTGCCGCATAATCAAGGATTTTTGCCCACAACAATCACAAAAAAACTTCTGGAAGGACTGTCAGATGGACCTGAACCTGAAGGCATTGTGTGAGAAGGACAAATCGTTAACAGCTTTCACACAAACACTCGGAAACCTGCTCGGATATTACAAAGCCGTGTCTGGTTTCCAGGCATATGCGTGTGTAACGGATGTGTACTCTCTCTCTCTTGCGTTGTGTTGTGTTACAGACGAATCCGTCACTCTTCGTTGGCTATCACAGCTGTTTATTCTGGTAAACAGCAGAATAGTGTCTCACAATCACATTTGTCACCATAAAGAGCTCCAGTTACCTTGAAACAGGGCTACAGCAGACTGGTGAACATTATTACACATGATATTAACAAAATGCCAGTGTGGAATCACAAAAATAGACAACTGTACCTGGTAAACAGCAGAATAGTGTCTCACAATCACATTTGTCACCATAAAGAGCTCCAGTTAGCTAAAATGAAAACAGAAATTATCAGTTTACTGTTACCACGGTTCTATCACAAAAGTCAGCTATACTACACGCACATCATATACTACATAACATATTATCACAATGAACACATTTACCTAACTATAACAGTGGAGCTCAATTTATGCGACTTACCATGAAACAGGCTACGGCAGACTGGTGATGTAGGAATATACCCTAAAGTCTGCAGAATGGCCCCAATAGATGGCGCTCATGTTACAGAAAAAGCCTGTCTGGTATGGGAACTACTAGCCAAATGAAAAGTTACCTTTTAATGGCAAGTGGAATTATTAACTCCGTTACACGTGTGTGTGTCTGTTCTATATTTTTGCGTGAACAGATTTCAGACAACATGCATTTCTATAGAGTCTGTGTGTGTTTACATATGTAAAAGACAAAGAAAAAACTAAGTGACAGATCTCACAGATTTTTGCAGAAATGCCTATGTTCCTCTTCTAAGCTTGAAGGCCATATAGGCATCTGGTCTGAGCATTTGGCATGTGGGGATATGAACGATTAAAAAAAAAAAAAACTCTTGTGTTTTGGAGACCTTAATGGAAATGTCTGACAATTAGCTTTAATTTACAGTTGTTCACATCCATATTAGTGAGCCGTGTTGGACCTGTAGCCCTTTTCATTCATAGTCATGTTATACATAGTCACAGCAATGTTAGGACAATGCAGCAGGACAGTGAACGTAGGGCCAAACAATCATCCGGCTTCTTTTTATGGCCAAACACATTCTTCACTGTTCAAGTCAGTTAGGAACTTAGTCCAATTGTTTATCATGCTGAGCTGTATCTACAAAGGCTCTGTACTTAATGCAATTGTAAATGGACTGTATTTATATAGTTCTTATCTAGTCTTAACGACTACTCAAGGTTACTTCATATTTAATATTATACATATTTTATTTTGTTATATATACTATGTATGTAGCTTGTACATTTTATTCTGCACTTGTATCTATATGTACATTCTTTTCATCCCTCTAAGTATATTATTTTGAGTAGTTGTTCTGGCATTTCTATCTTTGCTATCTTATTTATTATTTCTAGTATATTTCTTGTATTTTCTGTATGTGTTTGAGTGAGTATGTGTGTATGACCTTGTAAATTGTTGCTTGTAACAGAGTCATTTCAAAATTTGGGATTAATAAAGTCCATCTACTCAAAGCACTTTTACATAGTACAGGCACCATTCACCATTCACACACATTCATACACGGTGGCCGAGGCTGCAATACAAGGTGCCACCAGCTAATCAGGTAAACATTCACACACCGATGGAGCAGCGTCGTAAGCAATTTGGGGTTCAGTGTCTTGCCCAAGGACACTTGGACTTGGGAGTGCAGGGGACCAGGGATCGAATCTCTGACCTTCCGATTGGTAGACGACAACAGAACAGACGACCACATGAGCACTGCCGCCCCATAGAAAAAGCTGCCAGTCAGCGGCGCAACAATGACAGCCTTTGTCCTCTTTGTCTACGCTAGAGATCTTCAACAGGGGGTCTGGGACCCTTAGGAGGTCGTCAGAGTTTCTGCAGGGGGACCACCAAGTTATTGTTTAATAATGTTTAAGTTAAAATATTTCTGAAAATATACATAAACATGAGTCCAATATATAATTTGCAAAGATAAGTCAGCCTAGTGATTTTCTTTTAATTTAACTATAAAAGGCTGGCCTGTAGGTAAGGTAGCCACTAAGGTAGCCATCCACAGATGCTACATGTATGTTTAACATTAAAATGCATAAATATATGAATATCTCAATACTTATTATTTTAATCACTGGTAAGAGAAAATGAGGTTTAACCATGTATCCAGCTAATTTAAATAGCTCACGTTACTGTATTGTGTGAACTGTTAATTTAATATTGTATTTGCCGTTTTCTTTTGCGGGGTCCAGATGTTATGCTATTTTGCAGAGCCACCATCTCTGCGTCCAGAGCTTAGCGCTGGCCAAGACGATTGTGATTGGTTTAAGGAAATGCAAACAACCCAGAGTAGCCAGACCTTACTCCACAGCGCTGTGCAGATAGGTCTGGCACTGCAAGACTAAATACAACATAACATGAGTCCATCTTTGTAGTAAAATGTCCATCTTCATTTTGCAGTTTGGCTGTCATATATTCCATTGTGTACACTTGTTTCAGTCTCTGAGTCCATTGTGTTGGTGAAAGCACTTTCCCATCAGTAGAAGTAAATATCTTTGGTCTTTGCCTGTTACATGTTCGGGGGATTTTCCAAGTAAAAACAACACAGGATCCATTGGGATGGAAATTTTCATTATTTTTTCAATCTCCTTATTTATATCTTGCCAAATAAAAATGCAGCCTTCTTATATGATTTTTTAATGAATAGCGTGTTCGTGTTTGTATTCACCCCTCTATCTGAACTCTGCTACCATGCAATGTTTGTTTGTGTTGTATTTCAGCTCCCGTTCATAATCCTCCAAAGCCTCGTCAGTCCTGGACGCTGAAGCCAAATGTGATGTGACACTTTAATAATCACCCAAGAAGAGCTGTGTAGGTGTGCCAAAAGGATTAATGTTCCACCAAATAAGTCAATACATGAAGCTGAAACGAGTTACATGTGAAGAATGCAATAAGTGGGAGGCTAACTGTGAGTGTGTATGCTTGTATGATGGGGCTTACAGAGCCAGATAAGGAAACACAAGGGGTCCAGATTATGCTGGCGTATGTACAGTATGTACTGACGAGGCAATGCATATAGCATCAACTCTTTACTGTAAAGCTGAGCTGAACTCTTCCTGAGGGCTTTAGAGCTTGTAGATGCCCACCAATGCAATGCATTTATACAATATTTATTAATCCTCACAGACAACCACACAATATCACTAAGTCAGACAAAGAACCATTTGGTACCTATGGTCATGCATGTTAGAAGCTTGTAACCAAAAGGTTTTGATTCCCAAAGATTTTGCGGGTTTAATACCAAGGCGAGCAAAAGAAATCTGGATGAGGAACACAGGCTATATCTACAAATACAAAAAGCATGTCCATCCACAAAAGAGTTTTAGCTCCAGTAGCAGAACTAATCTCGTTCACGTCTGTCAAAGCATATTGCATGACTATGTGTGTGGCGGTGTAAACAGGAAGCAGATCAAAAGTAAGAACAGGGATTTATTTGCTCGGACCGATGAAGAGGTGGAACTGTTGCTGAAAGCCCCAGAGTTTTCAATCCCAAAACAGGGGCAGCAGTGTTTCAAAATTTGTGTGTCAGACTAGTGTGAACGGCAGGCGTAAACGTAGCAAAATATATTCGTTTTTAAATTTAGTGTAAATGTAGCCACAATGAGGACTCCTCCCTCACTTTTAAGGTACCTTTAAACCTGCAATGTTTGTGTTCACTTAGGGGCACTAGAAACAAGTTGTGAACAGAACATTGACATATCATTAGGGGTCCAAGCCTGAGGCTGTAGGAACCGGGGTAGCAGAGCTACGCGGTTCACACAGCAGGGCTGTGGAACCCTGTTGTTTTCGCAAAGATTTTTATTCTTCCGTTGATGAAACTCACGCTACAGCCTAAACCGTACATAGTGGGGGGCTGCCATTTTCAGGACTGGTCCAAAACTCTGCACCCTCAGATGAGACAAAAAGTGATACACTTCTGCCACTAGGTGGCGCTATAGCAGAATAAAAATGTTTGGCCCTATAACTCCCAAAACGTACATCGCACTTTCAGAAAACATATATCGTCGTCTTCCTTGGATCCAGCTGAATCTCCGGATATATGCCACGCCCATTTCTGCCTAGACTTTAATGCGTAAAAAATCATGATATATTGAACATTTATTTTGCCGAACTCCTCCTAGACCGTGCAACCAATCTGCACGAAACTTGGCATTTAGCATCTCCAGACCGATCTAACAAAAAGATATCAAAAGAATTTTTATAGGATAAAAATTGTCCATTTTACGGATGAACAAATTTGTGTAGCTAACTATGAAAACACCAACTTTGCCATATTGCGACCAAAATAAATGCTATCAACGTGAAACTTTAGATTCTTGTTTGTCATGACCCTCTGGAGGTCCCCCACACATTTTATGAAAATTGGCCACTAGGGGGCGCTACAAGTACAAAAAGTGTATATTTCATGAACGGCTCATCTGATTTTTACAAAATTTGGAGGGTACCATCTTAGGCCACTCCTGAGGCCACTTCTACCAAATTTGGCAAAGATCGGTTTTTAAGGGGAGCTATAATAAACGTTTATTTGTTTTGACCAATGCATTTAAATGGAAAATTTTCAATTGCAATCTCTCTGCCACATTAAATACTATCAACATGAAACGTGATGCTTGCTCGGCATGCCGCTCTGAGGCTCTATCGGCCATTGGTCTATGGCTTTAGCCAATGTAGACTATTTTTGGCCCTTCTACTCAATCAATGTTAATAGGATATTTGCAACGGCAACATACCGCAGACCTTGCGGCTCACAATTCTCAATAGTTCCTGACGTCGGCCTCCCCACGTTACGCTTTGGGTCCCGCTTTTGCGCACTCCCTGGGTCGTCGGGGGCGACTGGCTCTGGGAGGCTTGGACCACGTCATAACTGCTTGCAGTTCTAGTTACCTTTTAAGTTAATGAGGGGAACTTGAAGCCAAACACGTCCAAACACATCAAGCAGTTACAAAGCAACATTGTCATTTATTTGGCAAATGCAAGTCCAATATCTTTCTTTTAGCTGTTTTTGGTCTCTACCAACTCCTGAGGGAAATATGTGGTTCCCCCTGAGGCTGCCTTTTTTTTTTTTTTGAGGATGGAGGCCTGATAGGCTAGTTTTTGTGGCTTTGTTTCTTTGAAGTAGTTTATACTGTACATTATTTTGATATATTTTTTTCTTTTTTTGGGGGGGGGTCCTACGGCCCTTTGAGGGTTGGCCTAGGATTCTTCCCTTCTTTGTTGTTTTTGGCTAGACCACCAGACTCCCATAATGATAATTACATCTGTAGTAGTCCGTTTTTGTGAATAGAATTTGTTGGCTTTAAACTAATCCTCAGTCATGGTGTCCTTTGATGGGTTGACGGTTACACGGTTACAATTGCATTGAATTCTAAGGGTTAGGGTTATGTTATACAATATGTTTACCAGCTAGTCTTAAACTGTGTCTGTCTTCTGTTTGCTGATTAGCAGGTAGTGTACAGTGGCTTTTTACAGCTTTTCTGCTGAAAAAAGCTGCCTGCTGTGGCCGGAAAATAGAGTGATGAGAGTGAACAGAAACTCCATATAAAACTAAGTAAAAGCTGAGGGGAGCTGCATATTCATGTGCGATTTCTCTTAAGGTTCATCACTACAAACACCCTGTCACATGGTTTTCACATTGTCATTTGAAAACTTCTACAGTTTTGTAGTTTCAACACATTCTCACTCTCCCATCAGGTAAAATACAGACAGTCATGTGCCTTTGACGTCACTTGTGACGCTCTGGGTCGGGACATACTGACGGGACAGTTAGGTTTAGGAAAAGATCGTGGGTGGGCTTATAAAATGTACGTTTCAGTGACACACGGTACAAGAACAGGACATGAATCCCTGTCTCCTGGGTGAAAGTCCTGTGTTGTTTGAACCATCCACCACTCCAACCTGCCTCCCTAAGCGCCATTTCGGTCTTTCATACTACTTGCTACCATTACCATTACTACTACGTAATCTTGCAGCGCCGCGGTCGAGCTGCTGCCCTGCCCGGTGCGTTCCATTCAGATGCTGTAAGGTGCTTTTTGCATCGTATCTCACGCTGACAGCCACTGCCCAAGCATATTTTACTAGTTGGGAGTGAGAACGCGTTGGTAGTTTCTATATATTTGACAATTACTATAGAAATATCAATTATAGCTGATTTAAACAGGCCTTTTAATTCCCAACTGCTCCAGTGGGACTGCTCAGTGGCTTGTGTCAATGTGTATTACTACGACTTCCAGTTCCTGGAATTAAAAGATACGGCAAATTGTATGACAAATGACTGCAAAAAGTAGCACAAGCATTCGCCAAGACCAACCAATGGAGCGACAGGGGGTGGTACACAGAACCATGAAGTGTACCACAAATGATCACAAAGTGTATTTCAATTAAACAATGAAGAAATGCAGTGTGGCTACCTTCTGCTATTGTGTTTCTCATGCTGAATGTAATCGTAGGTGGAATTTTCTGAGGTTATTTAATGCTGTAGTTGTGAATTCAGTACTTCATTCACACAGCATAAAATCTGAGAGAGGGGCACCTGGGTAGCTCACCTGGTAGAGCATGCGCCCATATATAGAGGTTTACTCCTTGACGCAGCGGCCGCGGCTTCGACTCTGACCTGCAACCGTTTAATGCATTTCATTGCCCCTCTCTCTTCCCTTTCATGTCTTCAGCTGTCCTATAAAAATTAAGGCCAGAAATCCCCAAAAACTATCTTTAAAAAACAATCTGAGAGGAGGTCACTTTAGAAATATCATCTGAGAGCGAGATGAAAGATGCCAGCATTGTCAGTCGGCATTACGTTTTCATCTGGTTTGTCAGACAGAAAATGTCTGCCAGCAGAGTGAGAAAAATCATTTCATTTTTTTCTAATTGTTGTCCCATACCGGCTTTTTTTGGGTATCCATATCTTGAATCTTCTTACTGTAAGGCATTTCTTTCTCAAGGTATGAATTGATTGAACCAAGCTCAGCAGCACCAGAAATGAGTAGAATTATCTTGAAGCCATTGTTGAAAGGAACAATTTAAGGCTTAATGCTTGAATAAATTGCTTTTTTTATTAAATAGAGTTGTTTTCTTGTCTCCACTTCCTCACAGGTGGCCAGGGCAACCTAGTTTTTAGAGTTCATCTTTCTCTAAATGAATTAAGCCATCCATTTTCTTCTGTTCTAATTGAAATGAATCCTCTAGGTTAATTTTTTTTGGAGTAGCAGCAGATGTTAATTTAAATTAGTCTATAAAAGGCTGAAAGAGGGAGGGAGATGAATCCCTAAGAGATACACTGTGTGTGTGTGTGTGTGTGTGTGCGTGTGTGAGTGTGAGAGTGCTGTGAGGGATACTGAAAAGGATTGTATCTTTACATCTGTCATGTTTAAGTTCCACGTTTAAGTTCCTTCAACAATGCCTCAATTTCAATGTAAGACTAAATAAAAAAATAAAAAATATGGATGGATATAGTTTTGAGTTTGATTTAGAGATATTTATTCACCAAAGCTCTTCTTTAATGTCATCTGTCTCATTTTTAGCTGTAATCGCTGTCTGAAAAATATACCTACACCATTAGGTCCTCCCTATCTTCATATCAAGCCACTCAACTGACCTCAGTCTCAGTCAAGCTAGTAATGCTAAATGCCTTGAAGAATGTGACACCAACTTCAGAGCAGTTCAGTGAAACTTGGAATTATTTTCTTATTTTTTATTTTCTATGTTTTCTTTTCCCCTTCAGTTCAGGATGACAGGATGATAGAAATGCCATGTGGCATGTGAAAAACTAAACCAGGCTAATCACGGCTCAACACTCTTCCAGCACATCTTTCGTGAATCCAGACAATGTTTTTTAAGACACATACAGAAAGACAACAAAGATTAAAAAGTTTAAGAGATGGATGGTGTCACAACCTGGCTCAAAGGTTTGTAACCTTGATAGTCTGTTGGTGCATTTAACTGAGTCTAAGCGTGATGAGTTGTCTGGTTTGATGCAGCAGTATCCATGTCTGTTTGGTGATGTTCCTACATGCACAAATTGGATCGAACATGATGTTGATGTTGGAGATGCACAACCAATTAAACAGCGTTTTTACCGTATGTCTCCAGAGAAACTTAAACATCTGGACTCTGAAGTTGCTTAAATACTGGAAAATAATATTGCTCTCCCGTCATTTCCTAGTTGGTCCTCTCCGTGTATTTTGGTCCTGAAACCTGATAAATCAACTAGGTTTTGTACAGACTTCAGGAAGGTAAACTCAGTAACTAAACCAGATTCCTTTCCGCTGCCACGGATGGATGACTGTATAGATCAGGTTGGTTCTGCCAAGTTTGTTAGCAAGTTTGACTTGCTTAAGGGATATTGCAGGTTCCGTTGTCTGCATGTGCTCAGGAGGTATCGGCGTTTGTTACCCCGTGATGAATCGTGTTGTGTCCGGTCTAGAAGGTTGTTCTGTTTACCTGGATGATCTCGTTATATATAGTGACACGTGGCATGCTCATCTTAAACACATTCGGGCATTGTTTGACAGGTTGTCTGAGGCACGTCTGACTGTCAATTTGGCCAAATGTGAGTTTGCGAGGGCTACTGTGACGTATTTGGTGACGTGTAGTGGGGCAGGGCCATGTAGCTCCGGTCCAGGCCAAAGTTAGGGCAGTAGAATATTTTCCTGTGCCTACTACTAAAAAAGAGTTGCAACGTTTTTTGGGTCTGGTCGGATACTACAGGAGCTTTTGTAAAAACTTCTCTACAGTGGTCTTTCCTCTGACGGAGTTGTTGAAGGCTAATGTAAAGTTTTTGTGGTCTGATGAGTGTCAGCAAGCCTTTGAAAACATTAAGTCTTTGTTGTGTTCGAGTCCCGTGTTACTAGCGCCGCGGTTTGATAAACATTTCATGATCCAAGTGGATGCAAGTCAGTTTGGGGCGGGTGCTGTTTTGCTGCAGGAGGATGGTCAGGGACTGGCGAGACCAGTTAGCTTCTTTTCGAAAAAATTCAACCGTTATCAGCTGAATTATTCGGTGATAGAAAAGGAAGTGCTGGTACTCATTTGGTCTTTGCAGCATTTTGAGGTGTACGTTGGGGGGAGGCCCCTTGTGGTCTACACGGATCACAATCCGCTGACATTTTTGCAGTCGCTTAAATGTCCCAATCAGAGACTCATGAGGTGGTCGTTGTTTTTGCAAGCCTACGCGCCTGAGATTAGACATATTAAAGGAGTGGACAACGTAATAGCTGATGCATTGTCACGTGCCCCTCTGCTCTAGGTTGGTATTGCCATCTTTTGTTGTTGGTACCCTGTTTTTTGTGTGCCTGTTCTCTTCCTTTGCTTCCCAGGTATCTGGTTTTGCTAGAGATGGGACGGGGGTGAGCAGTCGTCCCGGCGCAAGTGGGAGGTCAACGGTTCCTTTCTGCTTGGTATAAGTCTGTGTATTATAGTTTGGTGATTCTGGTATCACTTGGTTTTCTGTATAATGTTCGGTTGTGACGGCTGGAGGTAGTGGTTGGTTTTGCCGTTGGCTCTTTTGGGCCACCGGCTTCATGGGGGGGGGAGGTGTGACGGCCCTGTGTAATCTGGCAGGGCCTCTCTGTGGGAGTGATACCTCTCTGGTCTTACCCATCTTTGTTTCCATCTTTGTTTGAGTTGATTGCAGATCTGGTGCACCTGGGAACTGTGAGCTGATAAAGCTCCACCTGGTCAGACTAGACTCTCTTCTCTTCACCACCATCCAGACATCAACCATGGCCTGATCACCCTGCCTGCCATATCTTGTTTTGGGTTTATTTAAGTTATAGTTAAGTTCTGTTTAGTTTATTCTTTTGTTAAATAAATTACTTTTGATAATTTACGATGCCTCGCTCCCTCTTTTGTCATGGCCTTTGAGCCAGGTTGTGACAAAATGGGGGCTCGTCCGGGATCAACTTATGTAATGGTATGGGCAAAACCGTTAAACCCATGCCACAACTAAGTATATAATCGCCTGTATCAGTGTCGTCAGACAGCGGCAGCACAGATCCTACAATGTAGGAGTCAAAGGCCCCTGTATCCCTCAGGATTTTTACCGGCACCTTAGCCCCACTTCCTACCAGTGACACAAAGCCATCTCTAATAAAAGGAGCATAGGCTGCCAAGACATCCGGTTCAAGCTCTGTAGTAAGCAACTCCAATAGACAGTCCACAACAACCCGCGCAGCGGCTGCCACAGACTTAACCTTCGATACTCCAGGTTTGTTTTTAAAATGCAGGAGCGGACAGTCAGCCTTCCAGTGACCCTTTTCATGACAGTAGTTACAATTAGTGTGGACAGCATCACCTCGCGATACCGCCTCCGAGATTGGCGCACCAGCTCTCCAAGAATGCTCACGCGTTGTAGCCCACTCTCTAAAACCTCCTTTATGAAGCAACAAGTACTCATCGGCTAACATAGCCACACCCGCTGCCGTGACACACTGCTTCTCACTAACATATGTTGCAATGTAACCAGGAAGCATGTCCTTAAACTGCTCCAAAACCACAAGATCACAAAGACCCTCAAAAGTAGTGACCTCCAGCGCAGCCAACCAACGTTTAAAATGACGAGTCAGGTCCCGGGCAAACTCCATATAGGTTTGACTACTAAGTCTCTCCCAGGACCTGAAACGTTGGCCATATGCCTCTGGCACTAACTCATACGCTTTCAACACAGCAGACTTGATAGATGCATAGCCTGAGCTATCCACTGTACTCAACGAAGAATAAGCTTCCTGCGCCCGTCCCGTCAGCACACATTGAAGCATCAATGCACAATCTTCATCAGGCCAATCCCTAGCCTTAGCGACACGCTCAAACTACAAGAAAAACGTATCGGGATCTTTCTCATTAAACGGTGACAGTAGTCGTAAGTTATTAACATCAAAGAAACGCACACCTCTAGACAACTGCCTGCTCTGAGCTCCACTGGACCCCTCTCCTTCAGTTGCTAAAGCTAAACAGCGCCCCTCCAGATCCAATTTGGCCTGCTCTATTTCTTGCCAAATCCTCTCCACCTCAATCTGCTTCTTCATTAGCAATTCATGTTTACATCGGTCATGCTCAAGCTGAATCAACAACAGCTCCCTCTGTTGATCAAACGATAAGCCCCGAGTCTGAACAAACGCACCCGCGGAAACCGTGGAGACAGGAGAACCATCATCCACATCCCCAGTCCCTCAACTCTGACTTCAAAACTACCCTAATGTTCTCTTTCAAGCGTTTATCGCTTACCACTACCGAGAAGTGTTAGTACAACGCCCCAACGCCTCCTCAGAAGGAGCCGCAATAAACGCATCACACTCCGCCATCACAACCAACAAACTACAACTGGCAAAACAAAACCACAGCAACAGACCAAGCAAGACAGTGCAACGTCCCCATGCGCATTAACAGGACCAACCCCCACCTGGTATGGAGCTTCCCCGCTATCTAGATCAATCCTGCTAACTAACTCAACCCTAGTCTTCATGCAGCTACTTGTGCACTAACGACCGCTGGCAAGGGAGAGCAACTAGCACGCTAGCAACCCTCCGAAAACCACGGACATGCTCCCAAGCCAAAAGCTTCACCCACGTTCGCCACAACACTATCAAAGATCAGCTCAACAAGCCCTAAAGTGGACCGTCGCTACAGCCTACAAGAGAAAACTCCATCCACCATAAACAACACACACACGAGGACCCACACCAGCCACCCGGATCACCTGTCGACCGTAGCAAACAACTTACAAAACAAAAACACCAACAAAGATATAATACAAATGCCAGAAAACAAGCCCTCACTACCCAGCTCAACCAGCCAAACCAACGTACAGCACCACCGCAAACAAAACAAATAACCAAAGCAAAAAAAAAAACTTCTTACCAGTCCAACGGGCTTGCCACGCTCCCAACAGACTAAACCACAACACACACTAACCAAACACAAAAAACGGCACGAGTCCCCATTTTGTCACAACCTGGCTCAAAGGCCATGACAAAAGAGGGAGCGAGGCATCGTAAATTATCAAAAGTAATTTATTTAACAAAAGAATAAACTAAACAGAACTTAACTATAACTTAAATAAACCCAAAACAAGATATGGCAGGCGGGGCGATCAGGCCATGGTTGATGTCTGGATGGTGGTGAAGAGAAGAGAGTCTAGTCTGACCAGGTGGAGCTTTATCAGCTCACAGTTCCCAGGTGCACCAGATCTGCAATCAACTCAAACAAAGATGGAAACAAAGATGGGTAAGACCAGAGAGGTATCACTCCCACAGAGAGGCCCTGCCAGATTACACAGGACCGTCACAATGGTGACATGTGATATTATTTTTTTGTATGAGAAAACAACTTGTATGCAAGTATTTCAGATATCTGAATACTGACCATAAATAACACAACATTTGTACATATTCATTTCAAAGCTGTGTCAGTAGGCTTTTTTTTGCATAGCAGTGACCCCAAGCTTTCAATGGAGTCTTAATAACAAAATATGAAAGCTGTTTTAGAGTTTAGAGTTTATTGTTATGAGGTTTAACCAGGTGAAAATTTCTGACATGAATTTTGTTTTCATGTCCCTTGTAAAATCAAAAGTGAGTGCACCTCATATTCCGATAATGACCTCTTCATTGCACAGGAAAACTGTGTGCATACAACTACAGCGGTTCAAAGTTGAACCAGGTTGTCTGTAAATTATAATGAATGCCGTGTTGATTGTCAGGGGTTTGTGCAGGCTTGGACCCAAAGTGCAAAGGGTAGAGACAATGAGGTAGCGGGAGGGTTTTGAAGGTTTATTAAAATTAAAACGGCTTACAACTAAAGGTGTCCTGAAACAGGCAGGTCAAAACTGGCAATGGAGATACAAAACAAAAACTAAGAAAAGCAAAAATCACAAAGAAGCAACTAGACAAGAGCTGTGTTTGAAAGTGTTCCCTCATAGTGTTTATTAAATAGTGAACTATATAGGAAACGAACAAACCAGATTTCGGACACTCACTGAAAACACGTAGTTGCGTGACTCGCATCAGGAGATGCGCCGGTTATATGTGTGTGACGGAGGCGGGCTCGCCCAGCATTTATAAACAAACCAAAACACAAATACTTCTAATACATCCCTAAAACAAACCGAGAACCCAGGAGGATAGTAAAATGTTGTGTATATATACAGTGTTGGGGAGTAATGGAATACATCTACCGGCGTTACGTATTCAGAATACAAATTATGAGTTACTGTATTCCGTTACAGTTACAATTTAAATAGTTGGTATTTAGAAGTTACATTGTTGAAGATCACATGACAATACTTCTGTTTCATGAGTTTATTCATTCGCTGAATAAATTAAGGCAACTCCATGCATTTCCCAGAAGCCGCAATATGAAAACGAAAAAATTAGCTATTAGCGTGATCACTGATAGAGGTAGAGATGGAGCTGGACGGCACAACAGAGCCAGGGCAGGAATGCATTTCTATCTTGGAAATTCAAACAGCATTTCACATTAAAGAAAGAGAAGGGAGAATGAAATATAACTGTGCAGTGCAACCTCTGCTTGCCAGCAACCAACCTCCAACCTGAAGAAGCATCTTAAAGTAAGTTTTTTTTTTTTTTTTTTTTTTAATTAGCCAAGGGTAGTTGTCTGCTGTAGTTTTACTGGTCACATTGCTATTTCATAGTTGACGTGTGACTTTAAATTCTCCTTCGTGCTGATTTACTAGCCCCAGAGCCGTTGAAAGACTGACTAGCCCTGTTTGACATGCTAGCTAACGTTAGCTAAAATTAGCTCGTGGTAGCTTAGACTGTGGTTAGATTTTTCTAGTATGCAGTTCAGGACTACAAATACAAAAATCTATCTGCTTGTTCAGGTACACATTCAGTCAGTTGGAACAGAAGAACACACCAGAATAGGCCTGTTTAGTAAGCTGTATGTGATGGCCACATTCCTACACTTTATAAAATGCAATTCAATGTGGAAGTAATCCACGTATTCATAATGGAATAGGTTACAAATTACATTTTTGGGCATGTATTCTGTAACTGAATACATTTTGAAAGTATCCTTCCCAACACTATATATATATAAATATATATATATATATATATATATGTGTGTGTGTATGTATGTATATATGTGTATGTATGTATGTATGTATGTATGTATGTATGTATGTATGTGTGTGTGTGTTGCATGTTACATTTCCACTGTTTAGAAATGAAAGCCCGCTCCATTTTCCCATGGAAATCCATTTTTCAGTTTTTGCGGATGCTCCTGCTTCTTCTTCTCCTCCAGGAAAAGAAGACCTCATTGCATTGTGGGATACGGGAGTAAAATGTAGGATACATTGTATGTACACTCACATTAGCTGTGCATTATGGGTATTTTATAGTTTACTATATATGGAATGAAATTAACCGCTGAGAATTCGAACATCACTACAAAATGGCGAACACACTATACAGTGCACTATTTCCAAGACAGGGAACGGTTTCCAATACAGCTACGAAGAGACACAGGGATTGCTGAAGGGACTGACACAGGAAAAGACCACGATCAGACAACAGACAAAGAATCCACAGAGACTATATACACCAGGTAACGAGGGTAGTAATGAGGGAAAACACATAAGGCAGTAGAGTAAAACAAGACACGACACAGAAGAAACAGAGATTACAAAATAAAACAGGAAACTGAAGCATGAAAACATACACAAGAATTGTACTGGGAAAAACAAAACAGAGAACACACAAACAAACCATAAAAAAGGAATGAGAACGATACAGCAAAACAGGAAACCGTGAACAAATGACAAGGAAACAAGCAAACAAAATGCACAAAATTAAACAGGAAAAACCACACCTGAAAACCACAACCATGACATTGATGTATTTAATTGGAAAAGATGATCTTTGTTGTCAATAGCTAACCAACTGTCAAACTGTTAATGATATGCAATAATATTCAGGAGAGCTAACGCCAGCTCTATCAATAATGTTTCCGAGTATTGTCAGGAGGTGGCGCTAATCATCAAATTGTATACAGTATGCGTCTGGACCTTTATCACTTACTGGTCCGGTACTTAGTTCATCAAGGAACTAAGTTAGCATTTGCACTTGGTTTAGCTAATGTTAGCCAGCAGTATCTCTATTAAGACGTCCTACATTCATTTGGAGATTAAACCCCCTTTAGTAAGAAACTAAACTAGGGCTGCACAATATATCGTTGTTTATAGTCATCGCGAACTGGCGCAATAAACACATCGCGAAAGGCTGCGACATATCGCGACAGACACTCAGAGATTGTGTTAGTTGAAAGAAAATATCAGCAGAAAATTGCACTTTAAAATGTAAATGTTACTTTTTTAAGTGCTGCCTTTTACATTCAATTTAATGTTCAATTTGTTGAATAAAAGAATGTTGGAAATTATTTCCTTTCATTTGTTTTAAATTCAACAAGCAATATGTTGCATTTTAGCAGAATACTGAAAGCAGCAGAAAGGCGTACACTTTAATATCTGTTTATTTACCGCAAGTAATATTGTTAGATAAATTCAACAACGTTATATCGCATATTGTCCTCATATCATGCAGCCCTAGTGTAAACCAAGCGGCAATGTCCAGTGCTGATAATGAAGCCACATGCATAAATGCCAAAAAACTGCAATTCATCCACTGGCCATGTGAGGCTGTCTACAACAAGGAATCAATCCCCACATTCCCCCATGTTAAAATGACCAACTTTACAGCAGAATTGAACATGTTTACAGCCTGGTACAAAAAAGTTGTTGGTCTCTAGAGCCAGGTTCACCCTTGTTTTGGATTAGCTGATGTCAGGCACTACCAACATGGCGACGATCGTAGCCACTGTGAGCTGGCCAATTTGAGCTTAATTTTGGCTCTTCAGTATCCTATGGATGACGTGGCGACTACGTCCATGTTTTATACAGTCTATGGTGTAAAAGACACCGGCAGGGAGCTGCGGTGTTGGTGATTGATAGCAAATGTTACAGCCTCTCTAGCTTAATTGTTGTCATTGTGTGTCAGCCCTGCGCCGTTTGGTCATGTATCATGATGTAGCAGTTATCTTGGACCAAACAGGGGATTGTGTTGAGCTATATGCAGCTGCTGGACGGTGTCAGGGTATGTGCAGGCTTGGACCTGAAATGCAGAAGGTTGAGACGAGGAGGCAGTGTGCAGGTCTTAAAGGTTCAGTGTTTCCTCTATGTTGATTGGCAAGTGGCGGTCCGCCACGGTTAGATTTCTCCCACCATGGTATCAGAAATGTACAAAAAGCCATCTATCAGCAATGATTTTTAGAGAGCACGTCGTAGAATAGCACGGACACGCGCTTCACAACGCGAGTGGGCACGTGTGCCACTCGGAGAAAAGGGAGAAAGAAAAAAGTGACAGGCTGTCCGGAGGACCCAGTTGAGATGGCATGTGTCCATCCTTGAGAACTGTAAGTCGTATAACTTATGTTGTCAGTTCATTTAAGCCTGTATTAGTCTATAGTTCTTGCACATTTTTAGTTTCACCTTCACTTGCTAGCTAAATTGCACGTGGCTGTTGATTCAATACAACGCCCTTGATATCATATCATGGCATAGTAGGCTAAACCGTGATTATTTCATACATTCATGTCCCGAAACATATTGGGGGAAATTCATTCAACATAATTCACAGCCAAATAACAATTAAAAGTATGTTTTTTGAACATGTATAACCTAACCTAACCTGGCACTGCCTCTGTTTTGGTGTCTGCTGCGGTGCGCAGCGCTACTCGGACCGTGCGTCGCTTCCCATTTTTTCCTCCATAAACTCCGCTCTCAGCTCCTCTGACAGTTGCTGCATCAACTTCCTCCGGGACATTTTTACAGCTGGTGCACTCCTTGGAGAGGATGTGTGCAATGATTCCAGCCAGTTGTAGGATGTATAAAGTTATATGAACACGTAGACAGCTACCGGCCATCTACGTGTACTGCGCCTTTCACAGAGTGAGCGCCCGGTGCTTTTCTTGTGAGTCAGAACGGAGTCCATCCACGCCGTAGCCTACGTTACCGACTCTGGCTTTGCCTTCGGCCCATCGGTGATGCCCACACTTGTTACTCGTGACCGCTAGTTACGTTTCTCTGACAGAGACTATGATTATTACTAAGCAACCAAGATGCATCTTCAACCACGCAAAAGATTCAAAACAAAACCACGAAAATCCGAGACGTCAATATGACAGTGTATGGCCAAAATAGGTAAAAGTCATTGTATTTTCTTTGCCTTTTGTGTAATGTATATACTTTTTTTTTTTAATGAAAATACAGACTCTTTTAGGAAAAGTCAGGTACCAGCAGGATAGTATTCTTTTATTTAGCAAAGTTATTACACATATAAATTTCAAAACGGTCAAAATGACCGTTCTTGCCGTTCTAGTGTTAAGGAACAGGCAACCGGGGGACCATCTAGCAGCATGTATACTACTCAGCATTAATGGGCCACCTCTTTCTGAATTCCCCTATAACCGAGCCTTAGAGTTATTTTTCCAAAAGCCAAGAAAAATCAAATGCACACTGCAAGGCTGCCAACTTTGCCACTGAGGCAAATATGCAATTAGTTTCATTATGAATGGTTTCATACTATAGCCTACTTTGGGTTTTAGTTTCCCTATGAAGAATTTCTTGTAAAATTCATTTTGTAGACCTACAGTTCCTCAAAAATACAGTTCAATTAAAATGAAATGAAAATATGCCTCATTGTGTGTGAATAGTGGTGAATAAATAGATTTGTTTGTGTTGCAGCGAAGCGTCAGTTCTGTTTAATACGTAAAACATTTGGCGGCGGGGCGCGGGACTGGTTCCAACAGATCTGCCCCCACTGCTAAAAGAAATCCTAGAGGAAACACTGAGGTTTATTTAAATAAAACAGATACAGCAAACAAAAGGTTCCCTAAGTCAGGCAGGTAGAAACTGGCAACCTAAATCCAAACAAAAATCCAAATACTGTAAACCAAGAAGAGCAAAAACTGCAAGGAATTAACTGCACAGGAGAAATTCAGGAAATGGCACATGTTACGACAATGATCAGACAAGAGACAAATAAAGCATAGATACTAAATAAACCAGGTAACAAGGGTGAAACAAGGGACAGGTGACATGAGGACTGAGGTGAAACACATCAGGGTGGGGCAGACAATCGCAAGGGCGGGAAGTAAAGCAAGACAAGACACAGAGAGAAACAGACACTACAAAGTAAAACAGGAAACATAAAACATACACACGGTAAAACACACAGAATACAGATACATATGAGACGGTAAACAACAATGAAACAGGAAAAAACTACAAGTGAAAACAACCATGACAGACAGTCATGATCTGATTGGAGAACCAATAACAAGGAAAACAACATCAGTCATCTGTGTTTTATTTATTATTATAAGAGCTATGTTGTATTGTTTACAGTTTTTGGTATTTTAGAAAGTAAAATGTTTTTATGACATTTAAAATATGCAAAGTACATATTTTAAATTTAATTTTATTTATAGTATCAAATCATAACAAGAGTTATCTCAAGGCACTTTATAGATAGAGTAGGTCTAGGACACGCTCTATAATTTACAAAGACCCAACAATTCCAGTAATTCCCCCAAGAGCAAGCATTTTGTAATTTTTTGCGTTTATTCATGTAATTGGTCATGTTGCACAATGTGGTTTGATGTATGTTTGACCTATTAAGACTCACGCTCCACTGCTATTGGACAGTTTTGAGTTGGTATCTTGAAGTACACTTAGTGTAAGTTAGGCTTCAACGGAGCGGGATGTGGAGCAACAATTTTTTTTTACCGCTGATTGTATTTTTGGTTATAGGAAAGTCAATTTCAGCACAAGGTCAGTGTTTGATAATCCAGCACTGTATATGGATACAAATGGATACAGAAATGGCACCAATGTTAAATTCAAATGACTCTTCCTTATTTTATAGGTTCCTTGATCCAAGCCAGGAAATTAGAAGGGGTCATCCTGTATACCTCTATTTCACCAGAAACACATGGCATCAAGCTTGTAATTGAGCTTTTTGAACAATATTTAAAAGTGTACAAACGTTTACACTCCAATTTGGACTAAAGCAAATCAACTGCACTGTGCAGCAGCTTTATCAGTTTGTCCATCCAACTTCTCTTCCACACCTCCCTCTTTCCAACCCTCTTGTTGATGTCCGCCTGGCTCAGCGCATGGTGAGATTCTGTCAGAATCTCTGTGTGTTTGCGTGTGTGTGTGTGTGTGTGTATGTGTTTTTGTGACAGTGTGTTTTTCATCAATGCCAGGGAGAAAGCGTGACAGGCAGGGGCAAGAGAGACCTCTGACAGCGACCTGACACTGCTTATCAATCTGAACAACACACACGCACACGCACAAACACACACACACACACACACACACACACACACACACACACACACACACACACAGCCTCAATTGTATTATGTTCATATTTTTTCCACATAACCTTTAAGAAGCTGCCAAATTATCATTGTCCCACAAAGCCCCTCTGAACTGTGTGTATGTGTGTGTGTGTTTTACACAGATAATGGATGTGTGTGGCCTGTCAGAAGTGCACATGTATATACTACTGTATAATGTGCATGCTGTGTACAGCATGTAAAGCCGTTTGCGTTGATAAGTCAGCAAGCGATTGCTTGTCGTTTGTAATTTCTCGTTGTTTGCTTTTCTCTGCCGGTGTTTAGAATGAAGTACAGTCTGAGGGCCCAGAAAATTGCCAATTCAAAAGCAAGACAGAATCGTTACACACAGATTTCACTTTTCCAATATCTAGCTTAGTGGAAACTGTTGTTTTGACAAGTCAATTGCCATAGAATTAGAATTAATATCCTCTCTATTTCCTACCTACTTTTGTCGCTGCAAATAAATCCTTCTCGTATTCTGTTATAATATTCTTGTCATCCACATTCAGTCTAAATCAACTTCCTTCAAATGATTTGACTCATTTTAACCTGCTCTCCTTATCTCTCAGCCCCCTCCGACCTCAGGCAATACTACTAATGCTAACATTCAATGCTAAGCAGCTATAATGTTTATGTTCAACATCCTAGTTTAGTGTTTTAACATGCTGACATTTGCTACCTAGCACTAAACGTGAAAAGTACAGCTGAGGCTGATGGGAATGTGCTTAGTTCTGCATACCAAAGTACAGGACTGATTGCAATTTGATCTGATGGTGGAGCAAGAGTAAAAGTCAGAGGATTACACTAATTCTAATTCATCCTGAGAGGGACACAAATGTCTGCACCAAATTTCATGGTAATCCATCCAATAATTGTTGTGACATTTTACTAAAAGCCAAAAATGTCAACCTTATTGTGGCGCTATTGGAAAAGTAGGAAGATTACCAGCAGGATTCACCTTATGGGGACTATGAATGTCTGTACAAAATGTCATGGCAATCCATCTCACAGTTGTCGAGATATTTCAGTCTGGACCCAAGTGGTGGGCTGTCCGTCAGACAGACAGACAGACAGACCAACCAACAGACACTGCTATCAATAGTTGCCAAAGCATGGCAAAACATACACCGTACAATATGTCCTATAGTTATGTTGCTTAAAATTCTCTGCTGAAGAACATCCATAAAAACACGTTTGACAGAGCGGGTTGTCCACTAATCACTGGAGTGTGAGTGTGGGAATGAGAGACAAATTGTAAAGCGCTTTGGATGAAAGCACTGATGCAATCAATTTACCAGGAAGGACAAGTTATGTCATGGAGGTGTCATACATGATGGGATTTCAGTTCTGATGAGAGAGGTGGTTTAAAGATAGCCAACGCATCGTCATGAAGGGGCTCGTATGATTGTACAAAAACAACAATTTGTATGATATCCTACAAAACTATGCCGACCACCCGGTCATGTGAAAACCGATCACATGACAGTTAAGTTTAGCGGTCTTTACAGTTATATTTAGCCAAGAAAAGGTGACTGTGAGCCAGGTACAGGGCACCCTGAGGTCCCACTTGTTTAAAGAAACCCTTGCAGTTGAGTTTACAGTTGAAAAAAGGTGATTGTCATGCGGCGGCAGCAGTTCATTTTATGCACCAAAACAACTAGTTTAGATTAGGAAAAGATAGAGGTTTGGATTAAAACACTGGTTCCCTTAAGTAGTAATCCCTGGACACAAACACCCGTTTCCTGGGTGAAAGTCTTGTGTTTTATCGCCTCGACACAAATGCTGTGAAAGCCCATCAACCCTGTCGGTACGCGATCTGTGCTGCCTGCACGATCCGATATGTGCATGCGCATAAATACGTAGTAGAAAACGTGACGGTTTCCCTACACTATTTGTATCACGCATGTGTTGAAACACTTGATGGCCAGGCAGCACAACTGGCAGCATATAACATTTGATGTCATTCATTATGCAGTTCACGGCGGGTCTGTTTAATTAAGATATTTAAATTTAGTACTTATTGTCACTGATCCAAAACTGCATATCGACGTCCGTGTACTACGCCGTGTGGGGATGTTGGGATGTTTTTAAATGTAGCTTACGCTATGCATTACAAGGTGTTTA
Organism: Perca fluviatilis; assembly: GCF_010015445.1. NCBI lineage: Eukaryota > Metazoa > Chordata > Actinopteri > Perciformes > Percidae > Perca > Perca fluviatilis. The sequence goes on from NC_053115.1 coordinate 31,551,095, forward strand.
CGTGGTTGCCAATCCAAAATAATAAAGGAGTTGTTACATGTTATATGAACATACACCATTTTGGTTACATGTGGAATGAAGCCTGAGTCTTTCTGTCACTGCAAACCTTCAGTTTCCTCCACACTGATCACAAACGTCCCGTTATTGTTGCGTGTGTTATGGAAGTTTCCTTTGCAGCAGGGGGGGAAATTTCAGAGTTTAGTAAATTGAAACAAATAAGACAGACTGAGACTAAAACAAAATTGGGTTTTTGTATTTTATTAAAAAAAGATATATTTGCAAATATAGGATCAACATGATTTCACAAAAGGCCGCAGCCCAGTGTGGAGTCAGTTTCTCAAATGAGTGAACAAGAACACTAGGCTTATATACATCTTCAGAGTGACAGCACACACGCACTTGGCTTATTATAACGCTACAATTTTTACATGCAATCTCATACACATGAAGACAATCAGAGAAATACAAGAGACATCTTGGAGCCATTTCGCCTCCTCCTCCCGGTACGACTTTCACCCCCCCCAGTTACATCTTAACTGGCATGGGAAAACTAGAGATGACCTTGTAGCCCCTATCTGTTCAGGCAAAAGTGCTTACATTATGTTCAGACTGGATGTCTCACAAGGTTAGAATCTGCATGTGGGAATGAGAAACTCTTTCAGCATTTGTGAGAGAATTAAAGTAGAAATAAAACATAAAGATACAAGGAATTATGCTTAAATGTAATTTTTGCCATTACACGTGTCCCCCGCGGCCGTCTTCCAGTGTGATGTGTCTTTTCCCCGTTCATCTTTTCCTAAACCCAACCTCCACCATCCCGTTATTGTTGCGCTTCCCCCGCGGCCGTCTCCCGGCGTGTGACACGTCCTTTCCCCGTTCTTCTTTTCCTGAACCCAACCTCTGCCGTCCCGTTGTTGTTTGTCGCGTGTCCCCCAGACACTGCGGATCGTGTCCGGGGGTGTGATGTTTGCTTTCCCCGTTCATCTTTTCCTAAACCCAATCTACGTATAGATGGTGCCCATTTCGTGCTGGCCACCACGAAAAAAAACGAGAGAAACTTGTTCTTGTACACGAATCAATAGATTAAAAATAACGTGACAATTTCACAAACTGCCGTGAGACAGTGTTGAAATTACAAGTGTCAACTTTTGGATTTGTCGAAAGTTAAATAATCGATCGTGTATACAAATCTTTCTCAAAGTAGAAATTGGCACCCCATCAGAGCAGTCAATGTCACAAAAACATTACAACACACACACACACACACACACACACACACACAAACTGGAGAAAATGCCACATAACCTTTAAGAAGCTGCCAAATTATCATTGTCCCACAAAGCCCCTCTGAACTGTGTGTATGTGTGTGTGTGTGTGTGTGTGTGTGTGTGTGTGTGTGTGTGTGTGTGTGTGTTTGACACAGAGGAATGGATGTGTGTGGCCTGTCAGAAGTACACATATACCACATATATACTATAATGTGCATTCATTACCAATGCTGTGTACAGCATGTAAAGCTGGATAAGTCAGCACAAGTAATTGCTTCTTGTTTGTAATTTGTTGTTGTTTGCTTTTCACTGCCAGTGTTTAGAATGAACTACAGTCTGAGGGCCCAGAAAATTGCCAATTCAAAAGCAAGACACCCACACACACACACACACACACACACAACGCATGCTCAAAAGCTCATACATGCTTAAAAGGAAACAAAAAACCTGACATCCTCGGATACGTACATGTAAACAAAATGATATACTACACACAGAGGCACACATACCGACAGTCACACACACACACACACACACACAAACACACAGACACACACACACAGACACGGACACACAAACAGACACACACTGTGAGTGGTGGGGTGCTTCATTAGTCCTGGTTAATAAAGTGTAAAGGATTTTCATTAGTGCTGACGAGCCAGCTGGCTGAGGAGAGCTGACTGACAAGAGGTCAGAGAGGAGGAGGAGGCATGATAGCGGGATGGAGGGAGGAGAGGAAACCGAAAAGACACAAGGAGTCAGGTTTATTTATAGAGCGCTGAAAGAAGGACAAATGGCGGTTAAGAGAAAACAAAAAGACAGAAAAGCATGTAATCTATGAGAATTATGAGAATAAAAGAAAGACGGAAGGAGGGAGAAAGAGAATAGAAGTATGGGAGGAAATGAGGAAAAGCTTTGAAAGAAAAAGGAAAAAGAGAGAAGGAAAATGGTGAAAATATATAGCAAGAATGTGTGAGGAATGGCAAAATCTGAGGGAAGGAAGAGGGATGATTAATAGGAAAGGGGGAGAGAAGAAGGTGAGATCAGTCAGCTAGACGTATGAAGGGAAAGGAGGGAGCGGAGGTGAACATGGAAAGAAGGGGAGTAAGAGGTAAAGGGAAGGAAGGATGTTTAAGAGGGGGTTGTAGGAAAGGAGAAACATGTTAAGTGTCTTGGGATAGAGGGATGGATGGAGGGAGAAGGAATACGGGTGGAAGTGGCAAAGAGAGAGACAGACGGCAGAGGAATCCTCAATTGGGAAGCAGTACATTGGCGCGTCTCGATGGATTTCTGGGTCAAGTGATCGAGGATAAACGAGTCAAGGAGGTATATCAGGATGAAGCCACTGTTTCCTTATAAATAAACAGGAACAAAACACATTTATGAAAATAAAAACACTTTGTTCAATTAATATGCTCCTTTAGATATATATCACTACCCCCACCTGGACCTGAGATACTGTAGACCAGCAAACGTCAACTGGTGGCCCGCGGGCCACATCCGGCCCGCCAAAGCTTTTAGTCTGGCTCGCAGAATAATCATGAATTCACAAAATGTAAAGAGGAAAAAATGCGTTCTGTTATTTATCATTTCAAGCATTTAGAGCAAAAACCCAGCCCCCTGTATTTGCATCTCTATTCACATGCCGGGATTCTGTACAGCGATGCCCGAGCTCCACACACACGGCTGAGCCGAGATGTGTGTGCGTTAATAATAATAATAATAATAATAATAATAATAATAATACATATGTTTTATATAGCGCTTTACATGGAACTCAAAGACGCTTTACAAACAAAAGAAAGAAAGAAAGAAAGAAAGAAACAAACAAGATGAGTGATTATTGTAAATTATGGATAGGCCAATTGAAACAAATGAGTTTTGAGCAGGTTTTTATAGGTGTTCAGTGAGTCCGAGTTTCTGATGTGGATTAAAACACGCAGCACCTGACTGGGAACGATACAGAGAGGATTACCAACGGCCTCTGGGGCAGATGAACTCACGCTAGTCTCTTTTCTGTAAATAGGCTACAATTAAACCTTTGTGAGTAAAAAGTCAATACTTCGCAATGCACTCACCTGTGTAGACCGGCATAAACATGTAGAAAGCGATATTTCAATCTGCTCTGTCTGCACAGTCCACTCTTCTTCACCGCGCTGTTTTACGCAAACACAGCTCTACTCTGCAAATAGCGAATTTTTAAAAACAAGCTAAAACAAAAGCTGTCGGTTTTTAGTCTAACTGTTTATCGTAGTTTGCAGTTTGAACAAACCAAACTCTCCGCTAGAGCGGACAATCTATGGAGGTATTATAAGACCAAAACAGATACATGTGGCTACTTAATATGCACGTGAATGACGCAATCGTTATGTTCGCGTTCTTCATTCTTGATGATGATGATGCTGATTGTGTTATTTTGCAACAGCATCTTTCATTGCAAATGAGGCATACATGAGGAGTGCATAGCCTGCTTATCAGTCCATTCTTCATTAAAGCTGGGCTTTTCCACGTCAACTTTTCCCTTCAGCCTCTTTGACAGTGACATGTTTACCTGACAACAGCTGTTTCTTTCTGCAAGCATTTTCCACCAATCAGGACGCTGCATACTACAATAATGTTTCCATAATCACAGACTTTAACCATCACTCCTCAGTGAACTGCCTCCTAGTCTGAGATCTTTTTCTAGTTAAAGAGCCAGTTATCATTATGGAGTGTTGTATGTTTTTTAGGAGTTTGCTCACACTAATACATATAAAAAAAGAAAATAGTATTAATTCAGTAAGAAAGTGAAAATTTCGAACAAGAATAGGCGTTATATGTATAAATTCATTTTTATTTTCTTTATTTGAGCTTCCGGCCCCCACAGTGTCTGCTTAGAAAAATTCTGGCCCTTGAAAAAATGTAGTTGATGATCCCTGCTGTAGACTCAACAGAAATAAAAATCAGATTTAAAGACTGATGTTTACATGCAATGTAAGTGAATAGAGAGAGAGAGAAAAAAAGTCTATAATTGTCACATTCATCTCTCAAGCACTTCACAATCACATTATTCAGGTTTTTGCCCTTATTCTGAAAAAAACAATATTCCAACTAAGCTGTTTACATGGTTGATGAAAAATAATATTCCTGTTTACATGCAGCCAGGCAAAAAGTTTTCCATTGGCGGTGGACTTGTTGGACCGGGCGAACACAGCGTCCTTCTTTCATTCCTTCAACCAGCTTCTTGAAAATGTCGGTGTTGCGATGTTTGTGCGTATCCAAAAAATCTGTTGATATCCAAGTCTTTGATCATGTTTAAAAGTAGCTGTGTTTCTCCTTCTTTTCTTTTGTCCATGCATCGCTAGTGCAGCCTTCCAAACTGCTGGCTAGCTGGTTTGTGTACAACAACCATAGCAACGCACAGAGCTGACCGTAAGCCGTAAACAGGCAAGAGGCCGTAAACTGTCGCAAACAGCTGCAAAACAATGCGTCTTGAAACAAATTTAGACGCATTATTCCAATTGCACTGTAATGCTGTAATGCTTCTTAAACCTGAACTATAATACCGGCATATCCCACATGTCTTAATCAGAAAATGCTAAATTTGGAAAAAAGTAAAAGAAAAATCTGAATATCCAAATGGAATATGCTGTTAACAAGACCCGTATCAAAATCGGAAATTGTCATATTCAGAATAATAGTGGAATATTGTAGTGAAATAGTGTGCATGTAAACATACTCAGTGACCAATGTTCCTGTTGAATTTTTGCTATAATTTCCCCAACTGTGCTCCATTTAATGCATGCATGTTTATAAAGTTACATAAGTTTCTAAACATCAGAGAATAGATAAAGTATTACAGTATTACACAGTATTAAAAATTCTGCCAACCTGTGTTTTTAAGCCAAACTACTGTGCTAAATGATAAAAATATACTACATTTGGAATCATGTTTTTTGTGCTATAGGGTATGTTATGGTCCTGCTAACTCTCATGGGTTATCTGTGAAAACTGTTCATACCATGTAATTTCCAGTTGTAACTGCAACCATTGCAGTTTTACAGTTCTTTCCAATTGCTAACACACTAAAATGACATGCATAGCACACTTATTTAAACTGACACACAGAGAGCAAAACCTCTTCTCAAGTCTCCAAAAGTCTAAACATATTTTCTGCTTTACACACATTTTGCAATTCAAAGTGGCACTTTTTAAATGCACTGAACACGGTTCTCTGCATAAGACACAACAATCTGACATAAAGTCACATATTTGCCATTTCAAAACACTGCCATTCAAAATGACACTACATAAGCTAATTGGCCAATACATGTGCCACCTGGCCAAAAACCTCAATGGTTAATTGTTACTTTAATCAGGAAGTAAGCACTATGATGCCTCTTTTGTTCTATATATTTTTTCTGCAATTTTCTTTTTCAGTTTACTGTTTTTTGTGAGCATATTTTTGTTCAGTCCAATGTAAATATATCTGCTGTGCATATGTTGCACTGACTTGTTTGGTGAAAAAGAAAAAAGAAAAATGTTTCAACAGCATGTGTGTGTATCTGCAAATATTTCTGTGCATGTGAACAATCTGAAGAATTTTCTACAATTTGAACTATTTTAGTATTATGACAAAGCACACTAAAGATGAGAGCGCTTTTCATTATGCCCAACAGTGGGTAGTTGGTTAGACAAAAATCTGGTTACATGAATGAAGTGTGTGCCATGTGGTGCAAAAGTTTGATTTTGATAATGCTATGTAGTTTTGGTCGCAGTGCTTCATTTTGCAGGATATATGAGGTATTTTGCAGTTTGGGTGTGTGGTTTTGTGAACTGTGTTAAGTATTTTGATAAAACCAGCCTAGTTTGCAAAATTGTGTTTTAGCAATTGGAAAAAACTGTAAAGAAACTGGGATCCATCATCACTGTCTCAGCCGAGCAGAAGACACCTCTTGCAAATGTGTTAACCCTTTCTCATTGGATTGACACATTTTCCCCACCCTTTTGCAGAACAGTTAACACGGATGTCATTCAAGCAGTCCAAACGCCATTGTTTTAGCTATGGTAACCAAACAGAAACCATCTTTTCCTAACTATTAGAAACTACCTACATCAGTATGAAATCACTGAAGCACCTGTTTGACGCTCCTTCACACAAATCTTCAATTAGCAATCAGTGTGCAGGGTTAGGCCATGTGGCCCAATCGTCAAGACAGAAGAGACTGAGTATCAATAGTGGCTATTTCTTATATTCTACAGTAATAGATGTTTATACTTTACTGTAATAGATTTTATTTTCCTAATTTCTTATACTCATAGATTTCATTTTGGTTTACATGTATTTTGTGTAATATTTACAGTATATCAGTTTTCAGCCACAGTTTGAAAATAAGAATCAATGGAATCAATAAAATTTGCATCAAAGCATTTCTGATTCTGGATCCAGTTCTTTGCAAGAAGGCAAATTTGACAACAAATGGCACTGGCATGAAAGCTACATAGAGAAATAGGCGATAGATAGAGAGAGAGAGAGAGAGAGAGAGAGAGAGAGAGAGATAGATAGATAGATAGATAGATACTTTATTTATCCCGAAGGAAATTAAGGTTTCCAATAGCTTATACACAACATACATCCACATAGGAACACAGACATATGATATATGACATCCAAGTACACATACCACATGAATACAAAGAAAGATATCAATAGCGTGCCCTTACAGTAAAGTTTGGTTGTAGCGTGTTTAAAGGAGCGGTGTGGAAAAAAAATGCAGAAAGGTGCAATGGCATCATAGTGCAAGATAGTGTCAGTGCAAATTCTATATCTATTCAAGTACAACAGGCAACACAATATGTCAAAAATAGAATAATCATTACTTAACTATAAATAGACACTAGTAAAAGTTTAAGTTACGTAAAGTTGAAAACTGTCCATACAGACAAAAGGAAAGCATGGTGTATTGACCATACATGCAAGCTAGCAAAACATGATAAGCAATGGTGCACTGATTTGCACTCATTAGCACTGCTGTATTTTGTATTTTGTTGTCCACTGTGTAATGGTTCACTGTAAACCCGAATAAGTTACCAGAACTCAAAAAAAGTGAGGCAATCAGTTGCCTCACTTTTTTTAAGTTGATTAACTTAAAAGTCAAAATTTTCCGAACTTAAAAGGTTGGTTGAATTGCTACTTGTACCTTTTGATAACAGTTAAATTAAAAGTGCTCATTTAGCTCAACTCAAATATTTGCAGTTAATATGACTTAGTTTTCTGTTAAGGGAACTCAATTATTTTCAGTTATTATGACTTACAGTTTTGAGTTTTCAAACCACAGGAATAAGTTCACAGAACTTAAAAAAATAAGTACACAACCACACAATTTTTATGTTAATAAAACTCAATGTTTATTAGTTTGTTTTGTCATTGTTTTAAGTACACATTAGTCAAATATGTTGAGTTTGTTTACTTAAAAACATGTGATTCAAAACTTAAAAATTTTTAGGCAACCGATTGCCTCACTTACATTAAGTTTAACTAACTTAATATATCTTAAAGTCGTGAACGTCTGCTTTTGAACAGTTACATGTTAAAATGAAATAGAAAAACATTTATAAATTAAAATAAAAATAATTTTAAAATATACTTATATACTTTAATTGTATATTAAATAAATAAATAAATTTGAGAGATTTTTAAGAAGAAAAACTCAAAATTCTCTGATCCTATCCTTCCAAATGTGTTCCTGGTCACTTAAACGAACACGCCGACTTAATGGGACTTTGTCTTATTCACCGTATCCTCCAGAGTTAGAGAAGTCCATAAATACCCTTCTCATCTCAGTGTGTGTTGTAACTCTGTCTGGCGCACCCACTGCTAGCCTAGCTTAGCACATGTTGTACAAATCACAACATGTAAATAGGAAAATGTTGGCGTTATTTTGTCACTTATTAGGAGCATAGATGGAGCCAGATACCTCCAGGATCTGTGCTAAGCTAGGCATGGGTGCGTCAGACAGAGATACGACACGCACAGAGATGAGAAGCGTATGTATGGACTTATCTAACTCTGGGGGATACTGTGAATAAATCCCAATAAGTACCGTATTTTCCGGACTATAAGTCGCACTTTTTTTTCCTACTTTGGCTGGTCCTGTGACTTGTGCGACTTGTATATCAAAATATATATAATTTAACATGTTTTTAAATGTTAATTCATACTGAACACATTACCATCTACAGCCGCAAGAGGGCGCTCTATGCTTGTGACAACTAGAATGCTGCTCCTAAAGACAACTGAGAAAGAGAAAAGAGATAAACTGCAGGTAGTAAAATATGCAGCCGAAAACGGTAATCGAGCAGCAGAAAGAAAGTTTGAAACAAGGGAGAAACTTGTGAGGGACTGGCGAAAAGGTGACTCTTATGCAATGAAGAAAACAAAGAAAGCTAATCGGCTAATCGCGGGCTGAAAGCAAGATGGCCAGAGCTGGAGGAACGAGTCACACATGGGTGCTTGAACAACGTGCTGCTGGGAGAGGCTTGTCAACGGTGCAGTTAGCTCGCTACGTCGCCACGCCCTGGTAGTTGTTCTGTGTGCTATTGTATAGTTTAATAACTGTTAATGTGTTACGTTAACATACCGGACACCTACCGTATTCAGCCTGTTGTTCTGGGTGCTATTGTGTAGTTTTGGATTTTGTGAAATACATTTCTAAATAAATGCGACTTATAGTCCGGTGCGATTTATATATGTTTTTTTCCTCTTCATGACGCATTTTTTGACTGATGCGACTTATACTCCGGAGCGACTTATAGTCCGGAAAATACGGTAGGCATGTTTCTTTAAGGCCCTAGGAAATAAATATTTATCACACATTTCTGATATTGACCAGACAACTAATCAGATAGTCAGGAAAATAATCGGAGTAATCAAAAACAATAATACCAAAATGAAGTTATCGTTCGTTACAGCTATAAAAGAAAAAACACTGCTTTTGGCTTCCTTGCTAATTCCTGAGTAAGGCGACAGGGCAGCAATTTGGATGAAATTTCAAATATTCTATAGAGTTTAAGAACATTTTCACTTAAAACTCTAAAATGTAAATGTTTTACAAACCATATCAAATGCACAGTGAAATGTGAGTCATCTTGCGCAGCCCACAATGGTTAAGAAAAACATTAAAACATACAAAACATTAGCGTTACTTTTGCATTATATTAATAAGAACAAAGGCATATTGAGTAGTTTGGGCCTATTGGCTGAACACCTGCAGTAGTGCAGTAACTTTTTGAGGCATTATTTAGACAAAAGGAGATAACTTTGAACTAGCCTTTTATAATGCTTTACCCTGCAGCCTTTTTTTCAGATGAGTTTCTACATCATTAATTCATTCTTGAGGGTCTGCAACCTCGGGGATAGTTTACCACTTTCTAGACCAAGTTAAATCTTTAGAGTGAATTCAAAAGTGTTGGTCAGTGCTTTGGGATAGCTGAGGTGTAGTGCATAGATCACTCCACAGATTACCAGGAAGGCATCGCCAAGTCTGGGAAGGCTGACCACGGCATCACTTTCAATGACGACAGTGATTCTCACAGGGTGGTAGTGAACTGGACTTGCGTCATGGTCACCGATGAAAGTAATGAGGCCCACTGCAACACCATCAAGCTCTGGCTCATCAGACTCATCCTGAATGAATGAAAAAAGAGATACTAATCACAAACTAACACATGGAACAGAACAGATGACATAATTTGTCTTTCCTTAACCAAGTCCCATTGAAATCCAATACCACTTTTACAAAAGAGACCTGGGTCTCATTGTAAGAGTTGAAAAATATAAGATCCATGTTCTGCACACATGAATCAGCCAAAATACCAGAGAATCTAAGTGCTGACTGAAACCAAGGACATTTACAAGAAAATGTTTTACTGAACATTGAATAAAATGTTAGTATTTACGGGTTAGATAATACACAGCAGAATCTGTTAGTGACTTAAGGAGACTCACTGTGCAGGTTCTTAAACATCCAGAGACGTCCTCACGCAGATACACAGGAAGGACGTGGAGAACAGTAGTGCGCTTGGTGTGTATGTCATGGATTTCCTATTCAGATAAAAAACAGAATTGCATATACTGAAGAGTTTACATAAAGCTGATTTTAAACAGTCCAAACAGAACATATGTCCACAAATAACCTGTTAACATCTTTAATGCAATCAGACAAATGGCAAACAAAGTGGACTAATTGCAAAAGTCAAAAAGCTCATTTCAATCATTGAACCTGTTCAATGTTCTACTGGTTCAACCTATGAAATGTGTAAAAATCTATTTACCTGTTCATCATGGATTTTTAAAATTTCAGCCAGAGCATCTGCTGTCTTCCCAGTTTTTGATGCCTTCCGTCTGAATAAGGTCATCACTCGAGGAAGATAGCGGTCAAGCTCAGCATAGCACGTGTTGGGCAGGTTCTGATTTGTAATCCGCTGGAACTCTGCATACAACTACATAGAAATAACAGCCAGAGGAGAATACAGCAACAACACTTATTAAAAAAACAGTTCAATTTGAAGAATCTTGCACACATTCATAAAGCAAAAATATCAGCCAAATGAGTAAGAATCACAATTTTCACTTTAAAAGAGAGAGCTGATCCATATTACCTCAGACTCTATTTTAAGAGCAGGCCAGAGGTCCATGAGGTCGTTCACTGGTGGGCAGGACATCACTATGGTCTGTCGGCGTAGGGGAAATGTGGTCTCCATCATCTTTCTAATGAGGGTCAGTTTCTTCTCAGTCTTCTTCAACAATTTTTGCAAGCAAATACAAAGTTAAGTAAAATATGATTAGTAGTATTCGTGAACAGAACACATTCATTATTTGTTGACTTAAATACAGCAAAACACTTTATTTTGATCAAACAGGCAAGTAGAAAAAACAATGATGTGTGTATGTGGGAGTGCGTATGTATGAGGGGCCGTCAGGGACATTATTCAGAATTACCTCTCGCACACACTACTGAAACGCTCTCACACATACAAGTGAAACGCAACGCTCTCACACATACAAGTGAAACGCTCTTATATATACTACTGAAACGCTCTCACACAAGTGAAATGCTCTTATATATACTACTGAAACGCTCTCACACATACAAGTGAAACGCAACGCTCTCACACATACAAGTGAAATTCTCTTATATATACTACTGAAACGCAAAAAAAAAAAATTTATATATAATATTAAACGCTCTCACATACAAGTGAAATGCTCTTATATATACTACTGAAACGTCACACACATACAAGTGAAACGCTCTTATATATACTACTGAAAACGTCTCACACATACAAGTGAAACGCATAGCGCTCTCACACATACAAGTGAAATGCTCTTATATACACTACTGAAACGGCTCTCACACATACAAGTTGAAACGTAACGGCTCTCTCACATACAAGTGAAATGCTCTTATATACACTACTGAAACGCTCTCACACATACAAGTGAAACGCTCTTATATACACTACTGAAACGCTCTCACACACAAGGTGAAACGCTCTTCTATATACTACTGAAACGCTCTCACATACAAGGTGAACGTTCTTATATACACTACTGAAACGGCTCTCACACATACAAATTGAAACGCTCTATATATATACTACTGAAACGCTCTCACACAATACAAGTGAAACGCTCTTATATACTACTGAAACGCTCTCACATACAGTGAAATACTCTTATATACACTACTGAAACGGCTCTCACACATACAAGTGAAACCGCTCTCACACAAACAAGTGAAACGCTCTTATATATACTACTGAAACGGCTCTCACATACAAGTGAAATGCTCTTATATATACCTACTGTAACGTCTCACACATACAAGTAAAATGCTTTTATATATACTACTGAAACGCTCTCACACATAAGTGAAATGCTCTTATATATACTACTGAAACGCTCTCACACATACAAGTGAAACGCAACGCTCTCACACATAAAAGTGAAACGCTCTTATATACACTACTGAAACGCTCTCACACATACAAGTGAAACGCTCTTATATATACTACTGAAACCCTCTCACGCGCAATACTGAACTGCTCTCATAAACGCTACTGAAACACTCTCATAAACACTACTGAAACGCTCTCACGCACAATACTGAAATGCGCTTATAAATGCTACTGAAACGCTCTCATAAACGCTACTAAAAAGCTCTCACACATCACAAGTGAAACGCTTTCATATATATATTTTCATGTTTTAATGCTGCTTCCACCGGGACACTATGGTGGCTCGGCATCAATAATAATAATTAATGAATATATATAATATTTATATAATTAACATGTGCAATGCCAACTACTGTGCAATACCATTCCATATTCACTGTGCAATATATTGCCTATGTGCAACTGCTGCTGATGCTACTATTTCTGTTATCTATTGTTTGTGGATTCTTACTGTTTTTTCTCTTGTACATAGTGTTTTTATTTGTTATTTATTATTGTCCTACTCTTACTGTTTTGTTATACTGTTTTTTTTCTCTATCCACTTTGCTGCTGTAACACTGGACTTTTCCCATTGTGGGACAAATATAGGAATATCTTATTTTATCTTTTCCACCTGATTACATAAAGGTGCATACACATACCACATAGCTAATAATAAATATACAAGATACAGCTTATGACAACGTGCCCTTCCAATTCAGATTACATACGTCTAATAAACATCATACAGAAACTGTTCTTAATGTTTTTATCTGGAGATACATATAAGTATGAGCATTTTCAGAATTTCAGTCCAACAACCGACGTTAGTTAATGTTACGTTCTCTGTCGCAGAGAGCTTGATTGACAACGGTGAGCGCGTGTTATGGCGAATCAACACATGGCTCATTTGAATATTAAAATTAGCAGGTCACGACAAGAAAATGTAACCAATGAAATTACTTATTTTGACACGGCTTTTTTGACACACATTTTAGCCAATAAGTATTAAACTAACAAGTTAATCTGTCAAAAGGTGGACCTTTTTGTTATTTTATCAAAAGTGAAGTCAAGTCATTTTATAGCACATTTAAATGAACAACAGTTGACCCAAAGTGCTTTACAGGTAGAGCAGGGAGGGCATAAACAGTATACCTTAAAGATACATTAATCAAGTAAACAAGGTACCATGAATACATTTTGGCAAAAGTAGAATCAAATAAAGTAACATAGAATAAAACAACAATGGAACATTTGTAAATCGAAAAAGGATAGGAAAAAAAGATGAGTTCAGTTCATAGCTCTGAATCTTAAAAAAAAACAAAAAAAACATTAGGAATCAAAGGAATTTAAACGCATAAGAGAGTAGAAATGCATCTTCAGATTTGATTTAAAACTAACAATTGTATTACATAAATTGATCTGGGGTGGGAGGATTTTCCAGAGTTTGGGGGCTACTACAGAGAAGACTCCGTCCCCTCTGGTTTTTAGGCATGTCCGGACAAATGAGTGTCAGGCTTAGCCGGACTGTCCAGCCTAAAGCCTGAGGAATGGCCACCTTATATATATATATATATATATATATATATATATATATATATATATATATATATATATATATATATATATATATATATATATAATATTTCACTATAATGTGTGAAAGGATTTCACTATAGTGTGTGAGAGGTGTTTCACTTGGTTATATGAGAGCTTTTCACTATAATGTGTGAAAGGATTTCCTACGTGTGTGAGAGGTGTTTCAGTAAAACCGGAAGGCATTTCAGTCAAAACGGAAGGTGTTTCAGTAAAACCGGAAGGGCTTCCGTTCAACAAAAATCGCCAATTCACAGCGGCGATTCACGGTGTTGCGTCAGCCACATTGTTCGCGAACACAAAATAAATGTCTGCCCAACAGCCTGCAAGCAGCCTAACCGAGGCAGCAGCGTTACTTCACACTGTACTTGCGTCGCGGAAGACCATCAGAACCGTTGCAACTTCAAGCCGCGACACACTGGACAGTCACATAGCGTCACTTTCCCCTCCGGACAGCACAGCAGCATGACACTGCCAACTGCAGCTCCAGTGTGAGCAACGCGGCCGGCTCTTGGACATCAGCCACGAGGTGGAAAAGGTAATTATAAATAGTTTTTTTCCTAAATTATTGTTTAATCCAACGCGCAACGGAATAGGCATGGTAGTGAGCTAAACAGTTAGCTGTTTGTGTCTCCACTACAAACATGCGCGCCACTACCGGAACCGCTCACATACCACCCTAATACCCGAAGGTCCTAAGAGTCTCAGATCTACTGCAAACTTGGCATAGTTCTTGCAGGGGCCTAGATAGGTACACTGTCGAATTAGGTGCATGTAAGTGCCAGCAGCTAACTTAGTATTGTTTGTAGCGTGGTTTGCTATGGTAACATACGGCAATGTGCCTCACGTGGGGTGTCGTCAGCAGGTAGTAAAATCAGCTGTTCTTCACCTGGTGTGTATTGACTTGTTTTTTTAGGACTGTAGGAACATTTCACTTCTTGTGTTTTTAGCAGCAATAAATATACACAAACCAGCATTCCTCTACTAAATGTTTCTTCATCATTTCTGCACTGCTGTTACACCAAGCATAATCTAATGTTGTTATTTGGCCATATTGGTTGTTTACGTGAACAGTGCCATATCTTAAACTAATGTTACTGACTGTTGTTACTGTTGTCTGTTGTTACAGACTGTTACAGTCTGTAAATCCTCTGTTATTTTCTGCCCCACACTGAAGCAATAATACATTTACCAGTGATGATCTTCACTGCATATTACTGCTGTGATTAAATACATCCTTCATCAGTATTTGGAGTCAAGTACTTAAGTAAAAATACTGATTATAAATAAAACTACTTTTTATGTATGCCCCCTTTTTGTCTTAGCTTATTTCTCATCTACAGTACAGGCCAAAAGTTTGTCACACCTTCTCATTCAATGCGTTATATTATTTATTTTCATGACTATTTACATCGTAGATTCTCACTGAAGTCATCAAAACTATGAATGAACACATATGTAATTATGTACTTAACAAAAAGTGTGAAATAACTGAAAACATGTCGTCTTATATTTTAGATTTCTCAAAGTAGCCACACTTTGCTTTTTTATTAATAAGGGAAATAATTCCACTAATTAACCCTGAGAAGGCACACATGTGAAGGTAAAACCATTTCAGGTGACTACCTGGCAGCTCATTGAGAGAACACCAAGGGTTTGCAGAGTTATCAAAAAGCAAAGGGTGGCTACTTTGAAGAATCTAAAATATAAGACATGCTTTCAGTTATTTCACACTTTTTGTTAAGTACATAATTCCATATGTGATCATTCATAGTTTTGATGCCTTCAGTGAGAATCTACAATGTAAATAGTCATGAAAATAAAGAAACACATTGAATGAGAAGGGTGTCCAAACTTTGGGCCTGTACTGTATGTCTCAGCATAAAGGAATGACCTTATTGCATATCCCCTTTTCACGTTACATTTATGTCACTCAGAAACACCAGTCCCATTTCAAGGTGGCTGCTGAACTCTGACCTTGCGATTGTCACCTCAGTTGACAAATTATAACCTTCCATGCCCTGTCCACAGCCTACAATATCTAATGAGTCTGTGTTAAAGGGAAGGGCAGATATGTGGTTTTTCATGGTAGATTTATGGCTCAGAGAGAAATCAATGATATATAAGAGTGTTCAGGGCTTGAAGTGATAAAATTGGTTACATGAATATATTTGACCAAAATCTGAATATTAATGGGTTAAATATAACTGATATTGATAACCACTACCCATTATTTACTGTATATAATATTGATAGCGGGTGGTGGTTAGTATTTTGTATTGTATTTCCTATAGCAGTATGACATTATTGTACTGGCTGTTTTCATGTGTTCTGAGTAGTGTGCAAACAAGGTCCAAAATCATGGTTACACAAACATGGACACATCCTTTCTGATCCTTAGGACTGGGACCACCAGACTGTTTTAGAACGCATCAGGGATGGCTTTGGTGAGCACCTTCCAGACGATGTCAGGTAAATGCCTCTTTTTTCCTCTTACTTTCATGATTATTACAAACATTTGCTATATTTGCATATTTTAGTATGAAGCGTTGTTTTAATCTGCCCCTGTTTGCCCTGTTACAGTTACTGCATTATGTGATAAATTCAAAATCAGGTCTTTCTGTATCTGTTTTCAATTAAAATCCCTCTGCAGTTTCATAAAACATTTGCAGGAATGTGTTGTGCAAAACTTTGATTTGCAACATTCCCACATTGCCCTTGAAATTTGGCTACTGTCATCTTGTGAAACATGTATGGTACTATACAATCCAGTTTTCTGAATTTGGATAGTCACACTGAAAAGGAACAGTCAGTATTTTTCACCCTGGACCAAGCAAAAATTATATTGCTTAATTTATTAGATTAAGTTATTGGAAATGTACATCATCCTTGGCATGCATATTATATTGCAGCTCACTTCTCCATTCATGTTTTACACCTAGCTTTTTATTTGTTTGTGTCAACCACGGCCCTGGTCATCATTCGAGACCCGGCCTTTAATTGACAGCCAGTTTTGTTGGGGCGGCAAATGTGGTATTTATCAATATTGTTTTTCCTTTATGTGCCATTGTTTTGCAGCTATAAGAGAGGACTGGTAATACATTGCTGGCAAAGCCATTGCTGTGAGCTTGGTACATGGCGGTCCACCACCAAACTTCCTCTCTCAGACATAGCTGACACAGAACTCTTGGAAAAGTCAAAAAGGTCAGTTGATAGATTTTGAATGTTATACTGAATTAGTTTACAATAAAAGGTTCTCTTGTTGTTTTCCCTTTTGAAAAGGAGTATCAGCCCACTTTTTCCATATTATGTTGTAGTTTGAATACCACCACTATTCAACGGACAAGTGTCGACAGCAAAGCATATTTTCCCTCTTATTTATCGCATTGTAGCAATGTACAACCCTTGAGGACCTTGAAAAGTCAAATGCACCTTTGCTTGACTACTTGGCCAATGCAGGATGTCTGAGGCCTATGCGGTCGATAAGAGACAGGGATCTGCTGAAATTGTCATGTTTCAGGTCATCCACAGAGTTCAAAGTCCATTTCAAAGGTATTCAGTGTTAGTTGTTGTACAGTCAGATCAATCTCAAAAGGAGTCATAATTTTAACCATTGACCAACAAGGTGTAAGACTAGCTTCACAAAATCTATTGTGTTTGTATAAAACCAAGGGACAATTTGACAGTGTACAATTGAATTATGGATTGCACAATTATTCCATGTTGTTTGTACAGATTCTGTGAAGGACTGAAAACTCTTTGGGTTCAGGACCAAATACGACGACATCCAGACAGCTTTCGACCCCTGTTCTGCTATGAGCTGTGGATGATCTTTTCAGCATTCGTCTCTCTCCAGAAGGGAGCAACAAGAGAGCTGCTGACGAGATGGTCGTTACTTTCTGGAGGGACTATCTCCAAAATGCAGAGGGTAATTAATGGTTTAATGGTCATCTGTTTTTTTTAGTATCATTGTTTTTATTTTATTCTCTTGGTAGTCATAACATTATCACAAAGCAACCTGCGAATGTTGAAAGATGAAAGACCTGTTATAAATGAATTGCTATAAGAGGCATTCAGATTTTAGACGCTTTGGTTTTGAGAAGTGAAATACTCTTACTGGACAATTTATTCAGTATCAGCTGATGTTAATTGCTTTAGAGATGATTCACATACATATTAATTGGACCAACTACCACTGATAATGTTTTTCTTTTTATAGAAGAAGAAGGGCCATCCAAACTAGAGAAGATATTGGCCTTCACAACTTGAGCATCTGACCAGTTCATTCACAAAGGAGATGATGGCTTCTCTACATCAATGTTCCCTCTTGCCAACAGATGTGTTAACTGCATCAACTTGCCACTACATGTGTCTTACCAACTGTTCAAGGAGAAGTTTGACTTTGCATTAGGGAACACATATGGGTTTGGCAGGGCATGAACATGTCATGCTCTGAAAACTGTTTCTGTCTGTGTCTCACTTTCTCTGTTTCAAACAAGAGTTATTATTTTCACTTCTGAATGCCGTATGCAATATAACTTATGTATTTTATATAGTTTCACCACGATTCAGTTGACTCAGTCAGCCTATGTTTTAAAACATATTTACATTTTAACGGCATGTTTCATATTTTTACCAAACTTTTTACCAAATGTTAATTTATTTTTCATAAAATGTTTTACGCGTTTTAACAAAACTTTAATTCACAGAATACACTGCACAAGTGAAGAAAACATTTTAACAAACCTTAACATAACTCCTATGATAGTCATATCGACTTATTGGGAATTTAGCTTATTCACCGTAACCCCCAGAGTTAGCAAGTCGATACATACCCTTCTCATCTCAGTGCGGCTGACGGCGCCACGGCAGCATCGCCAGCACAGAACATCAGGTGAATGGTTCCAGTAATCCTACCGCTCGAAGTGATAAAGAATAATACCACATGTTCCTATTTAAATGTTGTGATTTATAGAGTCACTAAGGCGGTACAAAAAAACGTAACATGAGACACAGCCATCTTCTAACTGTAAAAAAACCGGAACTATATTCTCGGCGGAAGAATATAGTACTTGGCGGGAGTGATATGCTCGCAGCAAGCCTGTCTGAGAATATAGTTCCGGGTTTGTTTACTGTTAGAAGACGGCGTGTCTCATGTTATGTTGTTTTTTGTACATGCGTGACTATACAAAATCACAACATGTAAATAGGAACATGTTGGTGTTACTTTGTCACTTTGTCACACTCGGAGCAGCAGGCTAGTTGGAACCAGGTACCTGCAGGATCTGTGCTAGGCTAAGCTAATGCTGGAGCCGACGACAGCGCTATAGCCACGCACGGAGATGAAAGGGTATGTATCGAATTTGTCTTACTCTGGGGTTACGGTTAATAAGCTAAATTCTCATTACTCGGCTGTTCCTTTAAAAAGATGCAGTTGAAGAAAAAACATCTATTCCATGGTCCCCATCATTTTCGAGTTGGTTTACTTGTTGAATAATGTTAGTTGTGGTCTCATTAATAGTTACATCTATGTCTGGAATTACAACATTATTATTGGTTTGAAGTTCAGGTAATGGCCCTTCTTCATCAATGCCATAGTAGTTATCAGCATCAAAAATGCTGTTTAGAGCTGGATGGATTCCTGCATTATTAATGACACCTGAATGCCACAGCTGGAGAGGTGTCTGCCCCCTGGTGTGGAGAGGTATGGTGGTTCTATTGATTGATTGATTGATGAATTATGTTACTGCTCTTTCAATCCTTGGTAAAAAAAAATAATGCAGGACAAAATAAATGTAGTTCATTCAATGAATCCAGTACACCCTGTTCCTCCATGAAGTTAAAGATGTTTATAAAGTGTCTAGATACAACACTATTGAGTTCTGCCCATATTCTCTCAATCCTTTGGTTGTGTACTGATAAACCTGTAATAACACTGTTCAATCATCTTCTTTCCAACATAAAACAGGCAACATTTATATTTTCCTTACCATGATCACATCTGACCCTTAAGGGCAAGCTATATGAGCACTATTTTACTAGTATTTGGTAAAGCTTTTTGTAGTTTATGCAAAATGTGCGTGCGAAAGCAAGTTTTTCAGTAAAAAGGTCAGTATATGAGAGCATTTCAGTAGCGTTTATGGGAGTGTTTAAGTAGCATTTATGAGAGCCGTTTCAGTACGTTTATGAGAGATCGCTTCAGTAGCGTGTATGAGGCGTTTCGCCAGTAGTGTTTATGAGAGCGTTTCAGTAGCGTGTATGAGAGCGTTTCAGTAGTGTATATAAGAGCGTTTCACTTGTATGTGTGTGAGCCCGTTTCAATTTGTATGTGTGAGAGCCGTTATGCGTTTCAATTTGTATGTGTGAGAGCGTTTCAGTAGTATATATATAAGAGCATTTTACTTGTTGTGTGAGAGCCGTTTCAGTAGTATATATAAGAGCCGTTTCACTTTTGTATGTGTGAGAGCCGTTTCAGTAGTATATATAAGAGCATTTTACTTGGTATGTGTGAGAGCGTTTCAGTAGTATATATAAGAGCATTTCACTTGTATGTGTGAGAGCGTTTCAGTAGTATATATAAGAGCATTTCACTTGTATGTGTGAGAGCTTTTCAGTAGTGTGTGCGAGAGGTAATTCTGAATAATGTCCCTGACGGCCCCTCATACGTATAATTTGGGGTTACCACACTAAAACCTTGTCTGAGAAAAAAACAACAATTCAAGTTATTGGTATTTAGAGGGCGGGGGGGGGGTGATAGAAGAATTCACATTCATTGGATTACCTGGTATCGTTATCACATCTCCAGTTATCTTCCTTAACTTCTTGAAACTGGAACAGCAAGATGCAAAGGCATAAACTGATCTGAAACTGAACAATTAAAAGATTCAAAGAGTGTCAAATTATAAATACTTCCATTTATAAATGTTCCCTGTTAATGATCTTTTCATTTAATCCCCATAAGTGTCACGTTACTAAAGCCATCAAGCAAAATTAACATTACTGTAAAGAAAAGCAGCCACACTTCTTGAACCTTAGTGCATGGTTAATCAACAATAATACCATTTCTACAAACCAAAGCTTTACTGTTAAGGTTTTACTTTATTCATCTTTGTCATGAAAAGCAGCTTGCCTCCAGCAGGGTCGTTTGTTTTAAAACCGAGGCAACAGTAGGCAGGCACGGGCAGTTGACTCCGGTCCTGTTAACAGCAATCTCCGTGTCTCAGACAGTCTGCTCACACAGAATTTAAAACTAGCGTCCCCTTGAAGCTACACAGAGAGCGCGACTTGCAGTGTAGGAACTCAGTTTGAGGCGTGTTTATGCTCTTTTGTGCACTATTGAAAGTTTCCAGCAACAAAAACTAACTATCGCATACGAGGTGTCTGTTAGTGCTTCTACTAACAACTAATTTTCTAACACCACCTTTAAGCGGGAATGGGTGCGTGATTACTAGATTCATCCGTCGTCAAATTCTTCAGGGAGTCGGTTAATGGTAGCTAGGTCGCTAGTTGTGCTGCTGGAGTGCGGAACGTCAAAGTCCTTCTAAATAGTCTCTGGTAACGCGTTATTGGTCGCTTAAGTGGCTAGCTAGCTCTTTAGCAGCTAACCTATATCTGACAAGTTGCCAATCCCTACAAGACTCCGTGATAAGCCAGTGAAGGGCGGGGCTTGGAGAAGGTCTACGCTCTCTGAGACAAACACACACCAAAATGTAATATAAAGTATAAAAGCGAATGAATATTAACATTCAAAACTTACAGTAAGTCCAGTGAGCCTGATTGCTGCGCTGCGAGGTAGTTTCTGCAACCCTACTGTCTGCTGCTTCCCGCTTGCTGCGTTGTTCAAACTTTTCTTCTTTGTTTTTCCAAAGAGCGGTAAGGAATCAGTGTAGTGTGCAAATTAGTCCGCCACCTTCTGCTTCGCGAGGTTGAATCAGAGATTAACTCTCCATACAAAATTATCCCTGCAGCTGCTTAAATAAAAATAAAAAGAATATATAGGCTACATTAAACTGATGAAGCAAAAAATAAATAAAATAAAAACATTTTGTCCTCCACTAATGTCTAATGCATTTCAGACCATTTGCTATTGCAATTTATTTATTATGATCGATTTTACTTATTTGGTAAAGCACTTTGAGATTTTATTGTATTTTAACATGTGCTATATAAATTCAGTTTATTTTTAAATCATCCCTATTTTAAACAATAGAAATAACAGGACTTTATCATTCTTAGTATGTTATTACTCAATTCTATTACATTGTACTTAAGTTATGTTTTTAAGTTATGCTTACTTATACACAAAATAGTTCCATTTAATCAAAAAATATTAGTTAACAATACTCAAAAAGGAAGAACATGTTACACCAACTTGACAAAATTAAGTTAGTAGAACTTGTTCTAAAACTTTGAGTATACACTACTTAATCTATTTAATTACTTT
Organism: Perca fluviatilis; assembly: GCF_010015445.1. Classification (NCBI taxonomy): domain Eukaryota; kingdom Metazoa; phylum Chordata; class Actinopteri; order Perciformes; family Percidae; genus Perca; species Perca fluviatilis. The sequence goes on from NC_053115.1 coordinate 31,573,382, forward strand.
GAACGTTCGGGTTTACAGTGTTGATTGGAAGAGCTCATACACTTGTTTGCAAGTTGTGTTGTTTGTTGGCAAAATTTGCTTTTTTTGCATATTTTAAATGTTTTGGCACGGTTAGAGCCTTTTGCAAACAAAATGTGTCATTTTGACCATGAGTGCCACTGTTTCGGCCTGTGTGTGAACTGTTTTGAAAAATGTGGAGTTTGAGTTGACTGCTGCGTCAAAGCAATCGAGAAAAACTGTAACAGCATGTGTGTGTATCCGCAAATATTTCTGTGCATGTGAACAATCTAAAGAATTTTCTACAATTTGAACTATTTTAGTATTAGGGCAAAGCACACTAAAGATGAGAGTGCTTTTCATTATGCCAAACAGTGTGCAGTTGGTTAGACAAAATTCAGCTAACATGAATGAAGTGTGTGCCATGTGGTGCAAAAGTTTGATTTTGATAATGCTATATGTAGTTTTGGTTGCAGTACTTCATTTTGCAGGATATATGAGGTATTTTGCAGTTTGGGTGTGTGGTTTTGTGAATTGTGTTAAGTATTTTGATGAAACCAGCCTAGTTTAAAAAAAATTATTTTAGCAATTGGAAAAAAACTGTAATGCAAAGAGCAAAAACACAAGCTATTCTTACTCTGGCCATGTAACGTCTCTGATAAATCAGGCATGTTAAACATAAAAGTGAGTGGAAGAAGAGGAGCGATAAACAAAGAAGAGGACAGAAGGACATATTTTATCATTGCCATTCAGGGGTGACACTGTCCTGCTGGCCCAGACACAGTAAGAGACGTGTGTGTGTGTGTGTGTGTGTGTGTGTGTGTGTGTGTGTGTGTGTGTGTGTGTGTGTGTGTGTGTGTGTGTGTGTGTGTGTGTGTGTGCATTGGGTATAACAGTGTGTCCTTCCAGATCCAGACAGGACACAGTCTGACCAAAGTCACCTCCTCATGACAAACAGCTTTCAGACAGCCCTGTGTGTGTGTGTGTGTGTGTGTGTGTGTGTGTGTGTGTGTGTGTGTGTGTGTGTGTGTGTGCGTGTGTGTGTGTGTGTGTGTGTGTACGACGCACAGACACGCATCTCTGAGGCTGTGAAGGGAGATTCAAGAAGCAGCAGTCAGAGTTAAAATAGAAAACAGAATCAAGAAAAGAAAGACATGAAAGCAAATATTACAAACCATTCTGCAGCTGCTGCAGCATCCCCTCAAATATTGACTCGCCCAAATATTTTCTGGGACTTCAAATCTATAAGGAGGAGGATGTAGGACAATTTCCTGTGAGTGTAAATCCCACCAAGTGAGTTCTCAAGTGATTTGCTGCAAAAATGCACTCCCCCTCCCCCCTTCATTCCCCCCTTGCCTCCAGTGCAGTTTATGGCCTCGGCTCCTCTGTCTCTATTTTGATCTGTGGAATGAGTTCATCCATATTTAATGATCATCCTAATGAAGCTTTCACCTCGTGTTTGCCTGCTCTCCATTTTCTTCTCCTGCCTCTTGAGCACAGACACTTTGTCTGACAAAAACACATCAGCTTTCCGCGCAAAGGACTGCAGGGACATTAGACTGGAAAATATTATCAGGCATAAGTTGTAAGTAAGTTGGTTAGAGTACGGTAGAACAGATGTGTGTTTTTTGCATTTGTGTGCTTTTCTGCGTGTGTGTGTGTGTGTGTGTGTGTGTGTGTGTGTGTGTGCGTGCGTGTGTGTGTGCGTGCGTGCGATCGTGCGTGCATGCATGTGTGTGTGCATGTGGCAACTCGGGAGAAGGCCTATTACTCCAGGCTAAATGACTAAAGGGCCCCCCATGGTGCCCGTTGAGATGCCCGACTAGAATGATGGTTTCCTGGCAAAGATAGAATCAGACACATAGAAAACACAGTAATTCTCTCTGTGTCGATCTCTTGCTTGTTTATACACACTTGATCTCGCTGAGTCCCTCACACACACACGCACAGGTCCTTCACTAGCTTCACTCATCCATTATTTAACATGGAGAACTCCCATCGAGCAGTGTAGAGGTACGGGGCAGAGTCACTGGGAATGAATGCTCTAATTGGAACAGTGAATGGAGAGAATGGCTTTGGAGGGAAAAAGGTAGAGGGAAGTTGAGAGTTGCTACTGATTCAGCAGGGGGAGGAAAAGGAAGGTAGAAAGAGGGAATAGCTTTGAGAGAAGAAGGTGAGGAGAGACGCTTTAAAGTGATGCTTTAAAGTGAAAGAAAGAAGAGATGGAAGCGCGAGAATATTTCAGAGTTGGGAAAATGGAAAAAATGGAAAGGGATTGGATGGTCTTTAAAAATTGACAAAATGGAGGAAAAGATACTTATAAGTGTGACAAAGGGAGGGGAAAGAGACGTTTTTGAGGAAATGTTATGAGCCTATACAATGATTGATTTATTTTGATTCATTCTGGACATTTTTAGTGACTGACAGACTGGCTGGCAGCAGTATGTCCAGTTGGAGTGTGGTGTCTCAGCAGCAGCACCAAAAGCAACATTCCTGGCACAATTCTTTTCACACTTTCCACCTCTAACTTCCAGGAACGTATCACCTCGAAATGTTTTCTGATGACTTCTCCATGTAGGCAACATTGATCAGAACAATGAGGAGGTCTGATGTGGTGCAAAGACAATCATTTTAAAATAATGAGTTGGTGGTTGATTTCCGTTTGGCGAGACGCTGTCTAGCTTCTTATACCGAAATTACACCAAACGACTTTTCAAGCGATTCCATAGTCGCACACTAATTTCCAATACAGAGACTCAGACTCGAGTCGCACCTAAGTCGCACAAACAGCTGACTTCAGACTCTACTTGCGACTCAACCCAAAAGACTTCAGACTTGACTCGGACAGCTTCGAAACTCGTCAACAACTTGTTTTCATGCAATTATTGCTTTTTAAATTTAAATTCATCCATATATTTCTATTATTGGCGCATATCCATACATTGGGGAAACCTATGATGAGCTGCATGTCCCCTACCCTTTGCCATAATGTGCAACGTAACGCATGTGCTATGCCTATGTCACATATCAAAAAATGCATTGACGATGGCGACACCAAGTCCTCCAGAGTTGTGCCTTTTGTCATTAGTTTTGCTTTCAATAACTTCGTAAACAGCGGCAGTAAGCGCATAGCTACATGCAAGGTGTGTGGCACCAGGATAAATGATGCCGGATAAACAACGTCGAACTTCATCAGGCATCTCAAAACGCACCCAAATAGGTCAGTCAATTGCTAATGTGAAAGATGTTAAATTTAGCATATATCGTCACAAGTAACAAGCTAACCATCGCAAAATGTTGTGCTAATGCTGGGAACAGGAAAATTGTATCTTTATAGTTGTATCCATATGATGTGACATGTGGTTGTTGTTAAATAGCAATATGGAATGTATCAGTTCTCACATGTTTGCACCATTGTTGGTGTAATAACTTTCAATACAGATGTTTCCCTCAAACTTTGAACACTGAAAAATTAATGCATGATGAGGTTGGGCTTTACAGCCAGTTAGTAACACAGACTAGAGCTGTAATCGGGCCGAAAAGGCCCGAGCCCGACAGAGTTCGGCCCGAGCCCGACAAGTACATTTTGATTGACAGCTTTTTAAAAGCCCGAACCCGTTTACAGCAAAAAAAATTAACCGAAAAAAAAAAAAAAAAAAGAAAAAGAAAAAAAAAAAAAAAGAAAAAAAAAGGAAAAAAAAAAAACAGCGGCAAAGGGCGCGACAGGAGAAGAGGGGGGGAGAAGAGGGGCCCCCCCCCACCACACACCCCACAACCCCCCCCCCCGGAGAGAAAGAAAAAAAGAGACTGCGCCGCACGCACACAGCTCCTTTGTCTTTCGTAAAAAATGAGTCATTTATACATGTTTTAACATAATTTATTCATGAATAACGGCAGTGGCGGTTCTACACGGAGGCCTAGGGAGCCCTGTGCCTCCCTAGAAATGTCCCTGGCCACCCCTGTGGCCCCTCCGTGCTGACCAAATAAAAAAATTATTGATTTATTATAATTTTACGCGAGCGCCAAAAGCGGAACTAATGTGCGACGCAACGTTCGACACGGGTAAATTAAAGCGGCGCACCCAAATACTGTAGCCTGCCTTCCACGCCCACGTGGTGCTGCTCGTTGAATGAGACACTACTCTTGGAGAGAACAGAGGAGCTACGATTTCTCCTGTTGCAAGAGTCGAAGGTAAGCAAAACAATTTCATCTCGTAAGTGACTTGTTGTTCTTGCTCATAACCGTGTTCCTTTTGTTCCTCACACTGACAATAAAGTCAAGTTTGTAAATGTCTGGTCTCGATGTGTTTAGAAACTTAATCATATTTAAGCAAACTCATCGAAGCAGAAGCGAATATCCAAATGTCTTTATCCTTGCTAAGTCTACACAATGCTGTGATGTTAAAGTGATGGTTTGGAGTAATTCATCCTAGGGTCCTTTGCACCATGACCTCGAGCCAAACACCCCCCCAGAAGCTTTTTTCACCTGGGTCAAACATTGGGAGAGTTAGCGTAGAGTAGCGTTATCAGCTGAATAGCTTAGCGCAGGGGCTAATGGACCCACGTTTGTATCTCGTAAGTTACCCCACTAATAATGCCCGAAATGATACCAAACGTCTACAAGTAGTACAAATAGGTTATGCACTCATAAAACGATGGATTGGAAAGTTTGTAAGTACACCATAAGTGTATGTAAATAACACTTGCCTGCTGGCTTCTGCTCTCTGCTGTTGTTGTTGCTGCTGTAAGACGAGTGCTTAGGGCCGTCTACAAATTACAACACCGAAAAGAGATGCAACAAAAATATTTTTTAATTAAACTTTTTTTTTTAAGTAAGTGCTGTAGTATAACTAGCAGGAGACAAGTAATAATTGAGGTCTGCAGGTCGCACTGAAGTCTGAAAACAACTGACAGAAGCAGGAGAGAAGACAGCTTTTAAACGCGGTAGTCAGCCGTGATTGGTTAGAACATAAGTGCCAGACTCTGGTTTACACCGTAACACCCACCGCCCAGCTGACAGTAAAAGGGGGAGTGACCACGAATAGAAGTCTCCCTGACTGAATTTACGCTGAGCTCCATTAGTGGGGTAACTTACAAGATACAAACGTGGGTCCGTTAGCCCCTGCGCTAAGCTATTCAGCTGATAACGCTACTCTAGCTAACTCTCCCAATGTTAGACCCAGGTGAAAAAAGCTTCTGGGGGGGTGTTTGGCTCGAGGTCATGGTGCAAAGGACCCTAGGGTGAATTACTCCGAACCATCATTTTAACCACGTAACTTCATCCGTCTTGGCTGTTGCATCGCGATAACAAATCCATCAGTAGGTTTTATACCCGTGTTAAGTAGGGAGGGATGGTTAGGCAACGAAATGTAATGCTTGTAGGTTTGGACATAGGGGTGGACTCACTTATGCCCCCTGTATTTTAAGGATGAACGTTTATTTATTTACGTCATTATTCATTCACAAAGAAAATTGGTGTCCTTAAAGGTTGGATTTTTCCTCTTTTTTTTATTAAGGCATTAAGATCAATTTCCAAAAGAATTTTTTTTTTTATTCCTCTTTTTAGTCAACTTTAGCATGGGTGTCTAAACTCATGCATACCACTGTAAGTAAATAAATGTTGTAGTTGTGCCCTATGTTTACTGTCCATCTTTCTACAGATAGCAGCAAGTCCCAGAATGATGTACCAGTACAGCCCAACTTGAATATATTCCCAACCATTTTGATGGGGGACAGAAGACGGAGCTTCAGGCCAAACTGGTCTAATCTTCATCCATGGCTTGAATATTCTGTCATGATGGACTCTACATATTGCTATGCATATAGACATTTTTCATTTTTTATTGCCCTATCTCTCTTGCACTTGCACTCATTCTTGTACAAAATAAATGTTTATATGATTTTAAAGTAAAATAAAGTTTATAATCTTTAAATATCATTTGTTGCCATTTTTTCAATGTGCCCCCCTGGTTAAACACTGGCCCCTCCTTGGCCCCCCTAGTAAAATTTGTCTAGAACCGCCACTGACTAACGGAGGCTATAGGCCACTTGGAAGTTGGAACAAAGAAATAGGCTAAGTCCTCCAGAGACCAGCCTCCGTTTCACCTCCTCAGGATCCATTTTCACGCTAATCGAAACGCATCAGCTGACCGTTCATTTACCATGCAACCCGAAGCGCAAGCCCGAGCCCGGCCCGAGCCCGTGTAAAATAATAGAAATTAAGACCGAACCCGACCGAACCCTTCAGCTCTAGCACAGACAAACATGTATTATTTGGTGCAGATACAAAATGTTGACAAATACAGTTATAAAATTAAAACAGAGTTCTTAATTTGTGTTTCTTCAGATTGCATTGCAGTAGACCCCACACAGTTATCCTACAACTGATTTTGATTCTGTACTGTATGGATGGTAGCTACAGGACATGCTTTGAATTCATAAGATTTAACATGTATTATTGTGTATATATTTTATGAACTTTTGTAAGTATAACATCAACCTGTCCAGGGACTGCGGGTGGAAATTATCATTTTTTGCTATAACCTGGCACATGACATCTCTTCTTTTTTAGACTAATGTTTTTTGTGCATTGTCCCTGATCAAATAAATAAATAAACAATACAGTGTTAGGGACAGATCAGATGGCCAGAGACTCGAGACTTGACTTGGACTTGTGGCAAAAGACTTGAGACTTGACTTGAACTTGCCCCTAAAAGATTTGAGACTTGACTTGAACTTGCCCCTAAAAGACTTGAGACTTGACTTGGACTCGAGCTCAAAGACTTGAGACTCGACTTGGACTTCTAAAAAATGACTTGTGTACATCTCTGTTCCAATATCAGAAATAAATCCTGCGAGTCTTGCTAGAGTTGGGGCCCGTCGTCTCAATCGTTTGGTGCAAGGTGGTCATAAAACTCAGTCTGAGTCAGTCTTTTCCCCATTTTGACGTTCCAATAAAATCAAACGTGTCTTGGTAGTGAAGTAAAATCATGTGAGCGTTGTCAACCACCAAGGGTGTGCACCCTCCAGCACCAAACAGGAAGCAGCAAACGGCTAGAGACAGTGTTGTTTATTAACCTGGTTGACACCAGACCCTTCTCAGTTGTAACTGAGAGTGGGTCTGGGGAAGGTTCATTCGCAGCTCATTTCCAAAGGGGCGTCATCAACAGACAAAGCTCAAATGCCTCTGGGCACAATTGGATAGTAATTCAACCAATCAGACCAACGATCCGGGTGACGTAGCAGTGACAGCGACATCAATGGGTTGCTGCGCTTCGGTAGCCGTGACGGCATTCAACATGAGTTGAATGTAAACAAAAAGCTGCTCGCCGTCGCTGCACTATTGTCATCGTATGAAGCCCGCCTCAACGGTTGTGATTTGTGCCTCGATTTGGAAAAATTGGAAATGGGCTTGAATGGGCTCTTGGCCAGACTGACTTGCAGAGCACGTCTCAAATTTGCCGGAAGTTCGTCAGGGTTTTCCCAGGCTAGTTGTTTATTGTCCTATTGTAGCTAAACACTAAAGAGGGAAAGTTGCCGATTTTCAACCGGCAACTGGTTTTTACCGGCGGAAAAACACAGATCTCCGGGAACTGCCGCCATTCATCTCATGTATGGTAAAACAGAAAATCTGCAGACGTTCCCTCAAGTTACCAGCTAACGCTAGTGGTAGCTAGCTAGCTTGGTTACATTTTTCAAAACAAATCTAGTTGTAGTCTTGCAATTTGTGATCCCTGCAAGATCCCCAGTTTTTACAGATTAGGACAGTCTTTAACATTAGATATAAGATGATTGTCTTTAGATGTGAGATGGTGTCAGACTTTAGTCTTTTCAAAGTCTGTTCAGAGTCTTCTAGTGTATGGTAGGCATCAGGTAATGCTGCTTATTGCCTCACTTTCGACCCCACTTTCAGTGGAATATTCCTTTAATTCAAGTAGAAATTAAAATGTTGAGGTCTGTATAACTGCTTTATTTTGTGGTTGGACATCACAATCTTTTTCTATGACATTTTAAGAGATAAATATTTTCCTTCAACATTCACTGAGTCATCAGAGTACTGGGTACACCAGTGCAATGCAGCCTATTTTTTTGTTTGGTTTAGTTTATTTGCACAAAGGTGATATGAAATACATACAGTAGAAATTAAAAACAAGCAATTGCAGGGCAGGAGAGGAGAGAAGCCAGAAAGGCTAATTTAGCGTCCTCCCCTATTACAAAAGAGGGAGGAAATAAAACAACTAAAACATGATAATTTCTCTACAAGCAATACAACAAACAAAAAGGTAAACAAACATAAAATGATTTTTGATTGAAATACATTCTTCTTCTTAATTGTATGTGTGTATATATATATATTGTATATATAACTACATTTAAATGAAACAAATAGAGAAACACAAAGGAATAAAACATGTAGAGAAGAGGAAACAAATCAATAAACTCTGAAGAACTGAGACAGATATGTGAGATGTGTGTGAGCATGTGTCTGTGTGTATATGTATAATTTGTGTGGGTCACTGTATAATGCATGGGATCAGCTGATAAAGTCAGAAGATGGAGACAGGATATATCGAAGATTATGCCTGATACACTGTACCTGCCATGGCCCTCTCTCTCTCTCTCTCTCTCTCTCTCTCTCTCTCTCTCTCTCTCTCTCTCTCTTGCTCTGTGTGTGTGTGTGTGTGTGTGTGTGTGTGTTCTCTGACAGTACAATTATTGAGAGCTCATGATTTACACAGAGACAGAGAGGTCAGGGGTCACTGTACCTTCATACACAGCTGCTCTGACCCTGAAAAAGACAAGATGTGTGTGTGTGTGTGTTTGACTGTGTGTGTGTTTCTGTGTGTCTGTGCATGCATGTGTGTGTGTGTGTGTGTGTGTCTGTCTCTAAGATCTGTGAAATAATGAATAACTTTCCTCGATCAGCGCTGTAACCCTGGAGGCTGATACAGAGCAGAAGGAAAGGCAGAGGAGGGAGCTTTATGTCACACATTTGAAATGGTTCATATGAAGCAGCCAATTAATTTAACAACATGAACAGGGCTCAGATATTTAAAGAAGTCTTATATATTCTGCAACACTCAATGGTCAAAGAAAACACAAACGAGTTTGGATTAATTCACTGCACACAAATGATTGTGAACATATTCATAAATCATGTGTTACGTGTTGTAAATCTGTGATATGTTTTCACAATTGATATGTGTTTTAATAAAATCTCTTCTACACAAAAAAAAGACTTTTCAGTTGAAAGTTAAAATTCTCTTATAAAGCTCATACAACGGTTGCCTCAGCTGCATCATTAAAGAGAAACCTCTCCATCCCACGCCGTCTCAAACAGCGACCGGAACATCTGACCCTCATGCATGTGTACATTTTTTTTATGCTTGACGTAAGACATTTATTAGAGCCTTCATCCATGCTGAGGCCACGTTTGGGAGGTTATGGTTGCAGAAGTAGTCTCAGAGAACAAGATAACAACTGAAAAAGGGCAATATTACTGTATGAAAACACCAATTTATGACCATTAATCACCAAGTGGGACTATAGAAGTGAAGAGGGTCCAATTTCTCCTGACTAAAAAGGCCATACGTTGCTGAAATGAAATTCTGGTGTCAGTTGTGGTCACAGTCAGGAATTCTTGCCCATGTACTTCCCACATCTAGAAATGAAAAGTAAGTCTCAAATAATTTCCCCCTGGGATTATTAAAGTATTTCTGATTCTGATTCTGAACCAAACATCAATCTTTTGAATTTTAAAGACTCATCCACTAATGGCTCTGAAAAGTTCAGCTTACACCCTCAGAGCACTGTAATACTCCAAAAGATGATGTACACTTTTTTTTCGCAATAGATTAAAGCAGTATAAATCTTTACACCCATTTTTAATTATTCAACGAACAGTATTATATATGTATGGATTATTTTTTGACCTGATAAACTTTTACTGCATTTTGTAAGGCATGGTGCTCCACAATTTGAAGCTGTCAGTGTGTAAAGTTGCCTTGTGAAGCTTTTAAGCCGATGGTTTAATTTAAAGCTTTAGTGCGTAACTTTTTGATATTAACAAACGTTCGTTACATTCAAGCCATCGCCAAATGAGTTGATACAAAGCTAATTATGACTATCAGCTCCATACACCTCTCTGTATTTCTCAGTATGGCTATGTTCAGAAACTAAGGGGGGGTGCGCGATCACAGAAGGCTTGTATCATATGGACGTGCCGACAGTGTTGTTGTCATTACTTAGAATTCCTCATGGGGGCGACAGAAACTACGCACTATATATAGCTATAGTACCTCTAAATCCATAGGAATGACACTGCGCTGACTAACAAGTATATAAATAATGGATGTAGCATCAGTGACATCACTCATTGGTCTGTGTACTGCTGTTTTAAAGCCAGGAGTTTACATTTTGGCTGTTGCCTTCTTGGTATTTTGGAGCCAGAAGTGACCCTATAAGAGGGTCGAGCTGGGGAGGATGATGCAGCTAACCCAGTGTTGTGTATGTTTTTTTCAACCATTCTGGTTTCAACCATTTTTCATCCAGCAGAGTTTGACTGGCGGTAAACGCAGACCTTTCTTTTAAGTTCCCAGCTAACACTAGCGCAAGTTAGCCTGCTTGGTTGGAAGAATGCTGAAAACATTTCTAGGCAACCAAAGTGTTCCAATTAATTTTGATGAAGTGAAGAGGAAGAGGGTCAAAGTTTAAGATGAAAACACCCCAAAACAAGTTGCCACAGGGCCATGGTTAGCATTGCTAAGCCTCTGTCCTGATTGCCCCTAAAGCAATCCCTGCTTTATCATCTACTGTATTTTAAAATAAATGGGACCATAATTTACTAAATGAACATCATGCTGTATTGAAAATTAAGAAACTAGTGGGTGAGGCAATGTTCACGTTATGAATATGTTTACTGAGGCAAAAGTAGGGTCATTTCCCTATAGACTTCAGTAGAAACAGACTTGTAGCCAGTGGAGTCGCCCCCTGTTGGAAATTTGATAGAATGCAGGTTTAAGGAGCTTCTGCATTGGCTTCACCTTTCAGGCCCAGAAATAGCCGCTTGGTCTAGACTCTGTGAGGGAGACACAATGAATACAGATGTTGGCATGCTCAGTGGTCAGCATCCTATTTTATAATTTTAACATTTACGAATTAGCCGTAAACAAAACATATAGTTGTAGCTGATGTGATGATGACATCATTCGTTTTGCAGGTGTTTTGTCAGGAAAATATTTTAAATCTGTGATTTGTGTTTGTAAAAACTGGATGGTAATAGATGAAACTTCATGAACGTCTTTACAAAAACATCACAGGTAATCCATCCAAAAGTTGTGGGAGATATTTCCAAAATGAAATAAAGAAATTATATTTGTATTTTATTGACACAGTACAGAGATATGACTGTTGAGGTCGTGTTATAAAATGCTGTAAAATGATTTTGTTGTTGTTGATTTTGTTGATACAGAAAAAAAAATTAATTCTCTCACCACAAACATAGACACGTGCTACAATATTTACATGGACTTAGTAAAGTCTCAGTCATGAAGAGAGGAACCTTTTACCAAAAAAAGGAAAACAGTACTTTGCAAGACACATCTCGAGTTAACAATTTCTCTCAGCTGCCTTGGTGTCTCCACCTGTCTGAGCCCCAGTTTCAAATGATAACCTTAGAAACTGTAAGGAGTCATGATTCTGGGATAACATGCTCATAATCAGCCCATGGTGTATGCCTGCTGTCACTGTGATGATCCCAGTCAGGTTTCAGAAAGTCTTGAGAAGAACCCAAGCAGAAATATCAGGAGGGCATTTAATGAGACAGTTATTACTTTCAAATTAAAACAGCAGGCTTATATTCCTCTGTCTCCCACTCCCCCCCTGTTGCTCTCTCCTGCTCTTGTCTTGTCATTCTCACTCCTCTTTTTCCAGCCTCTATTTCTTTCTCTGGCTAACTGTATGTCATTTCACTTAAGTTACTGATTAACGAAATCTCTTTTTAATTAAAACTAACTGCCTGAGTCTGTGCATGCATCATTGCACATGGGCAGTGTGTTTGTGAGTGTATATTTGGGTGTTAGCGCACAGGTAGACATGCTCAATACTTTTATTTTGTTCATTTTCTTTCTTTTTTTTTTTTTTTTACAATTTAGTGAGTGCTTGCAGGTGTATATTCAGCCCCATTAAGTTAACTGCCTAGTGATCTGCGCACATGTTGATTTAAATTTTGGCAAGCAGTTGATGGCAGAAGCATTATCTCAGGATACATAATCAGTTCGTGTAGCAGCATGAAATCATCGGGCCCAATTTTAACGATCTGAAACGCAAGTATGAAACGTGAAACGCAAGTAGCTTTGTGGGCGGATCTCGGGCGCTGTTGCTATTGTACTGGCAGGATAAATGAGTCTTGCGCCCGACGCAAATCTAAAATGGGTTGGTCTCAAGTAGCTAGGTGTGGTTTGGGCGTAACATGAAAATAACCAATCAGAGCGTCATCTCACATTCCCTTTAAGAGCAGGCGCGCTTGTTCCATGGCGGATTGCTATTATGACGGCGCACGCCAGCGGGAGCTGTCCGGGATGCGGCAAAGTAATAAATGCCCGTCTTGTCCGGGTGGCTGAGGCTAGAGGATGGCTAGAGGATGGCTAGAGGATTGCTGTGCCCGAGAGGCCGCAGCAATCCTCTACAGACTTGAGCTGTAGAGGATTGCTGCAGCAATGGAGCGTGGGTCTCCAAATGCACCACCTGCTCCTGTTGTGCCCCTTCCTCCTCCCCCAACACCATCTCCGTCCACCCGCTCCACCAGGAGCGCATCGCGCATTGCCACTCCCGGACCCTCAAGTGTCCAATCCCACCGTAGTTCAACATCACTTCTCCTTAAGTCCTCTAATATTTCCTCATTTATTTTGTAAAACACAACAAGCCACAAAGAATGCTGCAACTTTTTGACGACTGTACTGTAAAGTTCCTCCTGACCTATCCAAACACATGAAGCGCATTTTCACTAATATTTGTAAATGTATGGTTTGCAAAAATGGGAACTGCTGCGTCGTAGATGAGCTATAGCGTTATTCACATCGCGTAGTTACAGATGTATGCGCCCTTAAACAGCATTTGAATAAGGTGCTACTGACTTTAGACTAGCGCCACTGACCAGGAAAAACCTGGTCTAAAGTCAGTGGCGCTAGTCTAAAGTCAGTAGCACCTTATTCAAATGCTGTTTTAGGGGTGCATGCTTGGCCTTAATGTAGCGTGTGAACAACGCTACAGCTTGCTTCCCTCATCACATGATTATGAGGCAGCCTCCTCTGATGAGAACGAGGCTATTGGGGTTGACCCTCTTGTTGTCTCTGAACCACCAGCAGAATATGTTCTCTCGTAGCCTACAGTGGACACGTTACCCTTCCAAAAATGGAAAGTTATCATCATCCCTCTCCCTACTTGAACTGCATTGGGACAGTACAAATAACTTGGATGGGACCCATTTGCAAGCCTACATTGGGTTGTGTTGAATTAAAAAGTTAAAACTATGCTTACGTTTTGAAAACAATGTACTTTAAGGTAAAAAATGTAACTTAAAAAATGTAAACTGTTGTGTAACTGATTGAAGGAATGTTTCAATACTGATTAAGCCTAATCAGCATTTGTCGGGCTCACACCTTCTCAAGCTTCTAAAGAATTGATTAGGTCATTGCTGTTATTTAGCATAAATGTAAAAGCGCTAGAAGACTTATTGTTTAAACAACGTTGAGAGCCATCCCCTGTTGAGCTAGACGTGATTAGAACAAAGGAAATGCACATTACTGAAGAATCAACACTTCCATTATAATCAACCTTAATCTGTGACCTGGAGTAGACCTGAAATTCAGAGGTGTGTCCTTATCCTGAGGGACAGGAATAAATGTGGGATCATGAGACGATCTCAGGACTGTTTTTATGTAACTCCCCAAGAAGAAGCATGAGAACAGTCCGCTGTTTTTGCTTAACTTTCAATTCGACCCCAGCCTCTCCTTCCTTCCTCCAGAAATCAGAACGAACACGTCATTTAAAATAATTTTAACAGTTGCTCATTTTGGAAGAAGCATCCAAGTCAAAAGGTGAGGCAAAAACAAGCTTTTTAAATGCTGAAATGTTTTACAGTCTATAATGCTGACACTGGAAGGGCTATATTTCCATCCACCATGTTTTTGCAGACATTCCATGTGTCCTTCCATGTTATACACTTTGTGACAAACTTGCAGCGATACAGAATGTGGGTCCAGCAAATACCCTCTCATTACAATCCAGGCACCCACCTAACTGTGGATGAATGTCTGGTTGCATTTCCTTGCCACTGTCCCTTTAGAGTCAAATACATACCAAACAACCTGGACAAAACATAGGCAGCATGCACAGTCTAGCTATACCTAGAGTACACTGGTGTAAATTGAGGCTACTGTATGTTTAGACGGAAACGATCTGAAGAGAAAACCCCAAAGTATGGGGGGGGAATCTGCGTGCATATGGTGACGCAGAAGTGTGTGAAATGCGATCCACCAAGTCTGCGTGCCGGCGTAGAACCTTCCTTCTACTTGTCTCCCTCTCCTCCTGTCCCTAGTAGCGCGAAGCGAACAACAAAAGCTGACAATTTTGTGAGGTGGAGTTATTGCTCCAAACAATGCACACAGGCACACAGGCACACACACACACACGACACACACAAACACACACGCAGTGCGTTTTTACCCTTTAGACGGAAACGCGACGGTGGAGCGTTTTTAAGATTTCCACTTTGGAGGGTGGTTTCACTTTTTTGCGTTTTTAAGCCCGAAAAATGCTGTCACCATCTAAATGAAAGGCACATCTGATAAAATCTTTTGTCGTTTTCACCCGCGAGCGTATTCGTGTAAACAGGGCCTGAGAAAGCACCTGAAGAGAATCAGAAGAAGGCAGAAGGAAGGCAGAAGGAATTAATTGTCATAACAGAAAGAAAATACAAGCCAAAGCCATTAAAGCATGAAAAAGAGCTTTCTTTAAAATGTTAGGTGGATCAGGGATTTAATGGTAATTTGCATATTTATTCGTAGTTGCGTAAAGGGTATTCTGGGGCATGGAGGGGGGAGGGGGTGTTATGTTTTATCTAAATGGGTATTTGGGTCAACAGAGACATGAAGTTCCTGACACATAAAATTGGGTGATCATTTTAATTACAATCATTTTCTGGAAGTTTAAATTGCTGGGGTCAAATTGACCCCAAGGACAGAGGATGTTAGTAAATTTGAGGATAACAGGAGTGTTATATTAGCTGGATACATGGTTAAATGTCATTTGCTCTTATTAGTGTATCGCCAAGTGTGCTTTGTTCATTGCAATCCCCAAAAATCAGTCTTAGATATACAGTATATTAAAAGCCTTAAACTTATTCTTTGTAAGAAAGAACCAGGCAGGCCTGCCTCATTGCACGATCCACATTTTCCTCAAAACTTGCCATTTTCAGCGTGTAGCTTGGTAGCTCAAAATTTGTTGTTGTTTCCTGTAGCGAAGGGAGTTTGAGAATGGCAACACGCAGAGACATGAAGGCAATTATCCTAGAAATGAACGGTTGTTGATCTAGACTAGATTCCAGTAGTGACACATTCCTACAATTTAATTGAGGGGGAAAAAAACATTCCCAAAATCCACTCATATTTTTGACAGAAAATGACAGAATCATGCATGAGGATTGAGACAACAGAGGCACATTAAGCCACATGTTTCCAAAAAGAAATGCAAGAAATGCAGGCTATTTGCTGCTTTAGTTGGGTTATTGCTTAAAATGTATTTACTGCTCCTTTGTTCATCGTATTAGTCTTGTAAGTTACATGTATTGCACGGTTTAATTTGACTGGGACATTAGTTGACTGTTGCTGCCCCTTAAACATATGACTGCCAAACTACTACAACACTGTATTAAACAGTGCCAACCCTTTGCGTTATCAAACAGCAAGGACAGATAAGCTATAAGCTGATAAGCTTTGACTGAGGTGAAAGAAAACCCAAATCCCAATTCAAGCTTGAATTTTTTTTTGACGTCCTTTTCAACATAAAACAACATCAATAGACTTATATAGCCAGAAAAGACACTGTGATGTGACAGGCTAGAAAACAAAACTAAAAAAGTTCTGATAAGCTCCAGGACACTAGCTTGTCTGATTTGCAGTCCATAATAAAAGCCAACAAATGAAAACATAAACAAAGAGCAGACAAAAGGCAGTGATTGCACCATAAGGCAGTTTTGCTGTAAGGCAGCAGATGAGCCAGAGGCCGAGGCCTTGCATTGGAGGGTTCTGGTTGGCACATCTGCTCATTGAGATTAAGAAGCATGCCAAGCAGCAGCAGAGGCCTGCGATATCCTCACAGCAACACAGGACAGTCTTTGAAAAAAGCCACGGAACCTGGAGTCACACTGGATGTGTCCTGTGAAGTCTGGTTCTGCAAATTTCTGCTCAAAACAAGACACCACGCAGATCAGTGACCTGGCACCCTGTGGTCGCAGAAATGTAAAATTGACACTGCATGGTGGCTTTTTATGTTAAAGTTTCTCAAATGCTACAAACCACATTCAAACTGTTCAGATGCCAAATAATAGCAAATAAATGTTAAATGCCTTTTTTATTATGTTTTTTTTTTTAGCTCCAGAGAAGAGTAAATATGTAGTTTCAGTTTAATGCAAAAACAACCATACAAACACTGCTGCACTAGAGATAATGCAAACATGCATTTTACAAAAATAGAAGGAACTTAAAAGGACTCATGACATGGTACTCTTTGGATGCTTTTATATAGACCTTAGTGGTCCCCTAATACTGTATCTGAAGTCTCTTTCCTGAAATTCAGCATTGGTGCAGAATTACAGCCACTAGAGCCAGTCCCACAATGAGCTTTCCTTAGGATGTGCTATTTCTGTGTCTATAGCTATTGAAGAGGAGAGAGGGGGGCAAGGTGAAGGGTGGGGGTGTGGCCTTGACCAACTGCCACTTTGCTCGTTTGAAAGCCATGATGTCTCTCTCTCTCCCATGGGCGGGCCAAATTCTCTGGGCGGGCAAAGCAGAGAAAGGGGGGGTAACCTTGCTCCTTATGACCTCATAAGGAGAAGATTCCAGATCAGCCCATCTGAGCTTTCATTTTCTCAAAGGCGGAGCAGGATACCCAGGGCTCGGTTTACACCTATCGCCATTTCTAGCCACTGGGGGACCATGGGCAGGCTGGGGGAATGCATATTAATGTTAAAAAAACGTATAAAGTGAAATTTTCATGCCATGGGACCTTTAAGGGAACTTGTCACCGAAATGGTCTAACTTAAAGCTTTAAACGTTTTTCCGAGTGAAAACGTCACCATTCATGTAACGTCCTGTGGGAATCAGGACGTTTGATGTAGGCGACTTTGGTTCACTGAACATATTTCATTGACAATAAACAGTTTATTGTGGACAAATGCCTCTGCCAAGAAACATACACAGACGTAACATGTTTCAAATTATTCATAAACAAGCCCATGTATAAAAAACAACAACACATTATCCGTGTCTTTTCCCTTTCGTTGTCCTGCTGATAACACAAACAAACACCTGTCCATGTGCTGTTTGGATGCTCGCATAAGAAAACAGCAGAACATTATTATTGTTATTGTGGCCTCCGTGTTTTCACACACCTGTTGCTCTAGGCTCTGCCTAAAAAGTTGTTATGCCAAACGCCAATATAACAGAAGAAGAAGAACACGCATCCCGACCATGTGAACGCTACCAGTCGGAAAAACAACGTAACCACGGGGGCGGTCCCTGTTATTCCGAGGTGGCATGAACGCGCCATTGCTTCTACCCTTTCACCCCTAAATACATGATTGAGTTCACCTGGTCGCTCTTTATTTAAAGACAGAACTTCCTCTCAGTCACTCTCTTTTCACCTTCACATGGGGCGGTAGCTGATTGACCAGGCTATGTGTGACTTTTTTCTTATTATCACTTGTGTCACGCTATGATAGCGTCAAAATCGCTATTTTTAAAACATTAAGAAGTCTCGACACAACATGAAACTTTGATCTAAGTATCACCAGGGGCTCTACACATGAATTTGAGCATTGAGAACATTGTTTGTGTACACAGAGTTTACTAAAAAAGGTTTTGAACAATTCACTTTAGCAGTTGTTGTTTAAGCTTTCCGCCATCTTGTCAGTCAAAAATTGTCGATCTCCGAATGCGAATGAACGGACTCCATAGGAGGAAATGTCATTCTTATATAAGGCTCCTTTTTCAACTACAAGGTCAATATTCAATATTGTTTTTCACTAATGACAAAACAACAAATTATCCGTGCATTTATATGGAACTAAGCCTTAGGAGCTTTCCATCTTTTCTCGCCTCCCTGTTACGTTGCATTCAGAGATCGACTCTTTTTCACTGACAAGATGGCAGATAGCATAAGCAGCAACTGCTAGTTTGTGAGTTGTTCAAAACCTTTTTTAGTAAACTCTGTGTACACAAACAATGTTCTCAATGCTCGAGTTCATGTGTAGAGCCCCTGGTGATACTTCGAGCAAAGTTTAATGTTGTATCGAGACTTCTTAATGTTTTAAAAATTGTGATTTTGATGCTATCATAATAGTGCCCCTAGCACTCCCATTCGAAAAGCCATTTGACTGAAAACGAGAATACAGTGAATCTTAAAAGTGGCGTTTCCTTCCTAATTATAATTTTAAACACAAAACAGACCCTAGGTTGCATTTTGACGAGAGTTACGCTTTAACCTTGATATATATTTCCAACTGACAGAATGAGCTGGTCCACTCTAAAATACATTTATAAAAGATATAGTCAATTCTGATAGATTTTCCCATCTGACAGAATGAGCTACTTTACTTTGAACTACATTTATAGAGAAGTAGTTTATTGTGATAGATATTTCCCATCTGAAAGAATGAGCTTCCGTACTTTAAACTCTATTTATAGAGGAGATAGGCCATTCTGATAGATATTTTCTACAGTACCTGACAGAATGAGCTATCCTAATTTAAACTTCATTCATTTTGTTAGATATTCTTTTTACTCCTCTCTCTACAAATCTGATGCTCCTTCCTACAGAAGGTAGTTTGCAAGAAAACTACATCAACCTCTATATAGTCTATATCCACAATGTTTCACTTATGGGATTGCTCCGGTGCTGTCGGAAATTCCACCGGATCACGATCTTTTCGCCCGGATGTCAGTTACCTTCTGCTTTCTTTGTGTTGTAATTCTAAACTCCGGCGGATTTATGAGGACTATGGTTAACTGCTCCTCAGATCTCTGGAGGGTAAATCCAGACAGCTAGCTAGACTATCTGTCCAATCTGAGTTTTCTTTTGCACGATTTAACCAACTTTTGGACGTACACATGTTCTACCAAAACAAGTTCCTTCCCGAGGCTATTTTGCAGCGGCACCATTGCTCTGTCTGGCAATGCGAGACTAACATCTACATTATGTGACTAGTTTTTGGACCTGGAGTTGTGAGTTTGAAATGTTGAAGTTTGTCTCTGAAAGCGTTGATTGCCATTTCATCCAGATTGACTGTAGAAATATAAGCCTGGGCAAAAATATATCCCATTAAAGCTGCAAGCAGCGTTGGACGGGCCCTCGCGCCTCTGCACGTGTCGGTGTTACTGGCAGAAGCCGCTCCTTGCAACCGTGCATTTGCGCGGCACTCAGACACTGCAAATCATCACCAATGAAAAGGGAACTCCCTGCTGAGTTCAATGATACCTCACACAAGACTCCACGTCATACAGTTCATTAGCTGTTAAAGGGGGCGTGGCCAGGGGTCAAAATTTTGGCTGAATTGGACAATGTACACTAAAGTTAGAACAATTTCTTCGTTCATCGATAAATGCTCAAAATCCTGCTACACCCACACCGTTGGACGAAAAGTTTAGCTATTAATAACTTTTCATGGTTAAGGTATTAAAATCTGTGCATTTTCACCAGGCTTGATGCGACCGCCAATTTTTGTGAGTTTTTGAGTATGTTAAGCCCCCCAAAAAGGCAATTAATTTGCCGTAATAATAATAATTCCTTCAGTTTCAATAGGGCCTTCGCTGCTGTCGGCGCTCAGGCTCTAAATATGCGTCCAGTCTGTTTGTTTGTGTAAACAACAGCCAGTGCACTTTTCACTTATTGCCAGACTGCACATTTCCTCCTCATGCTTCATCTGTCCTCGCTCTTTTTCTACTTCAAGTTTTCCATTTTTTCCTCTCTCTGTCTCCCCCTCTCTTGCTTTATCCGTTGTTTTTCCCCTCTTGGTGATCCCTCTTTTTTCACCTTCTGGGCTCAAGATTGAAGCAAGGGCTGATGGGTACTGGTGCCAGGATTTTACAGCAATGCCGCTGACTCTACAGCAATGCCCTCTTGCGTGTGTGTGTGTGTGTGTGTGTGTGTGTGTGTGTGTGTGTGTGTGTGTGTGTGTGTGTGTGTGTGTGTGTTAGTCCTTTGTGCTCCCTGGGGGATCAGAATGAAACATGGGCATAAGGAGCTAGCATTCCCCCACAGGGCTGCTCATGCCAACACTCCTTCATATAATGGGAATGGATGTAAGCCATGTGTGTGTGTTAGTGAGTGTGCATGCATGTGTGTGTAGAGTGTTCACATGTTTCTACCACTACTTTGTATCTGTGCACCATACAAACATGCAGTGTTATTATAAATGGGTTAGTGTTTGTTTCTATATGTTGCCTTTGCAAATGTATGCATATTGGGTACATGCTTGTATGTGTGCATGAATTCTTCTATCCAGGTAGGATTGTGTGCAGGGCCTGAAACACCCGACCGTGTGCCAAATGCGGGTGAATTTTGCCATTGGCGGGTGAAACTGTCAACTTCTGGGTAGCCATGAGAATTGAGTGATTAATTAGCTGTTTTTTGCCACGGTTGTTCTTTCACATTTCAACCAAGTTGGCTATTTCCTTGGATTTGAGCTGAAAAATGTGTAACTATATTAATAACTCAAAATATTTTGAATGTGTATTCTTTACAGGTTCAAGAACGATGTTCGTGCATTTTCTGTATTTCACCTTTTATAATGCATGGTAAAAAGCCTGTGTGGCTAGTGGATTAGAAAATCCACCTGCCACAATGGCTAGTGGCCAAAAAAGATACCTTCCTACCCTGATTGTGTGTATTTGTACCTCTCAGTGTTCATAAGTTAGCATGTGTAGAGCAGTTTGTGTGTTCATGGAGCCATATCGGGGCTAAATAGAAAGCACTGTGTTCCAAGCCCTGGGGCTGTGTGCTCTAAATATAATGTCAGAACTGAGGAGGAGTCATATTAGCTGCAGACATGTACTGTAGCTCTTCATCAAGGGCTGTCGTGTGCAGCTTGCAGACTCCCTTTCAAACACATCCCAGCAGAGACATGCTCCCTGTGCTGACAGGGTTGCTTGGTGTAAAGGTTTGGCGGATTTTCATTTGGTCAGGTTTGAGTTTCTGTATAGCCATGGTCAGATTCACTACTTATGCTAACTACCAAGTTGTACCTCAGTTTTTTTCTACTCGTTTCATTTATTTTAAAAAGAAACTGAAATGGAAAATACATATAAAAAAATATATTATGGACTGATCATAGGTAGACCAATTATTGTGTTGTGTAACAGCAATAAAAACCATACAATTGCCACAGAGTTCTTGATTCTGATTGGCTGGCAGGTGTCCATCACAGTAAGTAAGGGATAATACCCGACAAGCTGTATGTTCTAATGATTGTAAAAGGTGATGAAGGGGTCTCTCCTCTGGTGGTTTGTTGCTTACATCATGGACACTTGTTGTCAAAATTCCATGTGTAATGAAATCAAAATTTAATTTGTCCATTTATTTATAAAAAAATAACTAGTTACTCCTTGCTTTAGCTCTAGTCTATATCCACCATGTCGCTGGATGTCCCTCATTTTGACCAAATGTCCATTACCTTGAATTTTAAACTCCGGTGGATTTATGAGGACTATGGTTAACTGCTCCTCAGATCTCTGCAGGGTAAATCCAGACAGCTATCTTGACTATTTGTCCAATCTGAGTATTCTGTTTCACGACTAAAACAACTTTTGAACGTACACATGTTCAACCAAAACAAGTTCCTTCCTGAGACTTTTTTGCAGAGGCATCAGGGCTCCGTCTGGCGCTTAGGTCCGCCCAAGAAAACTGGGATTGGTTTAAAGAAATGCCAATAAACCAAAGCACGTTTTTCTCTCGTCCCAGAATGCTGTGTGAACTAGCCAGACCCTCCTACGCAGCACTGTGGAGGAAGGTCTGGTAATGCGAGACTAGGCGAAATCTAGCCAAACACAAAGAGGTTCAAGGCCAAGCTAGGGGTTTTAAAATCAAATTTGAGATTGAAATTTCACTGATTGGTCTCAATCGCAGAAATAGACAGCAGAGCTGCATCCTGGTACACCATAGGCTATATGGAGTTAACATCACATTATACTCTCTCTAAGTCTGTCTGTATGCTAGCTCTCTATTGTGGTGTCTCTGTACTCTATGAGATTTCTGCTCATCTCTTTGTGTTCTGTCTGCATGTCCAGTTCTCTTTCTTTTCCCCTGCAGTTGTCCTTCAGACTGGCAGGCTTCACCTGTGTGCTAACTTTTAGAACTTTTTTTTTAATCTGAAGTTTGTCATCAGTGTTCAGTTTGTATGTGTCATGATGTGTTTAGCTACCTTCCTTCCTGTCTTCTTCCTTTTCATTCTTTTACACATTTCATTTGTTGATTTCCTTCCCATTGCGTTCTTTGTGTCCATTGCGTTAGTACATCCCAGCAATCCACACACATATGGTAACACTAACACACATCTATGTACTTTCATTGTATTATACATCTACTTACAACAACATACATTTATATACATTCAAGTTTGTTTCTTTCTCCACAGATTGATACCAGTTTTAACTTTAAAGACATCAATGTATTTTTTACTTCAGTACCCTGCATTGTTAATGCTACCAAATGCAATGTGGAATAAAAAAAACAGTTTAATGGCCTCTAAATCTGTTTGAAATGTAAATCCATGAACAGATTAGTCCTAACTGTTTAAAGGAACAGTGACCCTTATAACCATATGGTAAGAAAACAAGCAAACACAGAATCACACTCATACATTATGCATTCATTTATAGTGAAGAGTGATGTGAAAGTTACCCGCAACAATGTGACTGTTAGTTCACACATAGCAAACATTAATTCACCCCGATTTTTTTTATTTGTATTCATCATAGACGCTCATACATAATGTATTCCCGATACTGATTCTATTGTCTAGTTTTTAGGACAAATTTCTCTTTATATATATTTCTTCATAACTCTGTTGTAACAGTTTGCTTTGCACTTTAGCTGTTTTGCATTAAGTAAGCCAAGGGTGTCTTGAGAGTTAACATAATGTGAAAGCAAAAACACATCTGGCGGAATTTTCCGCCAGCACCGGAGCAATCCCGGAAATGAAACTTCATCGATATATAGACTAGGGGCCCCCTGCTGATACTGCTGCCCCAAGAGACCAGACCCCAGATAAACGGATGAAGATGGATGGATGGAACTACAACCGCCAAACGCATCACCGCGCAGAAGTACAAGAGGCAGGTCTGGCTGTCTGAATGCAGGGGGAACCTGAATACATTTTTTTTGGGCTTATTTTAACTGGCCCATCCAGTTTTCTGGAGGCCCACCTACAATCAAAATCCTGGCGCCGCTAGTGCCTGCCACGCACCAGCTGAGTGTGTGCGGATTTCAAGTTGCGTCTTTCGTCACTGTTTGTGACTTTGCCTAAGATTGAGTGACAAGTGTACTCGCCCTCTTGTTAATCTGGTTGCCATGACTTCACGATGACGTCCTGTCACTGTTCCAGTTGAGGGGAGAGAGCGAGGATGACAGTTCGCTTGAGTTCAGTAGAGCACACGGCTCTGTAGAGTCGTGTAATTATGACTTTATATACTACATGTAGCTAGCTACATAGCGGAAACCCTGTTGTGCGTCTGCCCTATTTCTGATACTGTGGCGGCAGAAATCAACATAGAGGAAATACTGGGTAGCTTTTGCGCCTATTATTATTATTATTATTATTATTATTATTATTATTATTATTATTATTATTATAGCTACATGTTGAATCGGCTGCAGGGCTACTCTGACAGTTTTATCTTTTTATAAAGATACCCATTTTATAATAGGCCTACCCATAATAATTTTATAACAGTACCCATAATAAATTTGGAATATTTTTAGTTTTTTCTTTCCTTTATTTTTACTGCACAACCTCCCGGCCCCCATTGTGAAAACCTTTGGCCTAGGCTATTTCATTATATTTTATCCAGACAATGCATAGTATTAATTATTACACGCACGCACGCACGCACACACACACACACAAAGAAATACTGAATTAAATAAAAAAACAAATATTTGTACGAATTGATGTGTCATTTATCAGATCAGACTCCGTCCCCACCCTAACCCCTGCCGCCAAAATCTCACTCTGAACTCTGTTCAAAACTTGAGAGCCCTGTCTAATGTCTGGCTCTGGTTTAAAAACCTTGCCAAAAGGACTACATTCAATATCTCCAACACTGGGCAACTCACACCAAAACAATCTAGACTAATCTACAGGTAAGATGAAAAATAAGCATTTTTTATAATTTTGGGTTGATTTGTCTCTTTCAGGTAAATTTTCAGTCCAACAACAAGTTTAAAGTTAAGTAGTAATTTCCATCATACGAGCAGTTTACACTTTTGAATTACAGAGATGAATTTCATATCATAATTCCACAGATTTGAGATCATAAATAACCTAGAATTATGGGTAGAAATATATATGCTTTTTTTCTTCCAGGATTTCACAGTACAAGCAGTAATGGAAATGTTACACTCTGCAAAATCTGGTTTGCAACTTTACAACATGAGGCGATTTGCCTTTTTCTAAATAAGTGCCCGCCTCGCACAACACACAACAGTTCCCAATTTAACTCCTCTAATTACATGCCTTTGGAATTTTGGATTATGCAGCCACTGAACGGTGTGTGCTTTTGGAAGCAACGCTGGGCAACATTATTGGTTTGGGGGCCAGAGAGTGTGCAGAAAATGTAGGCTGGTTCTGGCTGCGAGTGAGAATCCAGTGTGGTATTTCCTCTATCTCCCCTCATGCAGGGCTCTGTCTTTCTCTGCCTCACTGTGCTGTTTTCTTCAGGGGATTTGCAGGTCTCGTAACACTGCCATCCAAATCCATTGTGCTCGCTATATACCCTCCTCCCATCCTCCTATCTCCTCTCTTCCTCACCTTCTCCTGCCTCCTTACTCTTCATTTTTCCTCAGTTTGACTCTGCTTCCCTTTTTCCCGTCTCTTCTTTTCTCCTCCCTAGATCTCCTCTCTGCTTTTTTGCTTTCATCTCCTGCCTAATCCTGTTTGTACTATTCTCCTGCTCTCCCTGATTGATCCTCTTTTACCTGATCACATCTCTGCCCAAGCTTCTCTGTTCATCTCTCATCCTTTTCCCCCATCCTGCTTTTGGTCACTTTGCCATTTCCTCTTCCCACTTCTTCTCTGTAATTCTCCTTTATCCTCAATATTTTAAATCACATTTTTTTCTCATCCTCGCCTCATCACTTACGTGATCTTATCTCCTCCCTTACTCTCCACTCCCCCCCCCCGTTTTCCTCTCCTATATCTTCTCACCTTTTTTTCCATCTCATCGCAATCCTCCACATCCTCCCTTCTTCTGCTTTCTCTTGTTCTCCCATTCCTTGGCCAATCTTCTTCCCTCTTCTGCCTTTGTTTTCTTCCCTTCTTCCCCCTCTACACTTTTGAGTTTGCCCCCTTTCCTCATCCGTGTCTTATCTCCTCTTCCACCTTTCCCGACCATTTCTCCTCATCATCTCCTCCAGAATTCGCCTGAGCTTTTCCCCTTCAGTCTCCCCAACCCACTGCTGATACCAGCCAGTCATTTCTTTTACGTTTCACTGCCACCTTATTTAGAGCACATTTAACAATTTCATGCCGAGGAGATTCTCATACACTCGGAGCTAATATGTTTCCCTGTTGTTTGACTCTAACATATTTCTTTTTATGAGTTTATTAAAACATTAAACAAAAGGCAAGCTGGAAGCCTGTTTATGCTTTGTTCTCTGTCGCCGTGGGAGACGTTTGCGTTTTTTTGAAGAATTTGAGCGGTTTTGCCAAGTCGGGCGGTGCGATTAAAAAATAAAAAAGAGGGAGCATTAGCTAGTTGAGACGGAGGAAGCAGTGCAGAATCCAACAGCATTATCTGTTTATTACAAGAGCTTCCTCTGCCCACTCAGTGCTACGTCCAGCTTCTCATAGCGGCGATCCCTAAAGTGCCGCCCCAGCAAACAATGATATATACACACACAGAGCTCTGCAATGACTCTGGTCGACTGGTCAGGGGAGAGCATGATGATGATAAATCCAAAGCCAGAGAATGTTTGTGGAAGTGTGCGTTTTATTTGTGTGCACACTACAACCAATGAGAGAGAGAAGTCTGCAATCAAACAGGAACGAAGGAAACGAGTAGGAGATGGTGTTCGGTTTGTTGGTGTTTTTTTCTGTTTTGAAAGGGAAGGCCGCCGCTTCACTGCCGCCTTTCAAAACAGCTTTTTGGGATTAGCTCCTGCCGCCTCCTGTGGGAGAAAATCTCCGAGGAGGAGAAATGGGATGGAGTGAGATGAGAGAAGACGAAAGAATTAAGGGTTAGAAGAAGCAGAGGACAGAGGAGATGAGTAAAGGGAAGGAAGTTTGAAAGGAGAGGAGGCAGGGGAAGAAAAGAGAGATTAGTTTAAAGAGGAAGGAAAGGGGAAAGAAACATAAGAGACAAAAAAAGGCAGGCAAGACGAAGAAAAAATGAGAAAAGATTGAGGAGGCCGGAAAGGTGGAGAAAATAAGCGAGTACAAAGGTGAAAGGTTAAGGAAATGTTTCTTCCCTCAAGCTGTCACCCATGTGAACCTGTCCTTTACTTACCCACATACAAACCCCTCCTCTTCAAGCTGACCCCTTTGCACAAATTCATGATTCTCTTACCCATCAAAATCTCACCCAGATACCTCCCCTCTGCCCCTTCCTCCTCCTGTTACTGCACTTTAATGATTCTCTGCCATGTTTACAATGCCATTGGCACATGTTTATATGTCCATCTACAATCCCATTTACAACATTTGCAAGTTTGTAATATGTCATTTGCAATAATTCTGCGTCTGTAATATTATGTTTTTAATCTACTGTGTATATTTGTTGAAAAGCAATGACCTACGTTCCGTTATATATGTGCACATTAGCCTGGTCCTACCAGACTCTCATATATTCCTTTTGTACAGAGAGTCTGGCCACTCTCCATCTGTCCAAGTTTAAAACTATTGGATCTGCCCAGAGTCACTCTGGATCTGCCATAACCAATCGCTAATGTTTGGTCGTGACGTCGGCTTAGCATCGCTAGCGTTTGCCTTAGCTAGCTCCTTCACCACTAATGGAGCAAGCTGGAAAATCTAACTTTTCCCCAACCCCGTGGTAAGGAGTGCCACAACATCATGGCCACCAACAAAACTCAGCAAGGATTGTTCTTGTTCGGGCTTTAACTTCTGGATATTCGGCAGCGTTGCCACAACGGACCGAATGGCTTTGCTCGCATCTTTCTCCGCCGCCATTACGGAATTAGCGCACAACCTCAACGTCATCGTTCTCAGCCACTCCCTCTGTTCACTGATTGGACCGCCCAATATTTGGCCGGAGAAAAAACTAAAATATACCGCAAACCCAGACGGAGTACTGAAGGAAATTGAAAAATTGAGTGGAAGTACGTAGGAGGGCGGAGCCAGGCTACCTGCACATTTTGTCAATGACAAAACCAATTGAATTGGATATGATATAATAGAGGAGAACAGAACCGAGAAGAGAAGAGAAAACAAAAGTTTTTGGAGAAGGGGTATATAATGGATGGAAGGATAGGGGAGAGGATAGGGAGGCCAAAGGGAGGAGAAAACAGCAAATGAGAAAGGAGTGTAGCAACAGTGGTGAGAAAGATAAAAGAGGAGAGCAGTGAAGAAAGGATTAAGGGGATTTTAGGGAGGAGAGAGATACTACTCATCCTTCCTACATCCCTCTCATATTCTGTGTACACCTGTTTCTCTGCCTCTTATTCTTTCTCCTTACTCTGACAACTTTTGACTTTTTACAGATGTCTGCGTCTCCTCTGTCCACCTTTTCTGTTTCTGCGTGGGTGTTTTCACCCTCTCTAACCCTTAGTGCAGCCCTATGTTCCGTCACATATTCTTGGTATTTCATGACTCATTCACTCTGCCTCGGTCTTCTTATCCTTCTCTCTTCCTAACCCTTTCTTTATGACCTCTAGCTTGGCAGTTTTCATTTATATAAGCTATGAAATAGTCAACATTTTATACCTCACAATTTACCAGTCTGGCTAAATTGGAAGTACTTAAATTTTTTACCTCAATGATGACAATAGCAACCACAGCATTGTCTTGCTGGTAAATGGACAACTTCTCCCTCACAGTTAGGATGTGACCCATCACTGTCACAGTAACTCTGGGAATAACTGTATGCTGCAGATTTCTTCTGAGAGACACAACGTGTCCACAATCTGTCTCAAAGCCCATTTACACTGTCTGATTTGACCTTCTGAGATGAAATGAATGGTCGAGAGAGAGACATGGGGAAATCTTTGGTTGTCAAAATGGTAAGGGTAAGATATGTTTATATTCCTGGATAAATTAATGTTAATTTTATACCCTGGTGGCGGGTAATGGAGTGCCCTCTTAACTAGGGCTTTGACTCTGAACTTCTTTATTCGAATGTAATTCGAATATTTAAAAAAATAATGATATTCGAACGAATATAAGGCAGTCCTTAATATTCAAACCTGTTATGGGCATTATTTTTTTGTAAATATGTTTGCTTGTAAACGTTTTATATTCAGATTCCGAGGCTTTTTCATGCATTTCAAAATGTAACTACATGTCGCGGCTACGCACGTCTCTTGGCCGTAGCTTGGTAGTGTTGCATTCCCCCCTAATTCTCAAAGAAGGCTACCCAGCTCAGCGGCATCTTTCTCCCGTTGCGTGCCGCTGTCTCTCCGATCGAATCCAATCGATCCAATCGACGCCGTGGGTACGTACATAGGTCAGTGGAGATGTGCCGGAACCTGCGCCGGAACCTGCGCCGGAACCTGCGCCGGAACCTGCGCCGGAGCCCGTCGCGCACCTCTCAAAAAATTAAAAAATCGCAGCGACGCAGATCAAAACAACTGTGATTGGTCCGCTCAGTCGTGGCTTGGTAGCGTTGCATTACCCCTACTCATTTCCAGGTTCTCCTTCTCAATAGACAACATAAAATCAAGGAGAGCTACATATTTCCCACCATGGTCAGAAAGCACAGGGGAGACACTTTGTTTCTCTCACTATGACTCTAGAGTCAGTACTCGCTCACTCGCTCTACCACACATTCCCAACGCGCACACACACATGCCGGCCCTGCTGTTATCTTAAAGAGATCGACACACAGACCAATGCACAAGTATTAACTTCTGGCTACTGATGTAGGCTACGGCGAAAGCTCTGCGTGGAGCCTCCGCAGAACCCTAAATCAGACTTCAGACTAGGATTGTTTCTAAAATAAAAAAAGCAGCAAGTCGATTAGGACTCAGCACAGAGAGAGCAACAGAGTAGATAGTTATAGAAGTGAAGACGTTTAAACAGAATGTCAAGAAGGGAGAAAGACAATGATTGTCAATCTTGTGAAAATCACAATGTGCGTAACGTGAACCAGTGTCAAAACAGTGTCTGCCTGTGTGTGTGCACAAGAAGCATCTTTTATTTCCACCATTAAATATTAACTAACATGGTTAATTTTTGATGATGAGCTCCACTCTGTGTTTTTTTTGGATGAGCTGCACTACTCTGTAATTTGACTTCCCATGCTATTCTCTTTCCTTCTCCACTTCTCTTCTCCTTTCTGTCCCTCTCCCTCTTCGTTCACTTCTTTGCTGATCTTTCCATTATTTGATCAGTTTTTTCATCCTCATCTCCCACTTTTGCTCTGTCTCTTTATTTCTCCCCTTCTTCTTTGTTTTCTTGCCACTCTTCCAGGGATGGCATCACATGGCAATATCTGCCTGTCGGTCAGTCTAACACTTTGTTAAGATTCTTTTTTGGACATTTTAGGCCTTAAATTCCACAGGACAGATGAAGATATGAAAAGGGAGAGTGAAGGGGAATGACATGCAGCATAGGTAATCCTCTATATATGTGCGCCTGCTCTACCAACTGAGCTAACCTGGCCACCGGTCTAGCACTTTGGTCCAAACTGGTACATCTCAAAAACTATTGGATGGTTGATGGCCATGGAATTGTGCACAGACATTCATGTTGCTCAGAGGATGCTAATGACTTTTGTGAATTAATTTGTATGAATTCACACAGTTGTTTTTTGACATTCATTGGTACTGGAAGACTTTGGTTGACAACTACTGTATTGGATGGATTACCATCAGATTTCATACACACATCATATCTTCCTCTGTGTGAATTGTAATCACTGTGGGGATTGTCAGGTCTTAGGGTACATTTTCACTTTGTGCAACCCATCTCCCATTAGCCTCAGCTGTACCTTATGTTTGGTTATAATTAGCTATTGTGTGCATGCTTAAATGCTAAACTAAGATGGTACAAGTTAACATTGTATACCTGCTTATCATTAGCATGTTAGAATTGTTATTATGAGCATGTTAGCATGCTGATGTTAGCATTTAGCTACCTAAGTTCTCCTCACAGAGCCACTAGCATGGCCTGGACCATTTACAAAAACTCTTCATTGGAAAACCAAACTGTACATCATGATGAGAGAAGCCCTGGTTTCAAAACGGATGTTCCCTGGCCAGGATTGTCATAGCTGCTAACACCTGTCAGGACGGCTGCTTCAGTTGTTTTTATTATGCCCATTCTGCCTATATGTCCCTCTTTTCAGCCACATTCCCACTTCCCCAGGGCCCTGCATCTCTATTAAGCATTATTGCTATTCTGCCGCTGTCCACCAGATGCCCTCGGCCTTCGCCCAATCAATCCTGGTCACCTGACTCCAAGCCTTCTGCTCAGCTGTGTCTCATCTCCCAATCACCCTGTCAGTACATATAACGGCCCCTTTTCACCAGTTAGTTGCCAGATTGTCAATGTTTTGTCATGTCTTGATTGTCAGTGTTGCTTCATGTCTTACCTTTCATCTGTCTGAACCTGAACCTCCAGCCTGAGCCCTGTACCACAAATTCTGGAGACTGTGCCTGCCTTTAATGTATTGCCTATCAATAAATCCCTAAATTTTTCTTTTCTGCCAGATGGTCACCCATCAGGGTATGAAATTAACATCCAACAATGCACCAAATGTGGGTGAATTTTGCAATTGGTGGGTGAAACTGTTAATCTAACTGCCATGTTTGTGGGTAGCCAATGAAGATTTAGCCAATGAGAATTGAGTCATTCATAGTTATTTTTTGCCACTGTTCTTTCACATTTTAACCAAATTGGCCATTTCCATGGATTTGAGCAGAAACATTTGTAATTATATTGAATTTGTTAATAACTTGACTGCACTTAAAGGTGTATTCTTAACAAGTTCAAGAACGGTGCTCGTGCATTTCCTGTATTTCACTTTTATGAGGCAAAAAGCTGGTAAAAAGCCTGAGTGGCTGGTGGATTTTTAAAATTCAACTGGAACAGTGGCCAAAAAAAGTTAACTTCAGGCTCTGTTGATATCTACCTTTGTTTGATGCGCTGGCATACCCTCAACACACTGAGCAAGGTATAACTGCACTTTCCATCCAGTTTTTGATTCATGAAAATAGACACACACACACACACACACACACACAATCTTTCTTTCCTTTATCAGTTTAGTTTATGTGTGGTAATACAACACATTGGGCCGTTGTGTCAGATGGGAGAGATGATAGCTGACATGAACAAGTTGATATGACAAAGGCAACAACAGCTGCTGAAAGAGAGATACTACTTCCCCCCACCCCCTCTCATATCTGACCCAGTTGGAACTGATGTGTAAGGGCTTCACAACAATGAAAACCAAAGTGAGAATTGGAGGTGGAGGAGCTTGAGGTATCAAAGTAGGGAATGGGGGTGTGTAGGTGGAGGAGGGTACCAAAGTAATCAAAAGCCTAATCCTGCAATCTCTTGCTCTAGATTTTGATCTTTAATTCTGGGTCTTCTTTTCTTCTCATAACTTAAAAAGTAACACCTCAAGCTGGATGCTGTCTGGTTTTTCAATCAATGTTGTTGTTTGTGAAGTTGTTTCAATGAAGATAAAAGCAGAGAGCGAGAGTCTGAGAAGAAACGGTTGCAGAAGAGAGACTCATGTTAATCCCGTCTGCATTGTGAATCTTTCTCTCTGTTCCCAGTCGATCTCAACTGTCTCATCTACATTGAGCTAAACTGTTTTAATATTTTAGAACAATAACTTGTGCTGCCAGCACATTGAATTGACACTCCTTTCTTGCTCTTCTCTCATTATCTATCTGTCTCTTGTAGGAAAAGATGCGACCGAGTCTACTCCGGCTCAAATGGCCAGAGTCTTTTTTACTCCACTGGTCACTTCTCAAGGTTTCCCCTTTAATTTTGTGTTCGTTGAAAGGCAGACCAGGAAATGAATACTCAGGATTTGTACCTATAACAATCTTTAGTAAAATGATATTGCAAGCAGACAATCATAAGCATATGGATCAGCCGCTCCTTCAAGACTTTCTCACCCTAGCCACCAACAAAGTCTCTCCGGGTCTGATACCGGATATTCCTTTTCCCTATTCTTTTATTCATCTTCAGGTTCCTCCTCCCGCCATTGCGTCTGGGCTGCCAATCGGTTGGTTGGATATCACTCAGACTTTCTGTCTCCGAGAAGATAGCGAAGTTGCGCGCTAGCCTTGGGATCGCTCTCATTCTCTTCTTCTCTCATGGCCTAAAGATCTGTTTTGCTCCACTAAATTTGAACACGTCTTATCTTACACATGCCAGATAGGAGGAGACAGCGAGGCCATCCCAGGCTACAGGACATTCTTATTCTAAACCCAATATATTTCTACACTCTATAAATGACAGCACATGTGAATAACAATAATAATAAATTACATCTATGCTAACTGATATGAACTTCTAGCCTAGAAATCTAGAAGCACCCTAGCGGCAGCAAATGTAATTTGCAGCCAGGGTCAGTCTAGCAACTCTCTGTTGGCTTGCGAGCTAGAAAAACCAAACTCTAGTCAGGCCAATCACATCTTGTATAGAGTCAGTAGGCGGGCTTAACATAATGACGGCAGGGTTGCGACGGTTCCCTGTGAATTCCCTGCTACTTGAAAACAAAGAAGATGGCTGCTGCTGCTGGCGAACAGCGGTCTTTGGAATCGGCTTTGACCGCGACTCTGGAAGACTTGGAGTTAAGCTTTTCTTTGAGAAAAGAACAAAGAACAGCACTGAGGTCATTCTTAAAAAAGGAAGATGTGTTCGGAGTTTTGCCGACTGGATACGGCAAAAGTTTAATCTATCAACTAGCGTTGCTCTGGTTGGTTGT
Source organism: Perca fluviatilis (assembly GCF_010015445.1). NCBI lineage: Eukaryota > Metazoa > Chordata > Actinopteri > Perciformes > Percidae > Perca > Perca fluviatilis. The sequence goes on from NC_053115.1 coordinate 31,606,989, forward strand.
AGCGCTATCCTATTGCGTGCAGAGGGAATTTGAAAGACAACAGTTTATCCCGCCCCTCGGATTGAGCCCTGCCAATGGTGTGTTCCCAGACCCAACATCTCCATGTGGGTCTGGCTTGTCAAGCTAATGAACTTCATCATCCAGTCCCAAAACTTCAAATAAAAAAAATTAAAATATATTTTATTTTATTATTTTTTGTTCCATGGAAAAATGTGCAAAAAGTTTAGTATCTGAAAAAGTTTGACACAACCATCACTGATGGACAACTGTCCTTTCACCCCTTCTATAGTGGGAACTTTCTGTCCTACTGAAGTGTCCTTCAACAAGACATAGAATCCTTTCCAGCTGCTGTCCTTTAGCTGGCCTCAAACCTCATTCAGTATGACGAAGAGAGGATGCGGATGACTCAATAGAAATCAAATCTTTGCAGTGACTTTGAATAGGTATTGAAGGATCATCAAGTGACTCATGGGAATAATACTTTTTTGAAATTTGTCCTTTATTAATCAAGACCACTGCAGTTAGCAGCGATGAGCTACAGTGTCAGTTATTGGGCAATTGCACATTTTCAACTTACGTCCTGTAAAAGTGCTTGTTTTAACACTGACCTCCTCAGATTATTAGTCTAAGTGTCTGACTACCTGACTGACTGATTAAAAATCAATTGCTGACATTAGGAGAAACTCATAAGAGGTAAAAACAGGAGGGTATACATCAAAAGGGCAACACATCGGTGGTAGAAAGGTTTAAGAACGGGATCGAGAGCGGCTGTGACTTAAGTAGAATTTTCATGTATCTGTACTGTACTTCGTTATTTATATCTCTGGAAACTTTTACTTTTACTCCACTACATTTTCTAAATAAAATGTATACTTTTACTCCACTACATTTCCCCTAATTATCTTAGTTACTCATTACTATAAAATAAGATCAGAAGAAATTTGTAACATGGGAAAAAAAGGTTTGTCGAGTCAATGCTCCTAGATTGCAAGTTAATGCACGCTCCATTCCAGTTGGTGACCTATTGCCTATTTGTTGCAAAGCAAAAAAATAAATAAAACATATGTCAAAACTAAAGAAGAATAAGAAGAGAAGGAAGCATAATGACTGATTGTGTCATGGAAGCACCTTGTGCAAGCTCTGCCGCCAACGTAACAGACGATAATACCCCGATGACAGTGGTGATGAAGATAATCAAAACCTTTTTTTACTTTTACTTCTAATACTTAAGTACATTTAATATCAGACAATTACTTTTGATACTTAAGTACAGTAAAAATCAGATACTATAAGACTTTTACTCAAGTATTATTCTAAAAAGTGACTTTAACTTCTACCAAAGTCATTTTCTGGTAAGATGCTTTATTTTACTCAAGTATTGCTTTCAAGTACTTGATACAAGACTGCTGACAGAGGTCGGCCTATTTATTTTATTTTTTATTTTTGTTAAAGATTTTTTTGGGCTTTTCCGCCTTTAATGGATAGGACAGCTAGGTGAGAAAGGGCAGAGCGAGGGGCAAGACATGCAGGAAATCTTCACAGGTCGGATTCAAACCCTGGACCTCTGCTTCGAGGCATATACCTCTATGTTTAGGTGGGCCTGCACTACCCACTGAGCCAACCCAGCCACAAAGTGGGCTTTTTTGTTAAAGAGCTAAATAATTTTTGTTTAACATAAATCCCTAAAATTGCTATTGCCAAACCTACCAGACTCAATTTAAAAAAACTATAAATTTGAAACACAACACACGTAAAACACACTTCATTCAAAGTCGACAGACAAACACATTTAAAACTGTCAAAAGCCGTCTTGGTTTATCTTTCCACTGTTCCAACAATCACCACTCTGGTTTGGTTGAAATAAAGCCTTAATTCACCCATTTACATGTGGAAATATTTATTTAAATCTGGTTCTGGTTAAACAAAAAGGATTTTACTCTTTAACAACAAGGTCTCTGCAGAGATCCTTTCCATAATGTTGTCAGACACTTAGAATAATAATCTGAGCATGTAAGTGTCAAAAACTGAACTTTTAGTGGACAAAATTGATAATGCACATTTGCCCTACAGGTTAATTTGGTTTCACATGAGACATTAGACCAAGTCTCCTGAGTTAAAGTCCTGTGTTTGTTTGAGCCATACTAGAGCTGTAACAATTCCAAATTTTGCTGTTCAATTAATTGTCTCAGACTACGATTAACAATATAATTGTCTCTTTCAATCAAATTTTAAAACCTTTGTTTATGTATTACTTTTGCAAACAAATTAACGTTTTGAATGAATCCCAGTATACATCTTTGGGTTATATCCCTGTTATGTGACCCAGATAATGTAATAACACAAGTACACAGCCTATGAAGTAAACCACACCTCATTATTATCATAAAACATTGTATTTTTTTCTTAAATGAACATAAAACTATCAACAGTCATACCCCTTAGGACCTTAGCTAATGTTAGCAATTAATTGTGGTTAAACAAAGAAACGGCAGTTATATGTAAAAAAAAAAAAAAAAAAAAAAAAAAAAAAAAAAAAGAATTGCATTTAGACAGTTATGTAATAATTGTTCCAGGCCTAATCCATGCACCACCCCAACCTTCCTTCCATAATTACTACGGCCACGAGAGTTTGCCGTCTAACAACAAACGTAAATATGAGTCTTTATGAGCTGCTTGCACAATCCCCCTAAACAGGTTGTTTTCTGGATGAGGACAGTCTGGCCATAGTGATAATTACATGTTGGAAACATGTTATACTGGGTAGGAAACTAAGAAGGGAAACAAAGCAGCTAAGCAGAAAAAAACACACACATTCAAACACATGACAAAGAACCGATTGACTGTGAGTCATAGTTACTAAATTTAAAAGATGGGTCAGGTTTATTCCAACCTGGCTCCTATTTTTGTAGCTTTGCCATTTTTTTGACCTAATTTAATAACATTGTACTTATCAAAGTCATTGAGACTGGAGAGGGGCGGAGCCAGATATTGCAAACATTCATGGCTCAGGCCAGACCAATGGGGGTTCGTGAAGACTTCCCCCCCACCCCCCCACCCCCTTTCCCCCCGGATCTGGGAATGCAGTGCCATCTGTACAACAAAGTCAGTTGTGACAAGAAACACAAGCAGTCAGGCAATGATTATTAAGAAGGATAACTAAGCCAGAGTATCTAAACCGCTTCATTCGGAAAAACTGACACAAATCATAACATGTTATAGTGTACTATGAAATACAAACAATAGTAAAATAAAACATTAATGAAATTAAATAAACAACTACACTATTCATAGCTGTAAATAACACACAAGATTTTATGCAGGTTGTGTAAACTATGATACAGGGATAAAAACACCTGAATAATGTGGTCCTGAATAATAATCACTTTGATGATGATGATGATGATGATGATGATGATGATGATGATGAAAAGTCAAAAGGCCTTCTACTGTACAACTTCTGTAAACATCACTGCATTTTTATGTCAAGCAGAGTTCATCCTGTTCTTATCATCTGTTTGTGTGTTACCGACAGGGGGCGGCATTGTTTCACTAAGCCGTGACTTTCCTCCGCTGGCTCTGCTGAGTGTTGAAAGCCAGCACAGTGGGTGGATGGCACACACTCAGTGAGAGCTCAGACTGATGAGGGAATACACAGAGCCCAGTCCAGTCAGTTTTGTCAGAATACAACACAAACTAGTTTTAACTGGGCTGGATTGAGAGGAAGGGTGGCAGAAAAGGATGCAAGAGAGAATGGATGAGAAGACCGGTGCAGGAAAGTGAGGATAGAGAAAGCAGGGTGGGAGAGAAAAAAAAAGTGACAGTAAAGGAAGAGGAGTAGATCAATGTTGAGGTGGAAGGGGGAGGGATAGGGTGAGGGAATGACATGTTTTTGGAATTAAAAGAGGGAGAAAGATAACGAGTTAGAAATAGAGATGCAGAAAGAGAAGGAGGGATTAAGAGAAATAGGAGAGACAGAGAGAGTGAGGGAGAGAGAGAGAGCACAGCCAAATAATGAAATGCAAAAAACATGGAGAGATAAATGTATGAATCAGTTCAGTAGTCAAGACCAACTTTGTCGAGTCCAAGACAAGTCCAAGTCCAGGACTAGAAAGACCGAGTCAAGTCCGAGTCCTATAGGGTTTGAGTCCAAGTCCAGACCAAGTCTCCAAATGAGAGACAGTCCAGACCGACTCAGGAAATAAAAGAATCCTCTTCAAGACCACCTACTTAACTGTTTATAATTTATTTGATGGAAGAGACAGTATGCCTTCTCTTAAGATCATTTTGCATTATTACTTGTAATAATCAAAAACCCCTGCAGAGTAACTACACTGCAGCATCCTATAGGCCATATTATTTACTTTAAGTAGAGCAATTTCACTTAAGTCACATAAAGCTGAAGTGCAACTACACATTTTAAACATACACCATGGGACCAATGTCAATGCCCGTTCTAGATGGATTTTAAATTTAAACCAACACCTGTTTTCTGAACAAGCGGACTGTTCTGTAAAGGCAACTATAGTTTGACTATAGGGTCACACAGATTGTTTTTGTGAGTCACATAACTTCAAGTAAACGTGGAATACACACATCTCTCTGTGTCTTTATTTAGTCATGAGTATACATACATAACTTAATACAGGCTTTAAAAAATTGATTTGTTTTGAAGGACAAAGTTACTTTAGAAAAAAGCATACAGTGCTGGACTCGGCTGAGACCAACTAGAGTATTTGGGCGAGACCAATGGCCTTGTCTGAGACAAGTCTGAGTGCAAATACCAACGAGTCCAAGACAGGTCAGTAGTCTAGTTTCCATCCACTTGTCAATCGAATAATCTGAAGTTTGGTAAAAAATCTCATGCGAATAAAGCTGGTGAAAGTGTGTTTCCATCCAACCGATTTAAAGGGAATAAAAACCTGTGCGTGATGACGTCACATGCTGTTTTTGCGATTAAATTGGTATATGGAATTGATTTGAGACATTTTAAGGTGTTTCCATTCATTTTCGCACTGAATCGCACAACACTCAAGCAAACTTTTGCGAACAAAGTTTTGCTAGACAAAAGTAGTTGTTGTTGTTGTTAATATTAGAAGCCAAGGAAGCTAGGATAGGCCTTTGGCCGAGGATCTGATCCAGCTCATCAACAAGGTGGAACTTGCCTTTTATTTACCGCTGCGAGACAACTCTCTTTTTTGAGACACGTATCGCTGTTTGAGCCCCTTCCATTTACTCCGGAGGACGTCCCACGGCTTGTCGTAACCTTTGTTGGTCATTTCCTTCGAGAGTTCCTGATAAATTATGGCATTTCTTTGATTTTTGCTATCTAAAATAGCCGTTATATTTTGCTCGTAAATTAAATTCAAAAAGTCTCTCGTCTCCTCGCTCGTCCGCTTACATCTGTCTTTGTTGACACCTGTCATGTGTGCAAAAAGAGCGGAAATACTGGGCGGACATGAACTAAAACTTTTTCTTCTTCGTTTTGTGGCGGGTTGCAACCATAAAATGATCTAAAACTTAAAAAACGCAATTCATTAATTTATTCGGCAAATAATGTTTCCATCAGCGTTTATCGCATAAGCCGTATATCGATCAAGATCAAATCCGATGAGACCGAACGTATTTCCTTTGAGTCGATATTCATGAAATTCTATCGAATTTTACTGTTTCCATAACGCATTTTTCAGTCGATATCACGTAATTCGGATAAAAACGTGTGGATGGAAACATAGCTAGAGATGATAGAAAAACGACTTGAATCCGGACTACAGCACTGAATGAATGAGAGCAAATGAATGCTCATACTGTAAATCAGAAGAGAGAAAGATGATACTTGAACTTCGGATTTCTCCTAGTTTCTCCTAGTCTCTCACCCCAGCTTTCTTTCTTCACATCCCCCTCTTCCTCCCTCATCTCCACTCCCTCCTCTTCCTTTCTTTTCCCTCCTATTCCCTCTTTCTCATGACACATTCTCCCATTCTGTCCTCTCTACTTTGTTCCCCTCGTTCCATTCCCTCTTCCCTTTCCTCATCTCCTCTCCTTTCCTCTTTTCTCCTTCTTTCCTTTCCTTCTCCCTTCACTCTTCACGTTCCCTCCCCTTCCCTCCGTTTTGCTCTCCTTCATCCCTCTCTCTCTGTAGAAGCATTGGGGGTAGACAGTAATGAGTGTTGTGACAGATTGTTAGTTATCAGCTTCCTGACTTTGCTTGCAGGGTATAGGGTACAGCACGCCATGTTCCCTTCATCTGGATGGAGAAGGAGCGAGAGAGAGTTTACCATTCCCCTTCTATTTAACTTTTTCTTTGCCTTTCTCTTTCATCCTTCTCTTCAAGTCCCTATGCTCCTGCTGATTCACATTTTTTTCGCTTCAATTTCTTGTCTTTTCTGCATCCTGTCTTTTCCCTCCATCTCTTCTCAGCCTGCATCTTTCTCTCTCTATCTCCCGCCGTCTCTCTCCTCTTTTATCTGAGTTGTTAGTCTGCTTTCTTTCAACTATTTTGCTCTCATTTGCCCTTCTGTCCGTCCGTACTTTTTGCCTTTCCTTATCTTTGTATTTCTTTTATTCAAATCCTCAATGCTTTTATGTTGCCCTGCCTTTTTCTTTCCTTTCTCGTATCTTCATTTTGAAAAGCAATGATGGAACCTGGTCTCCATACCTGTTCCTCTCCCTATCTCACTCTTTCTCTCACTCCACCTCTCCCCCATCTCTGTGTCGGGCAGTGGTCAGTACCACTTGTTCTCCCGGAAGGAAACCAGACCGATTTTAGCCCTGTCTCCCAGAGTTAAATAAAGCAGTGACACCAGGCTTCAGCCACTGTCTCCACACACCAATAATAGACGACAAGAAGAGTAAGACGAAGAGATGACGAGGAGAGGGAGGACAGAGGGGATGATATTCAATATTGTTACAGAAGGAAAGAAAGAGAGGTCAGGAAAAGTGCAGAGAGAAGTTGTCTCAAAAACCAGTGGCATCTATTTTCTCTAATTGACTGACTGTTTGCCAACAAAACCACACAATGCACAGTATGTATGGAATTAGATGGAGGGATGAAAGAGAGCCGAGGAAGATGGGATGAACCAGGGTTCGAATAGTCTGGATCAATATAAGTACATTTCAAGGATGAAGCCTGATGTGAGGTTTTTTTCCACTCCTTTCTCTCTCTGTGCGTTGTCGTTCTCAAAATCCCTTCGCTATGGGAAACAACAACAACCTTCAAGCTAGCAAATGTCAAGTTTTGAAGAAAATTTGGATCGTGCAACAAGGCAGACCTGCTTGGTTCTTTATGGAAATGATTGTAAAGATTTACAAAGAATATGTTTAGGGCATTTCCTCTCTAACTGGGACGTTTTGGGACCGATTGGTGGGATTGCTGAGGACGAAGTACACACGGAGATACACTGGGAAGAGCAAATGAGGTTTAACCATGTATCCAGCTAATTTAAAGGTCCAATATGTAATACTGACAGCTAGTGTTTAAAATAGTTACTGCAGTACAAATTCAAAATACTGGCGAGAGTCGTCTCCCCCGCCCCGTCCTGCCCAGACTCAAAGTTCACGTTGGTTGCGGAGTAGCTAACGTTAGATGCTGGCTATATTGACAGTCATAAAAGCCCGTGCTCACGCGGAGCTCTGTACCCAACGGACAGCACACTTTTTCGGCTTAGAATTACAGTAGGAACCGCTAAAAACCCGACAACCTCACCGTCCTCTCCACACGCCAGGATAGGAACTGCTAAAAATGACACTACCTTGCCGTCCTATTCCACCCGACTGAACACACTTCATCGGCTTAGAATTGCGGCGACAATTGCTAAACACACTGCAAACTCACGGTTCTCTCTTCCCGATTCAAAGCCTCCCTCTCTTGGATTAAAATAACTCACCATTGTCAAACTGGGCCGTTGATAACAACACACAGGCCAAAACACAAACATAAATTCCGTCACGGAACGTAAATTTCAAAAAGAAAAAATACTGACATTAGCATATTTGTTAGAAAAGATAGTATTTCAACTTAACATGTTTCCTTAATATCTGATGAGGCATTGGTGTCATTTTTTGATTTATTACAGTACATATATTACATATTGGACCTTTAAATAGCTCACATTACTGTATTGTGTGAACAGTTAACTAATTTTGCCAAACCACCATCGCTGCGTCCAGAGCTTGGCGCCGCCCAAGACGATTGTGATTGGTTTAAAGAAATGAAAACAACCCAGAGCATTTTTTTTTCTTTCTCCTATGTATCTGTGGTGTAGCCAGACCTTACTCGGTCTGGCAACACAAGATTAGAGATCAAAAGGTGAATTACGGAAGGCCGAAGGCTGAGAGGTATCATTTTGAGAAACTCTGTTCAGTGTGACAGGCTGGGTGAAGGATTTCATTGAAGTTATTGTTTCTTCAACTGTCTCCTGTGATGAGAGAGGGTGAGGCGATAAGGAGACAGAAAAAGAGTTTGGGAGAGCGAAAAATGCTTAGACATGCCTGTTTAGGTTAGCGCTAATCATTTTATTAACTTGAATCTTTGGTTGACAAAATAGACACTAAGGTATAAAAAAGAATTTGGCCAAAACACTGAGTTGTAACCAAAGTTCTAATGTTAATTCTGAACATTTTCAGAGGCGAAACCTTTGCATAGACAGTGCCCATTTTTCTTCCCACCATGACAAGCAAATCACTTTGAGACTTTGCTTCTTATGGTGAAGGTGTGCAGTATGGCTGACGTAGACATCATGAACTATCGGGGGACCTCACAGTTTGGCAAATACAAGGATTTTTTGCGAATAAGCACAATGAAACATTATTCTGTTGTTTCTGCTAAACATCTCAGAAATAGCCCAATCTGATGGGTGACAAATTAAAGGTAAACAACAACATCATCTGTTCATGCAAATCATTATGACTGTTGTGCAACTTACCGTGGTTAAAGGTATACCTTTTACAGACTTGATCCTCTTCGAGTTGGAAATACTGAATGCTGAGCTTCAGAAGATGATTTTTCTTTCACTTGGTTGAAAAATGAGTGAATATATGAAGACTTTCAAGAAATATTATCTCAGTTCTGTTCAGATCAAATCACACTTTCACATTTAACATGTTGAATGTGTTAGCCTTTCCCAACGCATGTCATTCATTTAAAATTAGGGAATATTTACACTGCGTGAGTTTGTTATGGGTGTATTATGGTGTGATGAATGTAGATACTTAGGCAATGATCATGCATCAATCAACTATTCTGGAAGTTTTATTGAGTATCCTGCCTTTTATTTGTGCTGTTCTGCACTGACCGTTAATGTTGCACTGACAAATATATCCAGGACTGATGACATGGACATGATTCAACAATAAGTCCTCCAACCTAAACAACAAAATAGGCCATTTGCCTAAAAAAATGCATATCATCGTTACACAAATTACTGCCCCCTCAAAGTTTGAATGTATGAGTAAATGGCCCCCGGCCATTATTTGAACACCAGCTTTTATGTATGTCTATATCGACGACGTTTCATTTCCGGGATTGTTCAGGTGCCGGATGTCCTTAATTACGGCTGGATGTCCGTTACCTTCCTCTTTCTTTGTGTTGGAATTCTAAAATCTGGATTTATGAGGACTATGGTTAACTGCTCCTCAGATCTCTGCAGGGTAAATCCAGACAGCTAGCTAGACTATCTGTCCAATCTGAGTTTTCTGTTGCGTGTCTAAAACAACTTTTGAACGTACACGTTTCACCAAAACAAGATCCTTCCTGAAGCTATTTTGCAGCGGCACCGTGGCTCCATCCAGCGCTTAGCTCCGCCCAAGACGATTGTGATTGGTTTAAAGAAATGCCAACAAACAGAGCATGTTTTTCTCCCATCCTGTTATGCTGTGTGGACTAGCAAGACCCCCTTCTGCCGTGCTGTGGAGGAAGGTCTGTCAATGCGAGACTAGCTTTTATGTGACTTTCATGGTAGTCTAAAGATTTTCACTCTAGTTACCTTGGCAACTTTTTTAAAGAAAAGAATATCTCCATTGTGGATCACAATGCCTCCGAATGTTATACATTTTGAGCTTCTGGTTTGTCTGCAATAAATATATCAAATGTACTGACAGTGACACGATGAAAGAAAAGACAAAAAAAAGAAGAATACACACAATAACTTAAGCTAAAGTGACAGAAAGTCCAGGGAGAAATATGGAACTGTGTACCTCCTACACTCCTACACTTGATTGACAGCTGACCTCTGGTAAATGTAGTGTAAGAAAACCACAGCACAACAACAATGAGCAGCACTTACTGTACAAGCACATGTGAAAACCAAGCGCACACATCCCCGCCCCCTCAAAAAAAGAAACAAAAAAAAATTAAACAGGATTAGCACTTTAAGTACTCCAGTACAGGATCCAGATTTATTCTCTCTGTGGAGCCGGGCTCATTAAAACATGCCAGTAATGCTGTCATATGAGATAATACATGATATAAACCTGAGTCTATGACCCACTTTAGTATACGTGTTACCTGTGGACATGTGGGACCTACACACACACACACACATTGTCTGACTTTCTCTCTCTCACACACACACACACACACACACACACACACACACACACACACACACACACACACACACACACACACACACACACACACACACACACACACACTGTCTGACTTTCGCTTCTCTCTCACCACACACACACACACTCACTCACACACTCACACACACACACACACACACACACACACACACACACACACACACAAACAAACAGCTAACAGTCACCTTGTTTGGTAAGGTGCTGCACTGTGGTGGGAAATGTTACCAGCCCGTCTGATTGGACGATTTGTTGTCACACAAAAACTGGGTGACAGTTCGACAGACTCATGACAAGCCCGCTAGATATGGTGAGAGAGAGAGAGAGAGAGAGAGAGAGGAAAGTGCTAAAGAAGGAAAAAGGAAGAAGTAAAAGAATCCTTGAGGGAGACAGAAACAAAAGAAGTCAGTCAAAGTCGAGAAACGAGAAGGAAAGAGACAAAGAGGACTGGGAAAAAACATTTTTGAAGAAGGTTCGACCGGGCATTGTTTGTGTAAATTTGCTTCATTTTCTCAGAAATGCGTGTCTGTGTTAATTACAGCAGTCATTATAATCAGTCATTAAAAATAGTCATTTTTGAGTGCATTAACAAAGTAATCATATAAAATGGATGTTGACAACGCTGCGCTGTTCATTAAGCTCTTTGAATAAGCGATGCATAAAAACGTCACCACACTCACTACTTCCACTTATTCAGAAATCTTCTAGTTACACACACTGAAATTAAATGCTATATTTGTAGTAATAGGGCAATGGAAATGTTTGTATTTTTTTTTTATATGCCATGCTATGGCAGAGATTGGAAATATAGCAGATTTAATAGAAAAGAAACTCTTTGAAGTTAGTTCAGAGCTAACTGGTAGAGGTCTTTATGAGTCCAAAATGTTGGTCCTATTTTCACCTCATACACCAACGCTAAAACAATCTGCCAATTTGACGATGGATCGATAGAACACACCACTTTTCTATCCAATTTAATATCTGACTTTTTAGGGGCTTTATTCGAAAATACTGAAGAAAAAAGACACAGCGAGCTGGCATGGCCTCCACTCGCAGACCGTTCCCCAATATGTGAAATACCAAAGTTTTTGCACACATGGCTGGACCGGCTATCAAAAAAAACTAGAACTGAGAAGCTCACACTACAGCACACACAGAGGGAATGTGAGTTCATTCTCTGCTCAGGACGCCATTACTCCACTGTATCTTTACATAGCAAACATGTGTTTGCTGCTATATTAATGTTCTGATGATCAAGTACAGACCCTTTCAGTAAAAGGTACAGACAAGCTAAATAAATAAATGTTGACACAAGAATGTACTTAAAATGGTCTTTTCTATTTTAATATGTTGGGTGTCAACTTAATTGAGTGAAGTTAAAGATTGAGATGAGTCAATAAATTGGAATGTTGGAAGAAGATTTACAGCAGTGCTACATAACCAGTCACTTACAGTCACACAGTGGAAACTGCTGTCGGATAAAACTCCAGTTGTGTGGCTAGATAGCCTTCGGAAATTCGAGGTGGCTTCTTACAGGTGGTGTTTTGTCAGCAAAAAAAGAACTAATGAAATTCAAATCTGCAGCCATTATACAGCCACCTTCATGATCACACACACACACACACACACACACACACAAAACACACAGCCACAGGCCTTGAGTGGGAGCTGGTCTGACTAAGCTGTCATAAATGTATCTGATTGAACGATTGGCTGTCACGCAGGGCTGCGATTAGCTGACAGGCCATGATGACCTCATTAGACATTACTTCCAGTCCAGAGGGAGGAATCCATCCCAGAATCCATCACATGAATCCTGATCTGCTCAGTTGACTGCTTATTTATGAAAGTCTGCATGATGCCCTTATATTGAACTTTGCACCAAACAATAAATACAGATGACATACAGTTTACATACAATGCATAAATAATTACATATATTATGTAAAATATAGATAATAAAAGCAGAATACCATACGAGGCAGCCCAGCAGGCCAGAAGCGGCCTGCTGGGCTGAGGTGTCAGGATACTGACTCATTCATCACTGAATGGCAATGGATCAGGAAAGGCTGAATCAATCACTGTCTAATCAGTTTAACATTTAACACAGCAACATGGCAGGGTCAAGTACACACAAGCACACACACACACACACACACACACACACACACACACACAACACACACACACGCACGCACTCTGGTTGTATTTCCTAACCTGTGTCTAGATTTACAGTGTTTTTTGTGGCTGTGTTTGTGTTTGTGTGTGTGCTCTGTTTTTGCAAGGATCTTTTAGTGTAAACCGTGTAAACCTAGACTGTCTCTCAGTTCTCTTAAATTTAATCCACGGTTCCTCCACTTGCATTCCACAACACTGCATCTTAGTCCATCCCACTGAGGAAGCACGAGAGAGACGGAGGAAATCATGTGAGGACAGAGGAAAGGAGGAAATGTGTTTTTAGAGGGATGAGACGTCCTTTTCTCTGAAACGTCCTAATTCCTGACGCTGGGCCAGCCTATAGGTGTTTCTGACCGGCTGGATTCGTGAGTTCAGCCTGGGGACTTTCTACTGCTAACTGGTCAATTTACAACATCCTAATGCTCAGATTTCCAGCAGCACCTCAGTTCTCTCCTTGGCCTCCAAACCCTCCTGTAGTTGATCTGTGTATTGGATCGGTGAGATCTTTTTAGGCCTAGTGCCTGGGACGGCAGACACTTTCATCCAAAGTGACTTAACTTCTATGTCGCACTCTTACCCCCATAGACAGGGGCATAACACAAACAGTTATTATTAAAGGGTCAAGTGGGCAGGGTCTCTAACAGGTTACTGCTCAGACTATGACAATATTAATATATTGGATATGACTTTGTGTGTCTTTCTATCCATCAGTCCCTGAATTACCATTAGTTCGTGCAGGCAAAATGGAGATGTGTTTGTCTATCTCTGTGAATTATGGATAGCTGTAGAGGGCAGGGAACTAAAACTCTGTATTATAAGTCTGTATCTGTGTGTGTGTGTGTGTGTGTGTGTGTGTGTGTGTGTGTGTGTGTGTGTGTGTGTGTGTGTGTGTGTGAATTATGGTTTGCTATGTGTGTGTGTAAGTACGTAATAACTAATGCTTGCAGGGTAGATTGGCGCAGAACAGAGCAACAATTACAATTGTAGAGTCATTCCTCATCTCAAGGTTGGCAGGGCAGACACACACACACACACACACACACATGATTACTTTGTTGTGATTGTCCTGTCCCACTCAAAAGTCCTCATTATATCCTCCACCTGGCAAACGGTCACAAAAATGTGATTTTTATTTCTGAACTTGTGAAGACCTTCACTACCGTAGCCCAAAATCATCCCCACATTTTCATACTTTACAAAAAATATATATCAACATTTGAACATTCACATGGTAAATGTATGTAGGGCTGACTTGTGACGTTCATATTTGTATGTAATTCAATTCCCCAGAAGCTAAGCAGGGGCAGAGCTACAGGGGTGGCCAGGGGGTGGCTGGCAGAGGCGACTGTCAACATTTCTTGTTGGAGATGCAAAGAGACGCAAAATAAACCACGGAGAGACTACTTTTTGAGATTGGCATTTCAAAACCATTGATAATGCCTGTTTTTTTTCATTTTGGACGTTGTGACTTGTGCTCATACAACAATAGGTATCACCATGTGGATGTTGCAATACCTTAACTGAAAAAAAAAAAACATTCTACTAATCAGTTGTTTTTAGTCAAACCTTGAAACATATGATGAACGGCATAGCAGGAATTGAAAATGTTGCAAGGACAGAGGAACTACTTACAAGTTGCATCAACGAACATAACAAAGAGGGAACACTCTGGAAAAACAGCACCCTCCTCTTGATTTGTGCCATTGGGCACCAAATCTAATCATGATTCACAATGTAAAATGTGCATAGGCCAACTTGTTTTACTAAACATACTGTATTCTGTATGTTGTGTGTCCAGTAGCTTGTTTTAGGACAATTTTCCGTTACAGATAATGACATCATGAACTTGAACATGCACAGACACAGACAAGCGCACACACACACGCACACACACACACACACACACACACACACACACACACACACACACACACAGCAGTAGAGTTGTGAAAGGTCGTCCCATTCCTCTGTGGATTGTGGTTAAGTCCATGTTTATCCTGTTTGCAGCCAAGCATGGAGGGCAAGGGAGCAATAGCTCACCCTCTAGCTCTCATTAGCAAGGGTGTCAGTGTGTGTATGTATGTGTGTCAGTGTGTTTGTTCATACAAAATAAAGGTGAAAATAGGCCATTCTCTTCTGCCATCACTGCCACAATAAAACATTATACTTTTCGCATCTTCCACATTTTTTGGGTCAACAAACACAGGACTTTCAAACGGATAGCGTGGTTAGAGTTCTGTAAACGGAGAGTTTTTTTTTAACTTTGCGAAGGTCACGTTCAGCATCACGTGTTTAACCGGACGGGAAGTATTGTAGTGAAGTAAAGTGAAGTAAAGTAATTGATTTTCTACCCAAACCATGATCTTTTTACTAAACTGAAGTGGTCCAGTTGGTCAGTTAGGACAGAAGACAAACTACTTCTCTCATTTAAGGTGGTTTATTTAAGCTGGAATAATAATAGAAACTTGTATACAAGGATTCGTCCGGTTTGAGAAGCCACAGTCAGCAGATTTGCTGTTACTCTGCAACACGGTTTCACGGCAGTACGTGTAATGGTCACGTTATTTTGAATCTATTGATATCGGGGGCGGTTTTTTGGGGTTGCGTCGGCGCGTTGGGGGCGGTACATGGTCTATAAGGGGAGATTAACGGGAAGCAAACGCGCACCACCTTGAGAGACGGCGCCACACGCCGGGAGACGGCCGCGGGTGACGCGCGACAATAACGGGATGGCGGAGGTTGGGTTAAGGAAAAAAACAACTGGGAAACGACGCCTCACACGCCGGGCGACGGCCGCATGACAATAACGGGACGGTTAACGGGGAAACGACACGCCACACGCGGGACGCGATCCCCGGCGTCCGGGGTGAAAGTCCGGAATTGTTTGACCCATCCACCACCGCAACCAACCTCCTTATGCGGATTTTCGGCATTTCATACTACTCGCTGCCGTAGTCGTGCTGTGACCACAACATATGCTTCCCATTTAAACACATTAGTTTACATTTTCTTGCTGCCCACCACGGAAAAAACGACAAAAAACATTCCCGTGAACACGTATAAATAGATTAAATAACATGACCATTTCATGTACTGCCATGAGACTGGGTTGTACTCTGTCTGTCCTCGCCCCAAAAAGAATGCAGTTCCAACCGTTACAGTTCAATATGTGAAAAATGTGCAGGCTATTGTTATTGGTTAATACTAAATACTAAGGTGGGAGGCAACCGTGGTTTAAGCTTTGGTGCTTCTTGATTGGTGCACAGACTGGTCCCAGTCTCTTGGCACTCGAGCCATCCAATGATAGAGGACAACACCCTGAAAAAGATTTCCCGCTTTTTTTTTTTACTGCAAGAGGAATTCAAACTATTTCTAACCAGTGTAACTGCCCCCTCACCCTCAAATGTCAGTGCCTTAAGTGTGAATACATGCATTACTTAGGTGTGTGTGTGTGTGTGTGTGTATGTATCACTATGTGTATGTGTTATTTTGCCAGGAATAGCCATTCTTTTAAGATGACTGTTCCCTACAGTACTTGTAAATATTTCTAACAAAACTTTAAGTTTTTGTGCCAAAACTTAACCAAATTGCGACGGTTTCACAATGTTAAAGACTGTCGTTCTTTGGCATAGATACAGTGCCTTGCGAAAGTATTCGGCCCCCTTGAACTTTTCGACCTTTTGCCACATTTCAGGCCTCAAACATAAAGATATAAAACTGTAATTTTTTGTGAAGAATCAACAACAAGTGGGACACAATAATGAAGTGGAATGAAATTTATTGGATATTTCAAACCTTTTAAACAAATAAAAAACTGAAATATTGGGCGTGCAAAATTATTCAGCCCCCTTAAGTTAATACTTTGTAGCGCCACCTTTTGCTGCGATTACAGCTGTAAGTCGCTTGGGGTATGTCTCTATCAGTTTAGCACATCACCGAGACCGAACATTTTGCCCATTCCTCCTTGCAAAACAGCTCGAGCTCAGTGAGGTTGGATGGAGAACGTTTGTGAACAGCAGTTTTCAGTTCTTTCCACAGATTCTCGATTGGATTCAGGTCTGGACTTTGACTTGGCCATTCTAACACCTGGATATGTTTATTTGTGAACCATTCCATTGTAGATTTTGCCTTTATGTTTTGGATCATTTTGTCTTGTTGGAAGACAAATCTCCGTCCCAGTCTCAGGTCTTTTGCAGACTCCATCAGGTTTTCTTCCAGAATGGTCCTGTATTTGGCTCCATCCATCTTCCCATCAATTTTAACCATCTTCCCTGTCCCTGCTGAAGAAAAGCAGGCCCAAACCATGATGCTGCCACCACCATGTTTGACAGTGGGGATGGTGTGTTCAGGGTGTATGAGCTGTGTTGCTTTTTACGCCAAACATAACGTTTTGCATTGTTGCCAAAAAGTTCGATTTTTGGTTTCATCTGACCAGAGCACCTTCTTCCACATGTTTGGTGTGTCTCCCAGGTGGCTTGTGGCAAACTTTAAACGACACTTTTATGGATATCGTTAAGAAATGGCTTTCTTCTTGCCACTCTTCCATAAAGGCCAGATTTGTGCAGTATACGACTGATTGTTGTCCTATGGACAGAGTCTCCCACCTCAGCTGTAGGTCTCTGCAGTTCATCCAGAGTGATCATGGGCCTCTTGGCTGCATCTCTGATCAGTCTTCTCCTTGTATGAGCTGAAAGTTTAGAGGGACGGCCGGGCTTCTGTAGATTTGCAGTGGTCTGATACTCCTTCCATTTCAATATTATCGCTGCACAGTGCTCCTTGGGATATTTAAAGCTTGGGAAATCTTTTTGTATCCAAACCGGCTTTAAACTTCTCCACAACAGTATCTTGGACCTGCCTGGTGTGTTCCTTGTTCTTCATGATGCTCTCTGCGCTTTACACGGACCTCTGAGACTATCACAGAGCAGGTGCATTTATGACGGAGACTTGATTACACACAGCTGGATTCTATTTATCATCATTAGTCATTTAGGTCAACATTGGATCATTCAGAGATCCTCACTGAACTTCTGGAGAGAGTTTGCTGCACTGAAAGTAAAGGGGCTGAATAATTTTGCACGCCCACTTTTTCAGTTTTTTATTTGTTAAAAAAGTTTGAAATAGCCAATGAATTTCGTTCCACTTCATAATTGGGACCCACTTGTTGTTGATTCTTCACAAAACATTACAGTTTTATATCTTTATGTTTGAGGCCTGAAATGTGGCAAAAGGTCGAAACGTTCAAGGGGGCCGAATACTTTCGCAAGGCACTGTATGAGGTTGTATGTCCGCCACTGCTAGTGGCGCTATTTTATGAAACGCTCCAGTGTGTCTAATTAGGGTATGAACAAACAACTGATATTGTCGTATAGTTTGAAGGATATGGTGTCCATATTGGTTTGTTGATTTATGCTCTGGTTTTCACTGCAGTTTGAATGAGAAGAGGGTTACATCCAATGATATTTATGCAAAGTAGTCTGGCTTTGCCAGACCATCCACACGCTGTGGAGCAGAGGAGGGTCTGGCTACTCCACACAGCATTCTGGGATGGGAGAATAAACGTACTCTGGTTTATTGGCATTTCTTTAAACCGATTAGAATCGTCTTGGGCAGTGCAAAGCGCCGGACGGAGCCGCTGCAAAATAATTGTGCGAGAGAAAACTCAGGTTGGACAGATAGTCTAGCTAGCTGTCTGGATTTACCCCGCAGATATCTGAGGAGCAGTTAACACAGAAATCCACCAGAGTTTAGAATTCCAACAAAAAAGAAAGTGGAAGGAAACGGAAACCAGCGAAAATAAATGCATCCGGCGGATTTTCCTGAAGCATCGGAGCAATCCCGGAAGTGGAACATCAAGGATATAGACTAATGCAGAGAGACCTGTTGTACAGCAATATGGTTTCTTTGTCACATGAATTCAACAGAGAAATTCTGTATATCCCATGGCCAGTGTAGTTACTATATTTCTCTTACTGTAATATGTCCATTAAAATATCCCAATGCGCAAATATCCCAGGTCACAGTATTATCAGCTGGGTGCTGTAACCTCTTGAACTTTGTCATTTCCTCTGCTCAGAGTTTCACTTGATGGACTAACCTAATTGGAGAAAATGTGTTTTTACACTTAGTTGATATTTGTTTTATTGACTTAGTTACTTATTTGTGTAAATTGGAATTCTGTGAGTTGTTTTTCACCTTTGGCAATGCTTAATGTTCAGCAAACATGATATAGGCTGTGTGTGTGTGTGTGTGTGTGTGTGTGTGTGTGTGTGTGTGTGTGTGTGTGTGTGTGTGTGTGTGTGTGAGTGAGAGAGAGTCTATGCATGAATGTTTGAGTGTGCACATCCATAAAATTACTGTTGTCATTTTGCTGCAGACATATATCAAATTCTGACCTTAAAACATGTACCACACACACACACACACATTAATATTATTACACACACACACACACACACATTAAAAAGGAATGGGTATATCCAGAGTCTTGTTAGTGTAGTGACACAAGGCAGCATCAATGTACTGTATCGCTTTGTGTTTGTGTGTGTGTGTGTGTGTGTGTGTGTGTGTGTGTGTGTGTGTGTGTGTGTGTGTGTGTGTGTGAGAGAGAGAGAGAGAGAAATATTCAATGTGAAACATATTGGGCCCTATCTTGCACTCAGCGTAATTGCCTTTGTACACCGACGCATGTATCATTCCTATTTTGCACCCGACGCACAGCAGACTTTTCCCTCCACAGACGCACGTCGGTAAATTAGGGAATGTATTTGCGCTCCCGGGGGCGGTTCAGCAAAAAGAGAAGGCGTGTTCCGGCGCAAACCTTACTTGATGCTATTCTGCAGTTTCAGAAAACAATTCCGCCACTGACCAGGAAAAACCTGGTCTAAAGTCAGTGGCGCTAGTCTAAAGTCAGTAGCGCGTTATTCAGATGCTATTTTAGGGGCACATGCTTGGCCATGATAAATAAAAAGGGGTAAGGAATTAAAATACATTAAAGAAAATACAATATAAAATACATAAAACAATATTTGTACTCATCCTTGATGTCATATGATTATACTGCCTTAACAATGAAATCGGTCGCCTTTTCTCTCTCTCTCTCACTGTCTTTTCAAAATGACTTTTCCCTTCAAACCTAATCGAATACACAAATCCGCTGAGCGTTGGGTTAAGGTCACATCTGTTTGCATGTTTCAGACGCGCCGTTTGTCAAAATAAACCCAGCCAAAGAGAAAAGAAAATTGTTAGTAAGAGACCGCTATTATCACATCCGAGGCCCCGGAGAGATGCAACGTGCCACTTAAAGGACAAAACGGAATAATTCTCCACAAATTATAGGCTTAAAGACGGCAGAGCGACTATGTCTGCATAAGGCATGTGGCCTCTTTGTGTCTGGGTCTGGTGCATGTAAATGCACAATACAAATAAAGAAGTATTAGATGAGAAATCTAAGAAAGGAAATAGGTAAGAAGGGATAGGAAAAAAAAAACACATCCAAAATGATACAAAGTCACAGCTAAACAGGCGATGAAAGAAATTGCGAAAGCCACCTGAAAGACTTTCATTTTAAAACTGTGAGAGTGTGGTGTGAAGAACACTTGCCACTGGGTGCTAAAATGTTGATTTGGACATGTAGGATATCTGTGATTGCGGTCACAGCAGAGGCGGGTCCGGATGCGCTGATCAGCAGAGACTTAGGATAGATAAAGACTCATCACCTCGCACAGGCAATGCTGAAACATGATTTCAATTTCAAGGTCTTTACAGTAGATCACTGTATCACTCACACAGCTAGTGTATTTACTGAATTGGGGTCACAGATTAAAGATAAGATAGGATTCCTGCAGCGCCAAAGCCTGTTGGTTCTAAGTTGATTCTTAGCAAAAAAAACTTTTGTTCTTTCACAAATATGTGCTCATTCATGTGTAATTACTTCCACCAACTAATCAAAGTATTCTTGTAAGCGTAGCATCTGCCATTCAGAATTATTCAGAATACATAGGAGCAAGTTGCTTGAATGACGGCTGCCATGTCATCTTTAAAATACATTAACCAAAGAGGGACATACCTCCGCATTTCGCGCTTTTACATTCAGCAGCACCATGACGAATGCCAGGGAGGAGGAGGAGATTACTCACGGCTGCCGGCCTATTTGAAAGCCTGTTGAAAATGGAGGATCACACCTATTCTCTAGGACATGTAACAAAGTCGCCAAGGAAGTTAAAAAGAGAATTAAAATGACCGGCGACAGGCAAAGCAACAAGACCAAAGTTAATATTGGAGTGGCTTTTCCAAGATGGAAAGATCGCATGAGGAGCAAGGATTTAAAAGGGACACCGAAGTTGCCTGCTTTCTTCTCAAAAGGTAATTCTTTCTATTTGTAGAAATTCTTACAAAATGTAGCTTTAAGTGCCCACAAAATGTCTGCAAGGTGGTTGAGTTCAGGCTGTTGCCATTAACCTTTTCTACATATAGCTACGAAAAGTAATAGCACTGTAATTTGCATGTATTCCACTTATTGTATTACTGTTTGCGCCACAGTGACAGACACTTTATAAGAGCGCGGAGATGTGCATAGTGAGGGGATCGGATTGGATGGGTGGGTGATAAAACGCAGGGGTTTCAAGAGGGGGAGTGGAGTTTGTGTCTCTAAACTACACTATGACCCACCCAGACCTCTCAGGTCGTCTGGGACAGGTCTACTTGTTGTCCCCAGAGTCAGAACTAAACAGGGGGAAGCAGCGTTCAGTTTTTATGCTCCACATATCTGGAACAAACTCCCAGAATACTGCAGGTCCGCTGCAACTCTCACTTCTTTTAAATCCAGGCTGAAGACCTATCTTTTTAATGTTGCCTTTCTTTAAATAACCTATTTTTAACTGTTCTTTCTTTAAAATTCTTATACTGCACTGTACATTTTATTCTTGTCTTTTAATGATTTTAAATTGTTTCAAATTGTTTTCTAATTGCTCTTTACATTTTATTTTTTGTCTTTTAATGCTTTGAAATTGTTTTTAATTTTTTTTAAGTTTCATGTAAAGCACTTTGAATTACCTTGTTGCTGAAATGTGCTATACAAATAAAGCTGCCTTGCCTTGCCTTGGAAGAAGTCAAGGGGAAAACACAAGACTTTCACCCAGGAAACAGGTGTTTGTGTTAAGGCGACCAGTGTTTTGCAACTCCACTGTATAGCCTACTACTGACTTACAGTGTGGGCTACTTCTACATCAGAGGAAGACATATATTTACCTGACAGAGAATGCTGCATATTCAGAATGTAATCACAAAGTATCATAATGAAAATGTGGAGTAACCAGACATTAGCCTCATGGACTCAAGGCAGTGTGCTACCCATATCTGCATTCATCAACCACCAGAACCGGACCGTGTGTGTGTGCACACGCAGAGAGAGAGAGAGAGAGAGAGAGAGAGAGAGAGAGAGAGAGAGAGAGAGAGAGACATTGTCTCGTGTCGTATAATTATTAACGAATTTAACACTTCAGCAGAGGTGTTCATTTCCATACAGGTTTAGTGGCTTGAAGGTTAACGGTGAAGTATGGATTTGATTTGCGGGGGTATTTGGGGCGACGGTAATGTTATTAGTGTTGTAAGTTAGCAGTAGACTTAATCAACCCGGGGGTGAGTCTGATGAAAACTGATGTGTCTGCCCGGTTCAACTCTGAGATTTTCTCGCATTGCACAGCTCTGTGAAGGAATAATCTCTGAGATTACGCTGTGTTCTGCCAGCTCACAGCAATTTAATACAATAGCAGGAAATAGCAGGAAAAGAGTCCCCCCCCCGCTGTTGTAAAGGGTTCTGCATGTGGCGTCTGCGTGTGATGTGCAGGTTACCTTCCCCCCAAACACGGACACACATACAGTATACAGATACGTCTCGCTGCAACTTGTTGTCTGTAGCTTGTTGTGCTTTGCATGTGTGGGATTCTGAAACGTCCTTAAATTTGTGAATTGTCATTTGTTTATTCAAAGTCAAAGACAGTCCAAAGTAGTGCAACTTTCCACATTTTTGTGGGTCTGAGGTGTATGTCACATTTTAGCTGCCAAAGCTCCGCTGCTCTCTGTCTCCGGTCCTCAGTGTGAGAGGGGGAGTGGCCAGCGGCTAGAACGGCAAAAGCCAATGTGTGCTTCTTTTACCAATATATATTTAACAATATCTTTTGCATGTCTAATCCACACAATGTCAAACTTGGCACCGCACTCTCGTGCCCGTAGCAAGACACCTGTCAAGTTTGAAATCCATCGGACTAACGGTTCTAGAGAGATGCGCATAACACAGACACACACACACACACACACACACACACACACAGACAGACAGACGTTCCTGCAATTTATAGATAGATAAAGTCAATAAATGTTGGAAATAAATCAAGACCTTGGAATACATATGCTTTAAAATTGCTCAAGGAATACAAGATTGAGATTTTTGCTATTTATCAAGCCATTCATTTAGCTGTTTTTGTCATGTCATTGTGTGCCAAAAACAAAAACCCATAACCTGAACCTTCCTGTTGTGTCTCGAGCTGTGTTGATTGACATACATTTAAATTCAAATTAACACAGTCTTTCATCATGTGTAAACACATTGTGGTGCCCTTGAATCACCCTCCCACCACACCCCGGTGGCTCTCTCCAAAAACTTTAGATGTTTGTTGTTGGACATTGAGGAATCTCATTAACCTTTGGGAGGCTTTGTATTTTTTAAACTGTGGTCTTGCCGCTGGCAGGCAAGGTTCTGATAAGGCCCTTTTCACAGACTTTTGAGTGTTTATCAATATGTCAAGCTATTTTTGAAGTATTTGCATACTGATGAGGTCTCAGTGTTTGTGCTTTGATTCATAATCGAGAGATAGTTTCTCTTCTCTTTTTGTGTATTCTTTTTATGTGTTTCTATTTGCATGCATTTCCTGCCCCTAAAAACTGAATATCTGGAAATGGCATCTGAAGTTACCAAAATGCACCAAAGGTTTGGTATTTTGATTTAAAAATAAAAAAGAAGCACAGCACTCCAATTTTTTTATTTGTATACTATATTATGGCTTTTCCTATTCTGTGTGGTCCTTAACTGTGATGATCTAGACATTTTTTGACATTCAAAATCACCAATTCTGAGAGTATATGGAACTGAACTGTGTAGCCACTGTGTGTGGACTTTGGAGGATGCTAACTTAGGGAACCACAATGTGTGCCTCGCAACTCTGACATTCCATCACGTTCTCACTCCCAGCTCGTCAAAAACCGACGCTCGGTCAGGAGCCTTTGGTGTTAGTTACTGACGCAAAAAGTCTCCTTTAGCATCTCAGTCAGACGCAGGGGGCTTTCAACTAATTCCAATGTAATCCCTTCCGTGGTGAAATTTGACGCTCTGGGTACCAATTTTGTGTCATTTTTCAACATGCTTGGTTGGGACCCGTGGCATCCTTTTTTGACGCTCTGAGTCACAACCGATTTGGCGTTAAGGGTAAGACCACTAAGTTATGGTTAGGGAAAGATCATGGGTGGGGTTAGAAAAGTGACATGCAGGACAATAATGGGACACTAACCCTGGTTTCCTGGGTGAAAGTCCTGTGTTGTTTGACCCATCCAACACCCCAAGCTGCCTTCTTACGTGGATTTTCGGTCTTTCTTACTCCTCACTATCGTTGTCACTCTTAATACTACGTCATCTTACAGCCCCGCGGTCAAGCTGTTGCTGCGTTCCATACAGACGCTTAAGGGTGCTTTTTGCATTAGTATCTGATGCTGAGAGCCTCTGACCAAGCATCAGTATTTGACGAGTGGCGCCTGGGACGCAAAACCATGAAAGAAGCGCAAGTTTTGGAACAGTTATCCATATGAAGGTGGCTTTAAAAGGTAGTTGGTAACTTATGTTGACCTTTATTGGTGATCTGTACAAATGGCAGTTTTTTGCAGAGCCCCAATTCTTAAACGTCTTCTATCCCCTTGAGTTATTGTGACAACATGCTTGTGCATACTTACCTCAAAAGTGTTAAAATCCCCTAAAACTCATCAGCTGATTACATTTGCAGCACAGAGAGACACACCACGTCACTGTGCATTTGTTTGTGTGTGCGTTCTCACATGCCTCAGAAGTGCTCTCATTCCTGACCTGCTCTACCCTTATACGTAAAAGCACTCGCCATCCTCTCATGATTACCAGTCATCACCAGCACAGCGTGAGCCCTTCCTGGTCTACTTTGTTTTCCCAAATCCCATTGAAGGATTACAGCCAAGTGCCTCCTGCTTCGCCTGCGTGGTTATCAAGCGCAAGCCATATTGACAGGGCAAACATTAAGAAAAAAATCGGTCTATTTAGCCACTGGCAAAAAGGAAGCAAAAAATAATCTAAAAACTTTTTATCCTTGTGTCAAGTCCATCTGTCTTATAAGTGTAGCCAATACACCGTAAACATGCAAGGGACCTCTCATCTTTATTCCACAGTTTAGAGTGTTGTGAATGTGATTGGTGTGCTGGCAGGGTGGTGATTGATAGGCTGTCTGGCACGCATAATGTAGCCTGAGGGAAGACACAGAGTACATTTTTCAACCATTGAGGAGACACTATTCAGAGTGACTCTGAATAAGCTGTAATTCTATCAGAAACACTTCAAGCCTTAAACAGTGGGGAGTGCAAACATCAGAGGTGCAGTCCTCTGACTACAGTCACTGATATTTCATGTTGAACATAAGGAAATATGATTTGCAATAAGTTTGGTCACTGATGCTTTATCCAGCTCTGCTTGCCTCAACTCACTTTTTGGTACCTGTTCCTTTTTCCCTATTTTGTTTTCCACTGCGAATAGTAGCTGTTGTGAATATGTCACATTCAATTCTGTAAAACCCCTGAACAAAGCCTCTCTTATCTGTCTTAATTGGTATCATAAATTGTTACACTGTTTTCCTTCCTGAAGATTTATCCATGTGAACCTTCCTTGAATTAATCCTCCTTTCCTATGGAGCCCTTTTCTTATCTATCTACTCTCACGTCATCAAAGTAAATGGAGCGATTGTATTTATCCTTAAACCTTTAAAACATTATGAACTAAACCCTGCTTCGTGTCACTTTGATCTCCACGAGCCCTCATAATGGCTTTCAGAGTCAACTCACAGAGATCAAGCCAGTAGATTGTAGGATACCAACCCCGAAACAATCGTGATCGGTTTGTTTCATGACAGTATCCCCTCAGTGTAGGTGGAATTCTCAGCTAAAAGACATTGCGCAGTGTGAAACTGCCGTGACGTCATCTTCAACATGACACTCTCTGAATCCTTTTATTAGCAATGATGTCTGCACTTTGTCATGTTTACGGCGTAGCGTTTGGTGTAGTTTTACAGTCTGCCATTTTTTTTAAAAAAGCTGGGTTCAGTGGAAAATTAGGATTGCTATTGACGGTAGTTTGGCTATTTAAAAATTGCGGGTATTTTCAGGATGTCCCTCTCTGACCAATCACTGGTCAGCAGTGTATTAACTCCACCGTCTAGTATCGGCTCACTTGGAACCTCCACCGAGGTGGCACCAAAAAAAGTACCAGGTACTATCCACAACTTTTGCCAATGGAAAACCAAAAAAGAGCGAGTCGAGTTGAGTCGAGCCCTGCCTTAACATGCAGTGGAAATGCGGAATAAGATGAGAGAGACAGAGAAGGAATGGTTCACAGACTTTTGTGAAGCTTGAAAGTTTAACATGTAGAAAGGACAATCTTAATTACAAATAATGAATGCATGCAATTAATAAAAGTTTTCAGCGTTGACTAATTACGTCTTTACAAGTTGAAATGTATTTCTCCCAACAATCAGCTGAATGTACCTCTGTGGTTTCTCCTCACATGTACCTTACTACTTTCCAGGGCTTAATTTGAGCCGGAACACGCCGGAACATGTTCCGGCACCTCCAACGTTGGATCCGGAACCTTTTTTATTGCACCTCCTGTGTCACCAGGAAAAATTAATTGCCTGAATGAAAAAAATAAACTACTGTTTGTGTAATGTTCAATGTTGTTATCTGCCTTGTTAGTCTTTATTCTACCATTAAAGTTCCACAAAAATCTTGTGTTTGCATTTTCGATGCGTTTTGAGGTGAGTTTAGAGGGTAAGACGGAGGGGGGAGAGGGACGGAGGGAGGGGGGACACTTCAGCAGCGCGGCGCTGCACTTCAGGTGATACAAGCGCTTGTGCAGGTTGAGATTGTTGTTATAGCCTCGTTTCAGTCAAGGGAAAAATGTCAAAAAGACAACAAAGTTTGCTTAACTTTTTCAAATACGCTGGCCAGTCGGATCCCAAACAAGCAAAAAACGTTTCTGTGGAGACCACAGTGGGTTTCTTGGTTAATTTAAAAGTCTGATGGATAATTGCTGCTTGTGATAACGATTGTTGCAGTGTATTATTTTTTTTTATTTTTATTTTTTTACATTTCGCACCGATGCAGTGTGTGTTCTGAAATAAAAATAAACATTGCCCTGATGTAGCCTACACACAGCGTTGTTTAGGTTTTTTTAGTCAGAGAAGCTACGTAGGCAGTGTAATTAATTTTTTTTGTTCCGTTACCTCCAACCCCCGTTTTGAGTCGCCGGATCCACCACTCTGTGCTCCGGGACCTCCCACTTTACAAATGAAGCACTGCTACTGTCTTCCTAGCTTCTGATTGGTTAGGTTAATCACATGTAACCAGGAAGTGCTAATTTGATTAAGGTGTGGAGATCTTACTTCCCTCCAGCAATCAGGGTAAAAATGTAATGTTCATGTGGGTGCCTGCACATACAGGAATTCCAGAAAATGAGAGGGTGGATAAGTTAGCAAAGGAGGTCAAGAAAGGAAATGTAGAAATTATTATTACACTGTCAAAGTCAGAGGGGAAAAGCATTGTATGGAGGGAAATTTCCAAACAGTGGCAATAATATTGGGATAGTGCAGAAAAAGGGAGACATTTACCTGCAAACCAAAATAAAGTTGGAGGAGTGAGAAAGAGTGGGGCTAACCGAAAAGAGCTAGTAATTATCAGTAAATTAAGAATTGGTCACAGCAAATTGAAAAGTATATTTTTTATAATATGAAAACACCCAAATGGGCACTTTACTCTGTGTGAGGAAAAGGAATTGACAGTGGAGCATGTCCTGATTTCAAGCAGGAAATGCATACAAGATAGACGGGTCATGTTTACAGGGCTACATAAGTTAGGAGCAGTGGTAATCAGGATCAAAGATCTGCTTGAAAGTGGGGTCACCGTAAATGGAAGGAAGCATTTACATTTTTGAAAAACACCAGCCTAATTACATTTTTTTGATGGAATAAAATAATAGATGACGATTAATACCAGTAGGAGGCAGTAATGTAACTCATTGGATGCCAACTGCTGTAAAGCCCAAAGAAGAAGAAGAAGAAGAAGAAGAAGAAGAAGAAGAAGAAGAAGAAGACTTCCCTCCAGCTTGATTTTTTTAGTTTGAAAGCCTACACATTTGTACATTCACATGTTCTACGGTAAAGGAACGTCTTCCACGGCTCAAACATCAGAGAGAGAAGTTCAAAGCTGAGTGGAGAAGAGGTTTCAACAAGGTAAGCAAGGGGTAGGGCTATGGCCTGGAACAGAATACAATGTAGGTTTGGAATACGGCCGGCAGGCAATGGTTAGCTTGGTGATGTACATTCAGTTGCCAGTTTATTAGGCACACCTATAACTAATGCAGTCTTATAAAACAACCCTGTGATGGCTAAATCCTACCTTCATGAAGGTTACATTTTTCAGGATTGTTAAAATTATTTTAGAGAGGTGTTGTTTCAGCTGTATGGTGATTTGGGGGATGTATAACATGGTGCTGTTGACTTGTTTAGCATTATATTGAAATGTGTTTCATTTTTCATTTCTATTTTATGTCAGTTTCAATGTCATCCTTTGGCAAAACAGAACCCTGATCGGTAAGATTATTTTAAGACGGAGTAGCTTGTGTAGAATGTCATGTTTAAGGAGTTACTATCTTATTTTGAAATGTTAAAAACTTTCTTTGTTGTCCTGTTATAGATATTAAATCAAACTATAGTAAATGACTGTAAAGACAAATAATCTAGTTTCAAGCATCTATACTGAGCTTTTAGGGGAGTTGTTGCAGTGTTCGTGACTTCTTTTGTCTGTAGTCTTGGTTATTATGGAGCTTGGTAGCCTAACCTGTAACCTTCTGCAGTTATTTAGTCTAATGTTTAAATAAGTCCTTCAACACAGCTGCAGCGCGTGTTCTCACAAGAACTAAGAAAAGAGATCATATTTCTCCTGTATTAGCTTCTCTGCATTGGCTTCCTGTTGAATCCAGGATTGAGTTTAAAGTCCTTCTCTTGACCTACAAAGCTCTAAATGGTCTAGCACCATCATATTTAGAAGAGCTCCTAATACCCTATTGTCCTACTAGAGCACTGCGCTCCCAGAATGCAGAGTTACTGGTGGTACCTAGAGTCTCTAAAAGTAGAATGGGAGCTAGAGCCTTCAGTTATCAGGCTCCTCTCCTATGGAACCAGCTCCCGATCTGGGTTCGGGGGGCAGAAACTGTCACCTCATTCAAGAATGAACTTAAAACTCTCCTATTTGATAAAGCTTATAGTTAGGGAGTGAGGAGTTGCAGTGTTCACCTAACTGGCCCAACTGCTTCTCTTCATAATTGTTAGATTAATAATACATAACAAAGTAGAGGGAGGCAGGCCAGCCAAGCCAGATCCGGCAGGGGGAGAGTTCTAAGCCCGAAAAAGCTACCTCTCCTTATGACCTGTCTCTCTTAGTTACCTGTTATAGTTACGCTGTTATAGTCCTAGACTGCCGGGGGACTTCCTTCCTTTGACACACTGAGCTGCTCTCTCTTCTCCCTTTCTATTACTGTTTCTATTACTGTTACTATTACTATTACTATTTGTGTGCAGCCCGTCCCAGAAATGCTTGTTACTAATCCTAGCTTCTGGGGAGTTTACTCCCCGGAGTCCTTATGCTTTTTTTCCCCCAGCGTATTTCCTTGGAGAACGTTTGCACCAAGACCCTGGTTGCAGCTGTCGCCGTGGTCCTGCTGCACTCCCTGCTGAGCTCAGCGATGCCCTGCAATGTCATGCTGCGTCCTGCTGAACCCTGCAGCTTCCCGCACATCCAGTCACTGTTCCATTATTAATGTGACTACTATCGCCACTGTTCATCACACCCCCAACCGGCTCGGCGCCAGACACCCCCACCAAGAGCCTGGGTCTGTCCGAGGTTTCTTCCCAAGAGGGAGTTTTTCCTCGCCACTGTCGCACTGCTTGCTCTTGAGGGAATTACTGGAATTGTTGGAATTGTTGGGGCTTTGTAAAATATAGAGTGTGGTCTAGACCTACTCTATCTGTAAAGTGTCTCGAGACAACTTATGTTATGATTTGATACTATAAATAAAATTGAATTGAATTGAAATTGAATTGAATTGAACACTGACTGTGTTTGAATAATGTTCTGGGGTATTTATTGCGCCACGTAAACAGCCAATCAGCATCCTGAATCAACAAATACAGTTTCCATGTCTGCTTTCAGCTATGCTTCTGTTTTATGTTACATTTTGTATCAGCCTAAATCTTGTAACTTTGGCGGTGGTTAGCAGTGGTTCGTGGGCCCTTCTGTGTGAGTTTGCAGTGGTGGTTCTCAACCCTATTTTCCACCGGGCTCATCTGCACTGCATGTCCGAGGCGCCGCAACCCCTGCAAGCAATCGCAGCCATTCAAGTCAATGCTTGATATTCCACCAGCCGCGCCGCGGCACTTCCCAGGAGAGTGCGTGAAGTGGCTCTCCGCTCTGCTGAAAATGTGCCCCATGGTCTATTTTCACGCAAGCCGCGTGACATTCGGACAGCTAAACATTAGTAACAAGCATCCAGTCAATTTACCAAAACACACCCCCCAATATCGTATATGTCTCATCTACAAGATCACGGACGAGGAGAGATTTATCTTGGAGGTGGAAAAACATAATATGACATCACAGATCCTTTTTATCAGGACAACACCATAAAAGAGAAGGCATGGAGTTTAATTACAGTAGTGGTTGGAGTGGAAGGTAGAAACTAGAGATGTTCCGATACCGATACCAGTATCGGTATCGGCTCCGATACTGCCTAAAACGCTGGTATCGGTATCAGGAAGTACTGGAGTTTATGCACCGATCCGATACCACGTAATAAAGCCCTAAAGAAAATCTACGTTAAAGTAGTTTATTTACGATCTTTTTCCGTTATTACTGACTGTAAAAACTGGATAATAAAAGAAAGTTCTGTGGCATTCATTGTTTGTTTGTTCATGTTTCACAAAGAGTTTAACCTGAGCCAGACCGACAACAAAGATAAAAATCATATCACATCCATACAGGGACAGTAGTATACAGTTGTTAAAACATAATAAAATATATGACACACTGGTCTCGGATCGGTACTCAGTATCGGCCGATACGCAAGTTCAGGTATCGGAATCGGTATTGGGAAGCAAAAACTAGTATCGGACCATATCAAGTAGAAACTATCTTAATAAACATGTGATTGTTCTGTAAAGTACTTGTAGAGACAATATAATCTGCGAGTAAGGCAGCGAGACGCTCCGCTTCTAAGACGGTTAAAATAGACGATAAAGCAGGAGATGCTTTAGGGGCATGGCTACACACCGACTTGTCCATCATGACAGAGGCTCAGCAATGCTAACGTTGCCACTGTGTACATTAGAATAGCAGTGAAATTGGTTTAGGGAGTTGTCCATGTTTTCATCTTAAACTTTGATCCCGTCACTATGTGTTTTCACTTCATTAAAGTTAATTAGAACATTTTGGTCGCCTTAAAATGTCTTGATCAGCGCAGTGTTCAGCATTTAGCTAAGCGCAGTGCCGTAAAGCCATACACAACAGTGGCTTAGTTGCGTCATCCTCCCCAGCTCCACCCTGTTTTTCCAAATATGGGCACTTGAGGCTTCAAAATACCAAGATAGCGATGCTGATGCGACGTCCATAATGGTTACACTCTATGGTCCAGAGATAAGCAGCTTAAGTATGAATGTAAGTTGGAATGGTTGTCTGTCATGATGTGCCAGGGTGTCCAGGCTTGTAACGTATTTTTTAAAACTAGTTGTGTTAAGGTCAGCAGCATATCACTGTCGTCCTTGTGTAGCCTTAATACTACATTGTTAAGAATGTTCTGATTTGTTACTGTTGACTGATAGACAGGCAAATACCATCTGTCCTCTCGATCACTCGATCAGTCACACTCTCTTAAACACACTCATACACAGGCAAATGAAAGATTTAAGCCCTGTAGAGATATCTATTGTTGACACAAGCAGAGTTAAAGTCTGCAACACTCATCAACTTTGTAGAATTTGGCCCTGATGCCAGCGTGCCATCCTACCTCTGCCAGAAAATCAGAGGTAAATATTTGATGTCTGACAGTGTTATGTTTTCCCTTAACTTTTTTTCTTCTTCTTCTTCTTTTTTGAAATCAACTTCAAATGTTTGGTTGGTTTTTAGACATGGGTTCGATTCTTCCAGTGCTCATTCTTATCTGACCGAAAAAAACAAAACCACTTACATGTAATGTTGATCTTGAGCTAATACCCTCCACTCACTTTTTCCCCTGCACCTTGCCTTGTTGGCATAGCATGCACAGCACTATGTTATCATAGTGACTGGCTCCAAGGGTACGACTGTGACAGGTTCAGGGTGTCACCTTGGTGATGGTTGCTTGGTGATGGAGGAGGTTGTTAAGTAGAGTGGACGTGTGATACTGACACAGCAGGGAGCACAGCATGGGATGCCAGTGTCCTACCTACTGTCTTCCAACCTTCTAATGCCAGGTGAAAACCTCCTATCTCATGTCATTACATCCTGCTGAAGTCATGCTTTACAGGTGTTGGGCAAATTTACTTAAGCATATTTGCAGCAGTTTAGTGTTTTTATCCTCAAATTAAACATATTAATTGTTTATTTATTTATTTCACTAAATATTCTTTCTGCTTTCTTGTTAGCCGAAATGTAAAGAAACCCTATTATGATGTGTCCCTTCTTTAAGTGTGTTATATAGTTTTTTTTGTATATGTAATAGATGTATAAAGTACAAAAAATACATTTCACTCCAAACAGAGCTTTCTCTCCCACAGACAGCAACGCTTCGCCCACATTCCTGTTTGAAATTCCTCAATCAGTGAATGCCAGCCCAGTTTTTTATGCAGTATGTTTAGGTGCAAAAACACTGAGCAAACACAGCCCGCCCAGTGGCCTGTTTAAATGTGGTTGACCAATCACAACAGAGTGGGCCAGCTGACGTATTGTATGGCCTCATAAATGTACTTTGAAACCCTAAACATTGAATTGCTTCGCTTTATTGTTATCTTCAGACAATGGCTTTTTTTTACCTGTTCTCAGATCGCTTGTGTTCCACAATGTACAATGTTATTAATTATCTTTACAGCTGAGATACAAATCATATAGTGTGGAATACATTAGAGTGTTAAGTAAACACACACACACACACACACACACACACACACACATACAGGCTCACCCCCATTCTCCACCTCTTTTCCTTCATCATAGATGCTCATAGAGCTCTCTTTTTCACTCTCTATAAGCTGCAGCATGAATTCAGATGGCAAACAGACACTTGTGTCAGACATGTCCTGTTATACTGTCCCTTACAATAAATTAATGGACGCCTGCCATCCATTCAGAATCAGGAATTCTAAATGGCCACCGTATAAACTGCTTTCCTACCTCTTAGCGGGAATTGGTGTACTGAGAAAATAGTGTTCAAGTTTAAATTGATGTTCCTTTAACCTACATCACTGCCCCAATGTAATTTGAGTAGACCATTATTTAAATCAATAAAGTAAGTGGGCTGATTGATGATATGTAAACTGTGAATGCACGCTATCAACTTCTTTTACACAAATGAAAGACAAGAGTCCATCATCAGTTTGTTCATTCAACCACTTTTCACTCATGTACACACTAAACAATCAGTTCATCCATCAATGTACACAGTTTTACCACTGGTCATTTCTCTCTCTAATGAACCCCTGTATCTTCACCACAATCTAGCTGTACTTCAATTTATCTTTAATGCAATCTGTCTTCACCTCCATTAGTGTGTTTTCCTCCATCTCTGCGCGCTTCCTGCTTTCTCTTCTTTTCTACCTTCCACCTGTATGCTGCTTGTCATTTGTCTCTTTCTCATTACTTCATGTTGCTGCTAATCATCCTTTTACTTAAGTAAATTCTAATTTGCCCCCTGGTTCTTTGGAGGAGGATTTATCCATCTTCCCACCCAGCGTATTTCCTTGGAGAACATTGGCACCAAGATCCTGGTTGCAGCTGTCGCCGTGGTCCTGCTGCACTCCCTGCTAAGCTCTGTGGTGCCCTGCAGTGTCATGCTGCGTCCTGCTGAACCCTGCTGCTTCCTGCTACGTCTATCCATGCTCTGCTGGGCCACGCTACATCCTGTAACGCCCTGCAGCACCCTGATATGACATGAACTACTACGACTACCATTTGAAGTCACTGTTCCATTATTAATGTGACTATTATTGCCACTGTTCATCACATCCCAACTGGCACAGTCAGACACCGCCTACCAAGAGCCTGGGTCTGTCCCAGGTTTCTTCCCAAGAGGGAGTTTTTCCTTGCCACTGTCGCACTGCTTGCTCTTCAGGGAATTACTGTAATTGTTGGGGCTTTGTAAATTATAGAGTGTGGTCTAGACCTACTCTATCTGTAAAGTGTCTCGAGATAACTCGTGTTATGATTTGATACTATAAATAAAATTGAATTGACATTTTTATCTATCAATCCATCCTATCCATTTCCGTAGAACCTAGAGTATGTTTGATATGAGTGTTCTAATCTAACTTAAGCCTCAATTATAGCCCCCATCTGCATATACAGTAAGAGGTTTTGCAGATTTGGCAAAGGAATATGAGACTTGTGGTTCCAGGACAGCACAATTACCAATTAAAAAAATGACTCCCCTAATCCCAGCAATAAACTTGGTAAGCACAATGTTATCATAACCACACACAATTGCAAAAAATAAGACCCAGGTTTAAATAACCAGGAATTATCCTTTCTAGGATTTCTGACCCCCATCTATTTAATTTCCCTATGTCAGTGCTTCTTTAAACAGAGAGTAAGACATCCAATTTAAACTAACCTCATCAAACTAACCTTGTACATTGCGTCACAAAGTCCTGTCCAACCTTCAATGCATCCGTCAATCCATAACAAATCTGTCCAACAAGCACAAGTCACAATTAATGCATGCAACCTTTCCTTCCTCCCTCTATCCATCCATCCATTTATCCTTTATAGCCATCCACCATCTCCTAACTCCAGTCATCTTTCTGTTGCAGAGTGCCCACTGTGTTGTTGCTAATCACTCTCTTTAAGCTTTGCCTCCAGCAACGATTAATGACTTTCATTTACAGTCATTTAGAGGCAACACCTGTGACCAATGAGAGCAACGTTAGGAGTAATTACGTCCATATTTAAACTGAATATGTGTGTGTGTCTGTGTGAGAGCGAGACAGTGCTATGAGCACAGCACAGATATAATAACTCTTTTGCACTGATGCTTCACATGAAGTTACCGTGTGTGCATGTGTGCGAGTGTGTGTGAGACAGGAGATGGTGGGGAAGAAAGAAAGAGAGAGAAAGAAAGAAAGAGAGGGGAAAAAAAAGAGAAGAGAAACGCTTCTGGGCCCAGTGGTGCATCTAATCATTACAATGCATCACATGAGCTGTGTGTGTGTAATTACTCTAATACATCACCTGAACTAGATGTGAACTCTCCGGCAGGGGCTACCTGGCAGCCCCAATGCAGCCCTTAGAGTGTGTGTGTGTGTGTGTGTGTGTGTGTGTGTGTGTGTGTGTGTGTGTGTGTGTGTGTGTGTGTGTGTGTGTGTGTGTACGGGTTTATGATCAGTATAGTGACATTTAAAACACGTGTTAACAGAGTGGGTTAGAGGAGACGCAAAGTAGTTAAAATCAGTTGCTCATACCTTTCCTGACACAGTGGACATGTTCTAATAGCTCTGTGTCCGTTGTTTTGGAAAAGGTTTGTTTCCAGTTGTGAAAAGCACCGGCTTAGTTTAGATAAAAGGACAAAATGGCTCATAAAGCGTGCATTGTCAGATCCAGCTTTGCTTCGATAGTCCCAGTTTTTTTCCAATATGCTGTGGTTTCATTCAGTGTGTGTGTGTGTGTGTGTGTGCGCACGTGCGTATTCAACCTCCCTCAGGGCATTCTGTACTGCCGCTACTCCAGCAGGTATAGAACGCATTAATCTCTCTATGCCAATGTCCCGTTCTCTCCTACTCCAGTCCATCTCATCCTTGCTCGACCCCCCCACTTGTCTTCATCTCTCATATCTCCCCTCTCTCTCTGAGCCTTGTTTTTTTTTTTTTTTTATAAATATTGAATGTATGTTTTGTTCTTTGATCAGTGTGGGTAGAGGGTAACAGACAGGTAGAACTCTGGCAGTCTGCACAGAGTACAGAGGCTGTGTTTACGCTGCAGCTGCATTCCAAACAGTTAGATTTGAATATTTTTAAAGGAAAATGCTGGTGTCTTTATATAATTATAATTTGTTTATAAATAATGAACAGATTAAACAAATATTATCCACAGCCTGGATAGTTTATTATGCACAGCCTGAATATCATATACGGTATCTGCCCAGTGCATCACTTGTGATATGTTCTCCATTGAGACAACATTAGAAACCAAAAAGGGAGAAATATGTTACATTTTTGGTTTCATGATGTCCCCTTTATTTTGCATTAAGTTGACGGAATACCTGTAGCTATCATCTACGTAAATGAAGACCTTATTTTGATAGGCAAAACATGTTTTGCACTTGTTATACAGTATTGCCTTTTTAATTGGTTATTTGTTATAGTTTAGGACTATTTCCTATACAGTATGGCTATGATTCTGTTCAATCTATATGAATATGGAAAAGCATGTTAAGTCAGAGTTAAAATAATGTAAAAAAAAGTATTTCAATTGGATTGGCCAGACTGATTCTGGAGATGGTCTGGTTCACATTGTAATCAGATGTTGTGAACCAATCCGATCACGATTGTTTTGTGTTTGACATGCGATCATCTTCTGGCTTGACCTCTGTGAGTTGATTCTGAAAGCAGTTACGAGATCTCCGAAAACAAAGTGACACGGAGCAAGGTTCAGTTCACAATGTTCTAGAGTTGTATGGTACACACAAGAATATATACATTTTTTAACAATCGCTCCATTCACTTCAATGATGTGGGAGTAGATAGATAATAAAGGGACACCAAAACATTCAGTGCAGAAAAGAGTATAACAATTTATGATTCCAATTATAACAGATGAGAGAGGCTTTGTTCAGACTTTTTTTTTAGAGAATGGAATGTAACATATTCACAACGTCAGATATCAGTTCAAATAACATCTGTACAGTTGGGCCACATTTTTAGGCAAAGATCTACCCAAAAAGTTGAAAGTCCCATAACTGTGCCTGTTCTTGCTATTTCAGGCAAGCCTGGCAAAGGTGACCCCTTCCTCAACAAAGGAAAAATAAGTAGGACAAGCTTAAAGGGGGTAAGCCTCTCTCCACAACGCGTAGCTCCTATGGCGTCATTTTGATGCTAAGAAGCCATCACCCGCCGATAGCATCCCATTGACTGCCATTCCTTTTGACGTCACTTTGACAGCGAATAACTTTACACCTGAAATCTCAAAGACTTTATTTGTCCATTGTTTATTTCTAAAGAAACACGACAATGTATAAAAGGCTCCATTACCTTGTATCTCACGTTATGGCTCCGTAGCAGACGTTTTTGTAAAAATAGGCTAACGATTGTGTCATAATCAAGCGACTTACTGTCGCATAGTAGAGGAATTACCGTATAGTACAGGAGAAGATCGCAGTCAGTTTCGACTTACATTAGCTGTTTATGTTTAATTACTAATGTTAACTAGCATTTTAGTTAGCAATAATTAGCCTGTGCCTATGTTATCTCCTTAAATATACTTACAAGAAACCAGTAGGGAGTAGCAATGCTCAGGCGGTTCTCATGAACCATTCGTACATATAGCTACAAAGTAATGCACATCGACATAGTGAGTAGGTCGGGTTGGATGGGTCAGTCCTAAAACACGTGGGGGAGCGGATTTTGTGTCCCAGGAGAAGTTTAGGGGAAAACACAAGACGTTTTACCCAGGAAACGGGTGTTTATGTCCCAGGAGTACTACTTAAGGGGGCTGGTGTTTTAACCCAAACCACAATCTTTTTTTCAGATCTTAACTAGTCGTTTGGTGCTTAAACGAAACTGTCGTTGCCATATGACAACCGCCTTTTGTCGGCTAAATTTCGGTCATAACATGACCTGGGCGAATGAGAGAGGGTTTTTAGAGTTTTTACAGAATGAAATGTAACATATTCACAACATCAGTACAGTTTGGCCACATTTTTAGGAAATGATCCACCCAAAAGTTGAAAGTCACATAACTGCCTCTTGTTGCTATTTCAGGCAAGCCTTGCAAAAGGTGACCCCTTCCTCAAAAAAGGAAAAATAAGTAGATCCTATAGCACCAGGGCCTCTTCTGACCAGATTTAAATGCAAAAGCCTTTTCATCAGTTGTCATTATCTAAATAAACCAGATACAGATTGCATGTTAATACCCCATGTAAATGGTCTATTAACATGCAATATAGCATAAGGGCCACAGAAGTAGAGCACAAACATGTCCCTCATGCTGGGATGAAGTAAGCATCAGTGATATCAGTTTTGACTGCAACCGAAATCTCTCAACAGGTTTCCAGAGTTTACTTTGTCATCCCTCTTCTGTCCAAAGAAAACAAACCACCAACAAGCAAGACTGTGAGCTGCTCCACCGGAGTGTGCAGGTTGAATGACTCAGAGCTTCGCTGCGCCCTGCTGATAAATAAAGAAAACATTCGCTGCATACTGTATATTGGTTTATTCACCCCGGTTGTTCCCCGAGCTCTTTGCAGTGAAATCTTTTGTAGTGCAGACAAGGCCTTTCTGTTACCAGCAAGCAGAGATGCAGGTGAGAGTCTCTGAGGACTTAAATGAAGAGAAGTTGAATCGGAATCAGCTGCAGCCTCTGGGTTGTATAGCCGCAGGCTTAGTCCTGCAGGGAGTGTGTGTTTCCTTGTGGAACCCGTCATGTTGCATGATTGAAGTTTTATACCTGTGCTGAGTTGCTCCCACGAGATCGTGTGTGTGTGTGTGTGTGTGTGTGTGTGTGTGTGTGTGTGTGTGTGTGTGTGTGTGTGCGTGTGCGTGTGTGTGAGAGAGAGTGTGAATTTGGCCAAGGAAATTACATTTTCTAATAAAAAAAAAGGTCTGATGTTGATTTAACAGGATTATTGTTTTTCCTCCGCACACAGTAAATGATAAACATCCAGTCAATATTCAAATGAGTGAATTTCCTTAGCTCTATTAATATTTAATAAACGAACAAATCCTTTGGGACCTGCAAAGGAATTTGGAGGAAACAATGGGTTGAGTGTGTGCATATTGAGTGATTCTGAGTATATACATATATAAATAACAACGAACTGTGACTAGCTGCGTTTCATACTTTAAGCATGAATAGAGCTGGTATCTTGAAAATCTTGAAACTGAACAGCATTATGCTCATAGAAACATTTATGCCTAGTGATTTAATGGTTTGTAATGACCCTGGTCCAGTTAGTCAGAATGTATTTAGCTTTTATTTTCTTAATATTGTAGCTCCTAATATGAAGATTATGGTGACAAAAATGTTTCTCAAGCAATCCTTTGAGCTCAGAAACCACCAAACAGTAATTCATGTTAAGCAGATTTTACTGTCTATTATTATTATTATTATTAATATTATTATTATTATTTTTATTTTTATTTTATTTTTTTTATTTTTTATTTTTTATTTTTTATTTTTTATTTTTTATTTTTTTTTTTTATTTTTTATTTTTATTTTTATTTATTTTTTATTTTTTTTGCAGCAGTGACTAGCTCCTCTATTTCCTATGTACATTGGACAGTGTGGAGACAATCAGCAACACACTCAACAGAATATCAAGATGCTATAGAAACATGCACATTGACATTTTTGAGCAA
Organism: Perca fluviatilis; assembly: GCF_010015445.1. Classification (NCBI taxonomy): domain Eukaryota; kingdom Metazoa; phylum Chordata; class Actinopteri; order Perciformes; family Percidae; genus Perca; species Perca fluviatilis. The sequence continues at coordinate 31,646,894 of NC_053115.1, forward strand.
ATGTAAAGGGTAACTTCGATAGTTTTCACCCTGGACCCTATTTTCCTATGTTTTTTTGTATCTGGGTGACTGATGGGAACCCTAATATTTGAAATAGTTCCAGTATGTGAGCGAAAAGCTCTAACAGTCAGCCGTGAACTGGGCTGCAATGTAATCATATAGGGCAAATGCGTCAATTTCCGTCTACTAAAAGTGCTGTTTTTGCCGCTGATAGGCTTAGATTTTTGTTAACATTATGGAAAGGATCTCTACAGACCCTTTTGTTAAAGAGTAAAATTATTTTTGTTTAATCAGAAACGGCTCCGAAATCGCTATCGCCAAACTCACCAGGTGCTATTTAAATTAACAATACTTTTAGGTGTGTGTAGAGCCAGCATATTTCCACATGTAAATGGGTGAATTAAGGCTTAATTTTAACCAAACCAGAGTGGTGAATGTTGGAGACGGCTTTTGATGTTTATTTAAATGGAATCCTGGTGGTTTGGTGATAGCAATTTTTCACAGTTTCATGTTAAACAAAAAGGATTCATACTCTTTAAAAAAAAAAAGGTCTATCTCTGTAGGGATTCTTTCCATAATGTTGTCAGACACTTATAATAATCTGTCCCTGTCAGTGGCAAAAACAGCACTTTTATTGGACGTAAAATAAAGGTGCGCATTTTCCCATTTACGTTACATTGTAGTCCGGTTCGCGGCTGCCAGTTACAGCGTTCCCGCCGTTAAGTCACTTAGACACCAATGCATGGGGTCCAGGTTGAGAAGTACCGAAATGACCCTTTAATGTTGTCCTTTCATGCAATGTGAATGCACTACTTACTAAAAACCTGCTTAGAAAAAGTGTATGGAACTGGGTCCCAGCTCATGTCTTCCTCCGTGTGACCTTTGGATGAGGAAGATTTTCTAAAACTATTGTCTTATTGTCATTATTATTGTCTTCACCTTACAAATGATCTAAAACTGGAGTAATGGTTGAGTTCTGCAATAAATAAAAAAACTCCAAGCAAGATTGTGCATTCAAAGAACATTCCTGTGCCAAGTCTTTTGAGTTCAGGGCAAAAGTTTGCACCCTTCAGCATAGACTATGAAAGTTTAAAAGGTGTGTGTGTGTGTGTGTGTGTGTGTGTGTAGAGCATCAAGGAGGATTTAATGATAGATACTGAAGTTTAGGATTGTCCCCTGCAGTGCAATATCCTACACCACACACATGCGCACGTACACACACACGCACACAACTAGCAGCCATTCCCTGCAGAGCCAAATCTTCTTCTGTATCTGACAATCCATGGCTGGATGGGCAAGAAGATATACACATACACACACACACACACACACACACACACACACACACACACACACACACACACACACACACACACACACAGTTGAGGTCTTGGGTCTTTTGCAATGTCATCATCTTCAGTCAGAAAACCTCCAATTCTCCCCTCTCTCTCTCTCTCTCTCTCTCTCTCTCTCTTTCTCTCCTCTCTTACTCTATTTCACACATTCTTTTCCCCCCAAAGATCCATTTCTGGAAATAAATGGTAAAGCTAAATGGAAGGATGGCAATCTGACAGAGAATCTGGACCAGATGCTGTACAGTAGTCACAGAAAAAGGTTCCCTGAAACTTTTGAAAACAGTACTTTCCTCCCTCATCCCCTTTGTGAGGAAATAGGTTGACTGCTACCATAGGGGCAATCAAATCCTAAGTGCTCTCTAAAATAGCTTTCTACCATACCTGCTGCCTAGAATTTCCAAGTAGATGTGGAACAAAACCTCCGGCTTCCCCTGCAGGGCCCAGTCAGGGATTTTCACTGGAGGATAAATTGATACTTACTTAATCGGGTTTGTCTTTGGAACGACTGTTATAAACTGTACTGTTATCTTGGTGTTTTAAACCAGGAGAATTTGCAAACATTTGTGCACACACTGCAAGCAAACTGGTTGATTTATTCACTATTGTGAAGTATTTTAAGCAATGGGAGAGCCTACTAGAAGTGGCCTCTGATAATTGGATTTGTTTATAATGTAGGTCCAATTTAGTAAGATGCCAATTTCATATTACAAGTTCAATTAACCAAAAAGATACATTTTCCATATACACAGTATCTAGCCGTGCAGCTGCATTTTGTTTATGAGCCCCGTTTGTAAGATAGCTGAGTTTTCAGCTGCTCGGGTTGAATAGATCTTTGTTGCTTCTCAAAGCATTGAACAATTCTATTTGAAAAACTCAACAGCAACATGTCTTTGCAGAATAATGTCCTGGCTTCTCTGAATAATTCACAGACCTCAGTGAGAACACTCTTCATACTTTCTTCCAGAGAAACAGTTCTGAAATTTGCTGACAATGATGTGTGAGGGTGGTACGGTTCACAAAACCCACGGTTCGGTTCGTATCACGGTTTTAGGGTCACGTTTTTCGGTTCTGTACGGTTCTTGTTATTTTTTCTTTTAATCTTTAACACTCCATAATATACTTCAGCATATAGCTAAAATTAGCATATTGAGTGCATGTTGCACAAAACATGCACACAGTGGCAGTTCTATATTGTTTTATTTTATCATAGCTACCATGAAATCCAAAATGTTCCCACACACCAGACTATAAACGACGCTGGCGCATCCTCCAGCTCTGGGCAGCCTCTCTCCCACTTGACATTTCTGCAGGTGACGTGACGTGACCTGCAGCGGCACCCCACTCCACTTGGGGAGCGGTCGGCTCGGTGCCTCTCACAATCTGATGAAAATCTTTTAAACTGACCTTTGTCGATCTGAAATGAAGACAGATTCAGCAACTGCATGGCCTATTTCTCGCTTAAAATATTTTCAGAAACACTTTTCGGTGAACTTTTTTAGTACAATATGAGATCGTATTCTGAACGAGCCGCCATGACAGTCTGTTTTGAAATTAGGGACCAGCCAGACCCATGTGACGCAATCGTCCAATCAGCTGCCATGGGTTGCGTTTGTCACGCCCATCCCGCTCGTCATTTCCAGTAAGTGTTTTAACATAGGTGTCGAAAGTGGGCACTACGGCAGTAAGAGGTTAGTGCACATTAACAGTGTACTGACGAACCGTTCGGTACACACGTGCTCCGAACCGAGACTAGCGAACCGAGCGGTTCGGATGTTTTTTCATGAACCGTACCACCCCTAGTGAGGACCATCTTGAGTAACTGGGATGACATGTAGCAAAAACATTACTGCACTCCACTAAATAACACTATGCAATCTATAAGGAAAAACTGAAATCTTGAACTTAAAGTGTTTTTAAAGGGGTGATAGAATGATTATATAGGGTATTTTACACTGTTCCTTAAGGTCTCCTAATGGGGTATGTAACATTGGTTGGGCTGAAAATTGCCCGAATGCTATTTTATTAGGCCCCAGACTACCCTGTGAATATGGCTCTATTTGGAACAAGAGCTTTTCTTCCAAATATGGTAAGCTCATTAATATTCCGAATGAGCTACGTGCTGATTAGCCCAAGAGCCCAAGAGACGGTGACTTTGCGTGGGTATGGAGTGCAGTGGGCTGCCAGTCGTGACGGAGCTCCAAGTACCTCATAGCAGGCCGGGGTCTGTGAAGGAAGGCAGGCCAGGCGGCGAGGCAGCTACACAGGCAGCACCGGCGCTGAACTCCGACACATAGTCGGACAAAATTTGCAATTAGCCATCCATTTTCGTAAAGCGGCCCATATTTGAGCTTTACATAGTTGATTTCTCGCATAAAAAAGTTTCAGAAGTGAATTTTGTAATGGAATAGCAGAGATCTGCGTAACCAAGCTAGATTCAGAAGACTACCTGATCTCAGGTCAGTTGTGTAGCCTATGTAAATGTTGGGGCGTGACCGTTCTCTTAATACACCCATGGGCGTGACAAAGGTTCCGGTTTTTGGGAGGTTGACGTCAACTTCCAGCTTTGTTGAGATTCGCCCGTTTTCAGCGGCAGTTTCAAAATATGAGATTTTCATAGTAAAGGGGTGTCAATGGGATTTTGAGCTTCTATGTATGTCCTATTTACCCACCGAACTGTCGTTATTCAACTATGACAGGGTAAAATCGGTTTTGCATTCTATCACCCCTTTAAATGCCAATTTTTTTGTTTACATTTTGAGAGAAAAAAAAAAAATAGTTTCTGAACTTTAGTCACCTAAAACGGTTTCATAGCAGAGTCAACAGAATTCTGTTTTAATAAGGGAAGTTAATGCAGAGTGTCAATGAAACAGCCCATTTGTGTGACGCCTGTTGTGTTTTTAAACCCCCTACAAAGCACAAGTAGACTCTATATTTCACAAATACTGTTTTCGGTCAGATTGTTTATAGATAACCATGTTTCCGACACTTGAAGGCAGCTTCATTGCACGGAGAAAGAAAAGAGACGAGCGAGACATAGCGAGTCCTTTGTTTTAGCTGAAAACATTCAGCTTTTAAACAAACTCCTGGGTAGTTTAGTGCTTGTGTTGGGTGTTTTAAAACTTCTTGTGGCAGCGATAGAGGCAGTGATGTTTCCTGTTTACTATACGGCAGGGGTCTTTAATGTTTTTTTTAGGCCAAGGACCCCTTAGCTGAAAGAGAGACAGAGTAGGGACACCCTACTGCTGTACATTTATTATATAAAATTGAGTTGCATGTTAAACTGGGCCAGATGAATGAAAATGAATGGATATTAATATATCATTTATACATCATGTTTTAATGCTAAACATACTGTATATCTGGAAGCCACAGTTAATCATTAAGCTTAACTGTATGGCTACCATAGTGGCTACCTTACCTAGTAAGCTTATCTTTAATGTGTAAATTAAATGTTTTTATTTATACATTTTTTTAAATAGGCCAATTAATATTTCCTGTATTTATATTATTGTATATTTTCGGACTAGTTTATTTTTTGACTAAAGAAACTTTAAAAAACTAACTCTGAGGACCCCCTATTGATCACGGACGCCTTGTTGAATATCTCTGCCGTACTGTATTCTCACACCGCCTCAAACCATAGCTCAAAACACACCGACAAGTCTGATCTCCGGTTACATGATTGGCCACCGCAGCGTGATGTCGAGTTGAGTTTCTCCAAAAGTTGAGTCGATCTCAACTTTGCGCCGCAGGCCCGCTGGTTGTCCCCCCTGCTGCAACCTCTGCCGCCAGCCAAAACGCACTACCCCCATTTAAAGTTAATGGAAAGACCTGCGTTTTTGTTGGACCGCGGGACGTCCGATGCAGGCTGTCTGAATGCGGCCCTAACTTTAAGTTGTTGGGTAGCATCATGTATCAAATTCTACATACCGATTTTTATATATTTCTTAAGGGGAAAAAATTTGACATTGCATTCCGAAGTTTGTTGCAACATCAGAAACCATTTCACAGCTTTTGCTGAGATGGTGTATTTCCAATTGAAAATGTTTTGTGAGGGTTTAAATTGTCCAGTTAGCTCTTACCTGGCCATGCAGTGGTAAAACATCTTAGCCAAATTTCTTTCTCAATTTCCTTCCATTCCAGGTTTACAATACTCGTCTTTGAGTTATGATTGATGTTTCCAAAAAATAAAAGCTTAAATCAATTAAGAAAAAATTATCAATTTACTCCAGTAATTAGCCCGCGCATTAGCGGTTATTACCACGAAACACATTTATTCGTCAGTTCTCTTGCTCTCTTTCTTCACCTCCACTCCCTCTCAAGACCATGCACTTGATTCTAAATGGGAAGTGTGCAATCAGCTAAATTGAATTTAATTGATTAAATAATTAGACAGATTTAAATGAGTCAATTAATGAGTCAATTATAGAAGAACAGGCGGATGGGGGGGGGTGTCCCGTGGGTTTCAGGGGTTTATTAATAACAACAGGGATTTGAACATCTTGGCATCAGGGAAACGTAATCCCTCACTGTCTCTCTAACCCAGAAAAGCTTTGCTCCAAGGAGACTCAGTCAGAAAACTTAATGCAGTGTCTCAGTCTACACTCATCAGAAAGAAAAGTATAACACACAATGGGAACATGATCTCTGTTTTATTGCACTGAGTGAGCATTTTTGATGCGTCAATTTTGCTAATGATCACATTTCGTAAACATGCACCTACTGTTGTGCAGGGGGCATTGATCAAATTTCAATATGTTTCTGCAGTTATAGGAAGGTTTTTTGAATCTGACTTGGAACATTTATACAAGCGAGTGCAAACCTGAAGGAAAAAAGTAAGAGAAGTTAATGATAAGAATACAAAAATATCCTTTCTGGAGGCCCATTCAGTAGTGAGAAAAAAAAGAAGCAAACTACCAGCCTAGCTTATTGTGTCCTCTCTATAGTAGAGATGGTCCGATACCAGTTTTTGCTTCCCAATACCGATTCCGATACCTGAACTTGCGTATCGGCCGATACTGAGTACCGATCCGAGACCAGTGTGTCATATATTTTATTATGTTTTAACAACTGTATACTACTGTCCCTGTATGGATGTGATATGATTTCTATCTTTGTTGTTGGTCTGGCTCAGGTTAAACTCTTTGTGAAACATGAACAAACACAAAAAATGAATGCCACAGAACTTTCTTTTATTATCCAGTTTTTACAGTCAGTTATAACGGAAAAAGATTGTAAATAAACTACTTTAACGTAGATTTTCTTTAGGGCTTTATTACGTGGTATCGGATCAGTGCATAAACTCCAGTACTTCCCGATACCGATACCAGCGTTTTAGGCAGTATCGGAACCGATACCGATACTGGTATCGGTATCGGAACATCTCTACTCTATAGTACTGCAAAAGTTTAGTTATGACAATTCCAGCTCTGAAATAAAAAATGAAGATGCTAGTCCAGCATCAGCAATGCAAGGAGCAAACAGCACGGAGAGAGTGAGAGTTATCACCAACACAAAAAAAAACTGGTTTCTAAAGCAAATCATCCTTATGAAGAATCACATCATCACACAAGCTGTGTGTGCACTTCAGCAGAATGTGGTGACAACAGGCTGGGGTGCAAAACCCATGACAGCCCCCCCTCTCCTACCACACAAAACCTCCTGAATGTCATGTCCCTACACATCATGACAGCGTGCACACAGACACACACTTCAGACCATGGACAGTTAACAGCGATCACGGCATTTTGAAACCCAGCACCAAACAAGCAATTACGTTAATAAATCATAATATTAGTTTGGCCCAGCGGCCTATTAAATGTATATGTATGTTATGGCTTATTTGGGAAAATGGTCATTATGCAGAATTAATTATTAGAATATCTGATGAATTGGGGTCATGTTTGGATTGATTACAGTAAATATATTACATAATATGGACCTTTAAATATATTTTGAATATATTAGGCCCTTTCTGACGGTTCCCCACTGGGCACATTAGGTACAGGCTGCTGCATACATTTAAAAAAAATATATTAATTCCAAATATTTATGATCTGTGTCGTGCATTTGCTGTAATGAGCCATTTGGGAATCAATTAAGTGTATTGCTTTCATCCTTTAAGACATTATCATGATAAATTGTAATTTGACATGAGTGATAGTAGTTCCCTCTAATGGCGTTCTTCACCTTGCCCCAAAACTTTACAATACAACTGTAGAACTGTATTTAGTTAACTTTCCCTGGATGAAAAAGTACTTTAAAAAGAAAACAAAAAAGGTTTTAAAGTTTGTTTCCATCCCATTGATTCTTTGATTTTTTTTTTTCTTTTCTCAGACGGTTCATACTGTTTTCTCTTCTCTCAGATTGATTACACTCTCCGGTAATGAGACAGCAGGGTTTAGAGGTTTTCTCATCACAAAGCGACAAGGTAAAAAATATGAAAGACACCCTCAATCAGTCACTCATATGGACTGTGTCAGTTTGAATAACTGCAGAGCAATCTGGTAAATGTGTGAGGCTGGCTGCTTTAATGGAAACTGATTGATATTTGAAGTGGCTCTGAAACAGTCCTGCTGCTGTGCAAAATCATGTGCATGGCCTCAACCAAGTTAACTTACAGTATGAACTACTATCAACACACTCTTTAAACACAGGTTTGATCGTCCTATCCCTACCAATTGAGATGTCACAAATTTGTCCAGAATCCTCCATCAATGAATTACAGGTGACATGTGGAGACCATGATGGGTAATTTTCTTGCCCAACGGTAATGGATCAAATCTTAAAGTGATACTCCACAGAGAATATACAATTTGATACTTGCAAGCTTGAAAAGCAAATGTCCAGTAGATATCCACGAAGTTCCACTTCTGAGATTGCTCCGGTGTCACCGGAAATTCCGCCAGATGTCCTTATTTTTGGTCGGATGTCCGTTACCTTCCGCTTTTGAACTTTTGAACGTACACGTTCCACCAAAATAAGTTCCGTCCCAAGGCTATTTTGCAGTGGCACTGAGGCTCTCTCCGGCGCCTAGTGCCACCCAAGACGATTGTGATTGGTTTAAAGAAATGCCAATAAACCAGAGCACGTTATTGTCCAATCCCGAAATGTTGTGTGGACTCGCCACTGGCAAAGCGAGACTAAACGTCCAGAGAAACCTCCCAAACTACATGTTTACGGTACGATACAACTTTATTGTCAGTTCACACCGAAATTCATTTGCGTTCCCAAGAAACTCCACTCAAAAGAAGAAATAAATAGAAAACGATTGCACAGTATTTTCATCATGTTTGGGGGGGGGGGTAACAAACTTGAGTGCTGCTTGAGTGCTGTGGCAAAGATGGGGTGTGTGAAGAAAAACTGTGGCACTTAGTGTTTACCACATTGTCTAGCCAATTTTCTGGGGGTAACCATGTTTGCTTGATGTGTTTTTCATACTGTAAAACACAGGAATTTCCTTTTTGAGTATACAATGAGAACTGCATGTTTTACTTTTTGGTTCCCTGTAGTATAAAGGATCAAAGTCCAACTAATAATATGCTACAGAATACGCTATGGTTATTCACCAAATCTTCTTCAGATACTTTTTGTTATTGTGATGGTGTATGCGGTTGTTTTCAGTTCCAGCTTGAATGTTTAATTAGTGAGGAGGATGTGATGTGTGGTCCGCCATGTTGGAAAACTCAATTTGGATGTACTTTTTTTTTTTTTTTTTTTTTTTACTTGCTACCTTCAAACTTTGGGAGAGAAGAAAATGTAATAAAAAAATTAAAGTTTTTTTTTTTTTTCAACATGGACCCTTTTCCCCATGCATGGTGTCTAAAATGACTAATGTAAACAACAATCTTTGAAATTGGTCTAGTATTGAGCGAGAACAATTTACCTGTTAGCGGCAAACCGGGCTGCAATGTAATCTTATAGGCCAAATGTGCATCATCAATTTCTGTCTCTAACATTTGTGATCACAATTTAACTGATAATGCAACATTTAGGCAAATCTACTGTAGACATAAACCACATCAATTTGCTCAGCATACTCAGTATTTAATGAGATAGTGTTGGGGACCAAGAGTCTGATTAAACCTGATTTTAACCAAAAGGCCTCAGATTAAACTGACCTCTGGATACAAGGCACACATGTGCTCAGAGACAAGGGGACATGTGGCCAAGACAAAGGAATCTTGGCCTGTATGTAAACCCCAAAGCCTGGTTAATTCACACCTCTATGTGAAAATGCCAGCCAGAAGGGAAACACCTCACAACTGGCAGGAAGTCAAAGGACTACAACATTGTAGTTTTCACCCTTTCAAGAGTTTCGAGTCTTCCTATTGGTTCAGCAGGACCATAAACACAGCAGGGGATCTGAACCTATAAATAACCTGACCCTAGGAAACTCCCTCGTCTTCACTTGCAACTCCCGTTGCTGACAGGAGACGCGCAAGCGCTTGTGCTCAACTTCTATTTTCTGGAGAAAGTGGATTTAATTTCGGAGGATCCTATAACTGCAGTGAGAAGGAAACAACGTTTTTTCTTCACAGTTAATTTTCCTTTGTCACCACAAAGGAATTGAGCCCTGGTAGCAATCTGTTTGCTAGAAGTAAAATGAGTCGCTTTGAGTACCAGAGGCTGGAGGTGAAAGCTTCCAAAGAGCCGACCGACACAGTCCTGCAGAATGTGGTCGCTTGTCTCATCCTAGACTTGGAAGAGAATAACCGTGATGGTTGTGGAACTACCTGCGATGAAATACTCCAGGAACTATTAGCTTACGTGGCACAGCCATCTTGGATGCTAAAAGCTTGCATACAAGGCTTGCTTGGCCAATTGGTGCTAATCTATCAGAGCCGAACCCATCAGCAACGCGCTGTCCTCCAAGCACAGCTCGCACTGCTGCAAGGCAGCTATGAAGCTGAGCAGTGCAAAACAGCCTGGCTTAGACAGAGAGTCCAAGCCAGGCGTGATGAGGTCTCCCGGTTAGAGGAGAGCCGTGAGGACCTCTCGGCACAGCTCCGGCGTGCCAAGCAAAGAACAGCGTTCTATTCTCCTCCTCCTTGGTCTCCTCACAATCAGAGACACCATTTCTCTCCGCCACCTCGGCGAAAAACCCACTTGTCTTCTTCCCAGAGAAGAGACCGTTCTTCATCTTCTTCTCGTCCTCCTCCTCGGAGAGACCGATCTTGTTCATCTCCGCCACCTCGGCGGAGAAAACCCTCTTCCTCACCTTCCCGGAGGAGGGACCCTTCTTCCTCATCTCCTCCCCCTCGGAGGAGAGATCACCCCTCCCCTGCCAAAAGGGGGAGGAAGGTCTTGCAACATCAGAGGAACACAGGTAGAATCAGAGTTCCGTCCACTGACAAATGGTGCGAGCCACAAAGCTCGCCATCCCGCTTTGATCAGGCCCCCTCCCCACTGCCAAAGGGGAGGAGCCGTCCTCAATTGAGTGACTATGATTCTCCTGTTCTGAACGACCCCCCCCCGGCTCCAGAGACATTATCTGATCGAGCCTTGGCGGCATGATACTCTCCAACTACGACAGAGTGACCGGTGTGACCCCACGGAACGGGTAAGTATGCTGACACCTTCACACGTCCAAGAAGCACGTGATGCTGCCTTTGACCCTGAGCCTGACCCTCCTACCACATCCAACGGTCCAGCGGACCTGGATGAACCTACTTGGCTCCCCTCGGAGCCTCCAGTCACTTCGGTCTACTCAGAGACCACGGCTAGCAGCCTAGTGAACTCCAGTAGGGAGGTGTCAGAGCTGGTCATAGGTGAGAGTTATGAAGAGTCTCTATCGGGCCGTTTGCTGGAAACAGGTGCTCCACTCCGCAAGGAGACACCCCAGGTAATTTCTGATTGCAACATCCTGCTTCCTGAAGAAACCATAACTTCTCCACTCGTTAAAGAGGAAGAAAACCTCCAAACCTTGTGCGGTAAAAGTGGATCAAAACTTTCACCCACTGCAAGGGATACTTTGTGTAGCTCAAAGCCACACTATGCCTGGACTCCACCCCCACGAAAGGGGGAGGGAGCTCCCGATGACTCGGTCAACACGCGTCCCTCCCCAAAACAAGGTCTGTATCCAGCAGAACTGTCAGACTCCCCAAAGGGGCCTGACACTGATTCGTCATCAGCAGAACTAGACCAGGGAGGTAACTTAAAGGAGCCCAGAGTGCTCCCCGAAACCACGACGCCTAGTGCCTCACAAACCCCTCCCCTGACGTCCTGGGGAGACCCTGCCCACAAGGGCAACGCCCACGGTACAGATACCGCAGCAGGGGAAAAAGGGGGTGTGAGCACCCTAGCCCTGCTGGACTGCGTCTCCAGAGTAAGTCAGACACCTTCTAACACTTCTGCAGAAGTCGTTAAAACAATGCTTCCCCTCAGTACACCAGTATTAGGCGTAGCATTTAGTGGTAGCATTCCCAGCTACCTGCCTGATAAACCGCCCATCACAAAACCCGTTTTGGTCGATATCACACCCCAGAGGATGACTCTGGTGCATCCTAGTCTCATCTGTGTGAGTGACACAGAAGACTTGGGCAGCGGTCACAACCAACTGAGGCCGGGCCCACTTGCTGACAGCCACCGGGGACACAGTCACGCCCAGGTCGACACCCTGAGGCCACTTGATCCTGCAGGCAGTCTGCCAGCCCCAGACGGACAAGTCACCGTCATTCATGAGCAAATGGCCATGATTCTTCCACAGCCTGATCCTGGCTCTGACTTTTCTTTGCCGCCGGCGAGCACACAGTCTGGCAGCCTTGACTTTTCCAACCCTCACAGGTATTTACGTTACTCGCTGAACAACAGCGATGCACCGTGCCACACCTGTATGGTTAAAGGTGCACCCTTTTATGGCGCCACGCCAACAGACATGCCCATATCACTTTGGCCAAAGAATCTTGCCGTCAGGCCAGACTTGCACCATCACTTGCGCCCACCTGACCCGCCTCCAGCTTTTGCACAGCAAAACCACTGCCTTTCTTCAGAGTCCCCGCAGACTCTCCTCAAGGTGGCTGGAGCAGGCGCCTTCTCTGTACTCCAGGGAAAGGGGGTCATACACTTATGGCCCCACCTCCAGGTAAACTTGATTGGCCCAGTTACCAGAACTGGGCGAGGTACCCAGTACCTCCTCATCGTCACGGCCAGCCTCACCATGTGGGTTGAATGCCTCTCAGCACCCAACTGCACAGCCGTGACAACCACGGTCCTGCTCCACATGCGATCCTCACTCCCAGGAGAAGAGCAGCTTCTGCACCTGGAAAAGGGGGAGGGAGGCTTTTTCCCCCCAAGAGGATAAGACTCAAACCAGTTGAGTCATAGGGATAGCTGCATGCCTCACCTCACTCTGTTGACGTGCACTTCCATCCTAAACTTTTCAAACAGTAATCAAACTACTCAAAGCTTCAGTAGTAAAATTCTTTTCGGGATACCATTTACTGTTAGTTCCATTCTGTTCCTCAAGAACCCAGTTAGACTGTCAGGTGTCACAGAAAACACAACCAGGTGCTAGTAGTGAGAGATTTAATGCGAAGCATCGGTAGAGAAGGAATCTCTTCGGTCAACAAACTCAAGCCTTGTTGTAGACCCATAAATCTGCTACTAACCGTATTGTGCGATCTTCACAGGTATATCTGACGTATAGTCTTGGCAGTGCAATTCCAAATTTATGTAGCTCATAAGAATGAGAGATAGGACTCAATTTTATTTACCTACGCATCAGAAGACAGAATGCATACAGACTAGAGTCTGCATTGAGTATTTGTTTTGACATTAAAACATACATACACCAGTCCAAAGGTACATGCACACAGTCACATGTACATACACTGGTGAACCCCAATTCTTTTCTGGAGTGAACCTGTTAACCCCTAACTACTTCACTTTCCTTTCCTATCTTCCTTCATTTGTTTTGTTTTTGTTTCACTATATTTTGGGTTAATGTCATATTGAAACACCTACAATGATTGTACAAGGGATAATTCATTGCTTACCTATTTTGTTTTGTATAAACACTCTAGCCTCAGCCAACATATGAACATTATGAACTTGTGAACTGTCTCTCATTCCCAGGAAGGCATGGACTATGTTGATATCAGTTTAACCTTTTCTCCCATGAACTGTATGGTCCTTGGTTTGCTCCAAAGACCGGGGACCAACCGCTCTTCAAAGCAAAAAGGGGGACTGTTGGGGACCAAGAGTCTGATTAAACCTGATTTTAACCAAAAGGCCTCAGATTAAACTGACCTCTGGATACAAGGCACACATGTGCTCAGAGACAAGGGGACATGTGGCCAAGACAAAGGAATCTTGGCCTGTATGTAAACCCCAAAGCCTGGTTAATTCACACCTCTATGTGAAAATGCCAGCCAGAAGGGAAACGCCTCACAACTGGCAGGAAGTCAAAGGACTACAACATTGTAGTTTTCACCCTTTCAAGAGTTTCAAGTCTTCCTATTGGTTCAGCGGGACCATAAACACAGCAGGGGGTCTGAACCTATAAATAACCTGACCCTAGGAAACTCCCTCGTCTTCACCTGCAACTCCCGTTGCTGACAGGAGACGCGCAAGCGCTTGTGCTCAACTTCTATTTTCTGGAGAAAGTGGATTTAATTTCGGAGGATCCTATGAAAAACGCACCAGTGTTTTTCATAACTGCAGTGAGAAGGAAACAACGTTTTTTCTTCTCAAAGTCGACCAAACTTCCCCTTACTGCCTTTTTGGAGGGGAGTTTCTCCGTGGCCCTGACGAGCGCCCGGGATTCGTTCTGTTTCATTTCTGTGGAAATCTATCAACAGAAACAAACGGACTGAACACACCGTAAAAAGGCTGACGTCTGGGCAGAGATAAGTAGTGTGTTTACTAATGAGCCAAGGGTTCGCTACCATTGTTGCCATTGTTGCCATTAATGTGATCTAGTTACTGTCTGCGATAGAATCGCGAAAATCAGCTGTTAGCTCCTGGAGTGGTTATAGTGACGTTTCCCTCAGCAAAACCAAAAGTCTCAGTCTGTAGGACAGAGTGGCTGAGGGGAACTAGGTCATTATCGATAATTAAGATCAAAGTGCCTCTTTTCTTTACTCTTCTTCTCTTTCTCCTCTTACTAACACACACACACACACACACGACACAGGCTAGCCGGCAGATTCTCCCGAGCCAACGGTAGGCTAGCTTCACACGTGGAGTCGGCATCACCTTGTACAGAGCTAACACATGACCTAGCATACTAGGCTAAGCGTGCGTGTTGCCTAGCAACCCCCTCGGCTTCTTCAGCTCCTCCCCGTGCACGCAGCACCACTACCGCCCTCTTGAGGCTAAATGGTTTTGTGCAGCTCACAGGAGTAGCCAGTTTGGTTTTTGTGTTAGGCCTACATTTTGACACCGCCCCTCCTCCTTCGCTCACACACACACACACACACACACACACACACACACACAGACACACACACACACACACAGACGTGTCCATGACACATGCTGCTTTGTTTTGGCTTTGTTTTGGTTGTGATATGGTAAAAGATATATAAGTTTATTATTGAAGGATTATTGATTAGCTACTGATAATTGTGACGTTAATAAATCTTATTATACTTAATTAGCAGTTGCTTGTGATTATTTGTGTACTTGTTGTAATAATCGCTGGTCGATCAGGTCCGTGCTTGGATTCACCCCTTCCTTTATTTCCTTTTTAAAGGATTACCACAGAAATGAGACTGTTCCACAGTTTGATTATTGGTCCCTGACTAGCAGGGTGGTGCCCCGTTTTGATTGTTTGTCGATTTGATAAAGTTATTAATAACCATATTCATAACTTTATTAATATTGATAAAACATCTTTGATAATTTGCCAATGATTAAATCTGTACCCTACGAGAATCCTACAATAGATAACAGTCCAAGTCGTATGTTTCAAACATTTCTAAATCTGAAGGATTTTACAGAGTCATTGGAATTAAAGCCCAGCGATCTCTCTTAAACAACAGTAAGACAAAAGTATGAGGAATATTGAAAGGGCAAAGTTAAGTTGTGTTCTTTTAAAACTTGACTGTGAGCCTGTTTGCGCTATTTCAAACTGCTCAGATTTTGGTCTTGACCAAAGCCGTGGTAGCCACATTTCCTGGTGTGTGTAGACTATTAATAGGGCTGATTTATAAAGAAATTAAAGAACAAAAGGGAGTGGTGGTGAAGGAATGTCTATTGCTGGAAACACAGAAGGGATAGTCTTTGTTCAAGAGTGAAACACAGACTCCTCTCCAAAAGTCGGAAACCATTTTTCACGCTTTCAGACCGTCCAAACAGCTCTTCTGAGAGATGTGTCGCTTTATGTGCAATGATCTGTGTGTGTTTGTAACCCTCTCTGCTTAGTGTACATTGATCTATAAGCTGCCGGAGAAATTAGTGAGAGCTCCGCAGGGAGGGCACAGCAGCAGACATCCTTTGATCCTTTGAAAGTAGACAGAGAAAGGTTTGGAGTCAAAGTTATTATTTAACAAAGTATGTATCCCTTTCTCAAAGATTTTTCAAATACACACACACAAACCCACACCCAGACAGGATTTTATTTGGTTTTCAACCTCCGTGATATGTCTCTCATTAATCTGCATGCAACCACGATTGCAAAGAAAGCACACACATTCTGTGTGTGTGTGTGTGTGTGTGTGTGTGTGTGTGTGTGTGTGTGTGTGTGTGTGTGTGTGTGTGTGTGTGTGTGTGTGTACATAATGGCTATTGTCTGGTATATTCTGGATGAGTGTGTTTGCCATGTGTGTGTGCGGGCGCCTTCTGTCTGAACTCTCTGGAAATTGTGCATGTTCATGCCCGAAAGACATTGTACCCACTCTGTGTGGGTGAGTGTGCACTTTGTGACTCCTGTGCGTGATTTTTATGTGTATGTTTTATGGAGGAATTAGAAGCCACAAAGTAACATCCATACCAGCAAGTTTTTTTCTTTTTGTCTAATCTATAAAAACTACTGACAGAGAATGAAAGAAAGAGACAATAAAAAATGAGGAAAGGTAGGAAGAATTCCTGTACCAGCAGCTTTAGGATCCAAAGTGACATACATTTGTGTGTGTGTGTGTGTGCGTGCGTGCGTGCGTGCGTGCGCGCCTTCGCAAAGGATCACACAGTTCAAAAAACAATTCATAAATTAAGCTGGATGAATAATTTTACCAGCAGCTGTAGTAGTAGCAGTCGCAGCAGTAAACAGGTGTGTCACATGTGCATCGATTAGAGTATTGTACACTTCCGCTGTGATAATTTACAAAAGAAGCAGTGCTGTCGTTACATCAGCATTTTCCTGTTTTTAGCCACACCAACAGCCTGGCTCTGGAGTCCACCGATTTGTGTTCACCAGAGGATGAAGCTCAATGACTTTGGTGATACCCTTATATTTCATCCAGCAACACCATGAGGTTAAAAATGTGTGGATTTTGAGTGAAACATCTTAACAACTTTGTGTTTGGTGCTAATTAGCTAATGTTAGCACACCAAACTGATGTGGTAAATAAGATTAACATCTGCCAAAAGACAACATGTTAACATTGATTACTCTAATCAATGCACAGAGGAGGAGAGAAAAGTATTCATATTGGATAGATTGCCACGAAGTGTTCAGACATTTATGTTCCCCCCCATTATGAATTCATTTAACCTTGTATCTGTAACCAAGACAACAGCACAGAGTCGCTAGCATGGCTGTACTGTAGACTCTTAGACCACGTTCAGATTAGATCAGGCTGTCCAGCTAAAATGGCAGTCCTATTTATTTGAATGTAGTGTGGATCAGCAAAAGTACATTTCCAGGATAATTGCCTGATAATCATCCCTCGCCTTCCGCTCTCTGTGTGTTGCCGTTCTCAAACTCTAGCAAGCTACACGCTGAAAATGGCAAGTTTTATAGTAAATTATATAGTAATTTGTTGATCGTACATGTTGCAGGCCTGCTTGGTTCTTCGAGGAATGATCGTAAAGATTTACAAAGAATATGTTTACGACATTTCCTCTCTAACTGAGACGGGACCGATTGGTGGGATTGCTGTGGACGAAGTACACACGGCGATACACTGGTAAGCGCAAATGAGGTTTAACCATGTATCCAGCTAAGTTAAATAGCTCACGTTACTGTTGTGTGAACAGTTAACTTCATTCAAAGCTTTAGTGTGTAAGTTTTTGATATTAATTTTACGTCCGTTACATTCAAGCCAATACCAAATGAGTTTCAAAGCTAATTAAGACTATCAGCTCCACACAACTCTCTCTGAATTTCTCAGTATGGCCATATGTTCAGAAGATTGTGTTGTCCACTGACTTCTCCGTGCAGAAACTCGAGTGAAGATAATTACCTTTTCTGAAGAGTCCATGTTTTTTTTAATCCTCCGTGTTCTCCTTGGTTACTAGTAACTGCGTAGAGGAAGAGATGGGGCGGTGCGCGATCACGGAGACTTGTATCATGTGGATGCGCCTACAGTTTTGTTGTCATTACTTAGAATTCCTCATGGGGTGGAGTACACACTATAACGTTTATATTGTATGTGGCGTTTTTTTGGCGGGGTGCAAATGTTCCAACAAAACAAGTTCTATCCCGAGACTATTTTGCAGAGCCACCGTCTCTGCGTATAGAGCTTAGCGCCGCCCAAGACAATTGTGATTGTTTTAAAGAAATGCAAATAACCCAGAGCATTTTTTTCTTCTTCTATCCCACAATGTATCTGTGGTGAAGCCAGACTTTACTCCACAGCGCTGTAGGAGATAAATCTGGCAATGCGAGACTACCAATCATGTAGTCTATATCCTTTGTGTTCCACTTCTGGGATTGCTCCGGTGCTGCAGCAAATTCCGCCGGATGCATGTATTTTCCGTTTCCTTCAGCTTTCTTTGTGTTGGAATTTTAAATGCGGTGGATTTATGAGGACTATTTTTGACTGCTCCTCAGATCTCTGCATGGTAAATTGAGACAGCTGTCTTTTTTTCGCACAACTATTTTGCAGCGCATGTATGAAGAGCTTAGCACCGCCCATGCCGATTCTGATTGGTTTAAAGAAATGCCATTAAACCAGAGCACGTTTTCCTCCCATCCCAGAATGCTGTGTGGAGTAGCCCAACCCGGTCTAACGGCAGGTCGTGAAATAGTCACGTTATGTTGATTTATTAATTTGTGTACAAGTCACGATTTTGACGTTTATTTCGTGTACACGCCACAAATTTTGAACATGTACGAACGAAAAAAACGACATTTACGTGTCCTGTCCACGACTTACTAGATTCAATAACGTGACCATATCACAAACTGCCATGAGACCGGGCTGAGTAGCCAGACTCTCATTTAGCGTGCTTTGGAGGAGGGTCTGGCAAAGCGAGACTACCAATCATGTAGTCTCGCAGCAGTCAGACATTTAACGTAAATAATGATTCTGGGAATAAATTATCATTTAAATTCTTTCCCCATTTAATGGAAAAGTTGACTGGTGAAAATTGGGGGGAGAGAGAGAGTTGAGTGAGACTTTTAAAAACCTTTTTTCGTGTCATTAAGAGCAAAAAAATTGTGTGTGTGGGTTGAAATACATGATGGGTAAAAATGGTGTGGAAAAGTTGTTTCTTTGTTCGGTTATTTTAACACATGCCATTGAAAAACAAAGGAAAAGGCTTTCTGGCAGTGAAGTGTGACTTGAATAGAATTCAGAGTAAAGGGACAGATTTGTAGTTATTTTTATATATATTTAAGGCTTTTAGGCAGCAAAGTTGAGGTACAGAGAGAGACAAAAATGTCAATTGAGAAATGTATGCAGACATTAAAGGCTTTGAAATGCATTTCATGAAACATCTTTAGTCTCTGAGTGGTATATATGATTATTTTTTAACAATGTGGTATTCAAAAAACATCAGCAAGTCAGGTTGTGGTGTTTTAGTCCCTCAAATCAAAGAAGAAAAGCAAAGAGCAGAAGAAGAAAGAATAAGAGAGTAACATCTTTATAAAGCCACAATTATAGCAGCATTCAAAAATCATACTGGCTCAAGTTCACCATAGAAGAGGTGGAGAAATAATTTAACGTAAAATCCATTAGACCTAAAAGCAATGCACTTAAAATATATGTTTTCAGAGAATAAAATGACAAGTGTTGCAGTAAATGTTACTGACTTAAGTTAAGTAGGTTACTGTAAGACTGAATGAAATAAATATTCAAATATTATATTCATATATATATAAAAAAAAAAAAAAAAAAAAAATTGTTGTTAAAGATAGATAAAACAAAGCGGTGGAGCGAGCTAGAGAAAGAACAGAGGGAGAGAGCAGTGCTAACAGATAAAACAAAGCGAGTTCCCTGTACAGAGAGCACCCGGTCATATCATAAAATCTGCTGTCATATAACTTGCTAGAAAGCATGGCGAAAGAAACTTCTATATTTCAGCGGATGTTTGTTTTTTGGGTACATCAACTTGCCAGGCCGAACATTTAAAGGGTCCTTGTTTAAAACGTCATGTTTTTAACATTTTTAACATTCACTAGAAGCCAAATCCAGTTAGCCTATTAAACTAGGCATGATGTACGCGCATAATGAACGCGAGCAGACCCGCTGGACTGGCAGTCGGACTGTGCCCGCACACATCGCCTTGAACTGACCAGTATGTATTAAGAGAACGGTAACACTATACATATATGCTTACATAATGTTACTACAGACATAGCTAGATACTAGCTAGCGCTAGCTACTAAGGTTAGCCTGCAGTTTTGTGAACAGAGCTTCTCTTAATACGTCCATGACTTCATCCCTCATCCACGTTACAGGCTTTACAGCATACAGACCTCGGATGTATCATAAGATAAGTGTTAAACCCTAAACCTAAACCCACATCGGCTCTTAGGGACATATGAGATGGTACGTTAACGTTAGCTACCTAACTAGTTCCATTATTTAGCTTGACCTGCATTCTGCTTTTTTAGCTTTTGCAATAAACCACTAAACCAGGTCGAGTGATAGTAACACTGTATTGAAGTTACAAAAAACATTTTCCTTATTTTGAAATGAATTATCTAAATTTAAGATTAAAAACTATATTAATCTTACATTAAGATAATTCATTTTAAAATAAGGAAAACGTTTTTTGTAACTTTAATACAGTGTCACTATCACTCGAACTCGATGAGGGATGAAGCCATGGATGTATTAAGAGAAGCTCTGTTCACCAAACTGCAGGCCAACCTTAATAGATACACTAGTAGCACGACATAATGATTACATCTCCTCGGTTGTCTAAATACATACATCCATCATTTATTTAGATAAGCATGTAAACAATCAGGAACAACGAAAACACAATGTTTAACGTTAGTGAATATTTTACACAATGAAACGGCTGTATCCAGTTCTCTTAATACATCCGTGCTTAGAACATATAGGCTGCAATGTACATTAATAAAGACCAGAAATGGAGAACAGTGTGTTAAAGGTGTTGCTGGAAATGTCACAGTGGGGTGTACACTTTGATATTAATGGGCATGATTAAAAACAAAACAAAAAAGAAGCTAGCTCTTATTCATAGCAGGACAATGAGGAGGATTACTATTATGATTAATTCAATTTTATTATATTTCAAGGAACTAAACCCTAACCCTTTTTAACTTGGCTTCTTACTCACTTACTAGTCCTGGGAAACTGTTCAGAATCCTGCAAAGTCCTCACATTAATCACCTCTCCATGCAAAATCCTACAGAAGTGAATGTTAAGCAATCAACGTGGGAACTACAAATGACTTGGTCGTTTCAAATCGATTTTGTTCATTTTCACGTACTCACGATTCATAGTTATCATGAAGTGTGTTTTTTAAACTAAGCCATTGCATCACTGCTTGTTTTTTGACTCTCTTCTGATCCGTTTTAACGATTCTAAGTAGGTTTAGTCTTGTGAATCAACAAATGTGGTCAGTAAGGGGAGTTCCATAGCACAAAGCTGCTGATTTAGACAGTGACACAGGTGATTATGTATATTCAGTTAAGCTTGAGGCTTTGGTGGAAATGGTTTACTCAGCCTGGAAAGCTCACATTGCTGTATTGTGTGTACAGTTAACTTTATATATTATATTATGTGTCTTTTTCTTTTGCGGGGTGCAAATGTTCCACTAAAACAAGCTGCTTTGTTTGTTCAAATACTGAACATCTCTATTGAGCATCTGGTTTATAGCACTCACTTTAGTTCATACTGTTTAGAAAGCGTTTTTACGCACCCAAAAGTTTTTACGAGACCTAAGTCTAAGAAACGTTCTTAGGTCTCCCCGAGTTGGATTTAGACACTGTTTTTCTTTCTATCCACCACACACACACACACACACACACACACGCACACACACACGCACACACACACTAGTCGCTGTCGTCCTCAAAGGGATACCCTCTCATTGTCTTTCTCCTTCCCTCAGCTCAGCTCTTCTCTCACAAATCTAATTTGATCTTTTATTTGGCAAAAAGCCAGCCTGCTTCAGGCTGTGTGAGTGTGTGTGTATGTGTGTGTGTGTTTTAACTCCCAGAACCTTGAACCTACTTGTTGTCGCATGCAGTTCTGGGGAAGTACAGTTCTTGTCCAAATCCCCCACCTCCAGTCATTGGCTGAGTCAGGACTACTCTTTAAATTCACTGCCTCTGATTGGTTCACATGGTGATGGGCGGCAATGGAGGTGCCAGAGGAGATGAGAGGAGAAAGAAGAGTGTATTGGGGTATGAGCATGGATGTATTAACAAAAATGCTTTTCCAAGATGGTGCTCCATTCGTTCCATTTAAAGTTGCTCAGGCGCATATGCTGGATAGGCTTCTTCAGAAAGAAATGAGCTAAAATGTAGTTAAGTTGTATATTAACATTGTGATCAAACCAAAATTGCCTCCAAGCTTTCAAAAAATGTAAAGAGAAATTGAAAGGGTGATGGGAAAGATGGCATGCAGGAGCAACAAAGGTTAATAGTATAATGTAGGACCGAGGACAGTAAATGAGAGAATGGAAGTGGAGCAAAGGGTAGAGGTTATTCCTCTCTTTTTTTAATTGCATTTCTCCATCTGTAGTCATGTTCTCCTCTTCCTCCCTTTGTGACTCCTGCTTTTTTAATGAATGCGAGCCTCAATAACACAGACTGGTGCAGTCACTGGAGACTGGGCAGACTGACAGGGTTACACACACACACACACACACACAACCACACACACACACACACACACACACACACAGACATTGACTGCATCCAGAGAAAGTGACAGCAAGTATAGAAAGGCAAATGAAGGAGATAGTAAGAGTATGGCAATAGAGTGGCACACAGAAAGAGAAGAGGGATAAGTGGAGGATAAAAACAAAAATAGAGAGAGAAAAGGCAAAAGCAAATCAATACAACCACATCCAAGTAGCATGTCCCGTACAAACACTGGATCATCAGACTTGTATTTCCATACAACATACTGGATTAGCCAGTTTTTTAGAAACTGTCAGGCTGGTATCCTCACATGACATTTTATGTTATGAATAAAATTTCAAAAATGATATCCACTGAAAAGGCTAAGCAATACAACAACATCAAAGGGACACTCTACTGATAATCTATCTTTTGATTATCAAATACTCCCTGCCTGTAGGTGTGAAAGGTGGGCGTAAAATATTTGACCACTTTCATTAACGGCAGCTAGAATGGATTTCAATGGAGACCAAGAGGCATGGGAACAAATGTCAGTGTCAACAATCCACTTCTTAGCCATTGATCAGTATGTTACAAATAGTCCACTCCAATTCTCCACAAAGCTAAATGTGCTACTTCAGTGTTACGCAGTCGCCTCTTTATAGCTCCAAAGCTTAGCCAGAAGTATTCATTATTATAATTCATGGCAGTCTGCCCAGGAGATTTTAATGTTTGGATTGTTGCGATAGATGTCCTACAAAAGCACAAGGCTCTATCCTCTGGGGACTATGAATAACCCCATAAAATTGTATAGAATCCTCTCAAGTAAAAAAATCGGGATAACTTTACATGAAGGGTTTAAGAATGGTTTGTAATTAGTTTATTAATTAGGTTAATAACCCTTTATAAATCATGAATAAGATTTTGTAACTCATTAGATTAAATAGGGCAACAGGCACCTGTTGCTTGCCAAATAGTGAGCCCACATGTTTCTGCACTGCTAAGCTTCAGAATCAGAATAAAATTATTACCACGTAAGTAGCATTTACTAAGAATTTGCTTTGGTTTGGTGCATACATATAAACATATTCAAATATTAATATGAAATAAACAAACAATATATACAGAAACAAATAACACATACAAATAACTAAATAACATTATTAAAGAAAAAAAAGGCTGCATGGATTAGTGCAGGATGTGCATAGTTGGCAGATACTTTTTTCCTCTCTTATCTTTGAAAAATGTATATTGCAAAACTGGAAAAATAAGGAAGCATCTTCAATAAAGAATTGGAAGGCCCTAATGAAGTATTATCTGTGTATTGAAAGATCAATTTCAGAGGACAAAAATAAAATAAACAATTTGATAGCCAATGAAGCCAAATTTATAATGCCCTCTAGAGCATTTACCACCCCATGGTAAATGGGGATGGGGGTGGGGGAGGTGAGCGGATGGTAGGGTGGGTTGGTAGGGGTGGGTCGATATAATCAATAATAAGTATTGAGGGAAGCATAGTATATACAAAATAGAGATGAAATTCTGACAAAACTCTGATTTTGATGACATTTTGAAATCTGTCTTTATTGATTTATTTTCTTTTTATTTATTTTTATATTTGTTGTTTCGCCTTTATTTGATGTATTTCCTGGAACCAAATTATGATGAATCACAGAAATTACTAAAAATAAATTCTAAAAAATCAAACAGTGCAGGATGTGCAAAAAATATTGGAGGCATGTGCAAAGTTCAGGATATATATATATATATATACTGTGTATATATATAATTTGTGCAGAGGACAGGATTAAGGATTAGAAAATATTAATGAAATGTTAAATGTTTATAAAATAAATGGTCATCAGAAATGAGCTGCTAAGAAACATGAAGATGAGTCAACTCAGTGAGCCGATACAAAGGATGCTGGCTGAGGGAGAAGACCGAGTAAGCTAAGTAACCACTCTGAAGCTTAGCAGTACATACATGTGGGCTCACTATTTGGCAAGCAACATGGGACTGCTGCCCTTTTTAATCTAATGAGTTATAACATTATTTGTATACGTTATTCATGATTTATAAAGGGTTCACATCCTAATTAATTAACTAATTACAAACCATTCTTAAACCCTTTATAAGGTAGCCTTAACAAATATCTTGGTTTCAAATGCTATACTGGTAAAGTTATCCTTATTTAATGCAACATCACCACCTATTGCTTCTTTCGTCCCTTCATCCATTTTCCATTCCCTACTTCAGCTCGATGCCAAAGCGCCCCACTTAGACTTGTGATTGTCCTATCAGCTGTGTGTTCCACCAGTAAGTCCCTCAACATCGTTGTGTCTATTATTACTTACCCGCAAGGCATCACTCCAATGCGGGCAAGAGCAATTTAGCACCTTTTAATGCAAAGTGTTTACCAATGTGTGGGAATGAGCCTGGATCGATAGCGCATCCCTGTTTCTCTTAACGTCCTTTAACACCCCACTCCCCACGCTGCTCTCAGGCCTGTAATTGTTTCTCTTGGGTTTGTGGAAAATCAATCCATGCAATGATTGGATCCCCCGCCCCACCTCTCCTAAATGTCCCATTACGCTCTTGGTGATACATACATATCTGTCTATGCCGTTTCTCAAGTCAATGTTTGTGCATTTATTCTGCATTCTAGTGGCTTATTTTTTTGTCTGTTGGTGTATCTGTGAATGAATGAATCCTTGTAAGAACAGAAATAAACAAAAAAGCCTTTAGATTATGTGCAATCACTGAAGGATATTTTTTAAGAAATTGCAATTTTTGTATCCACAAATGTCGGACATTCTATGCAACCTCATGTTTAGTTTATTACGTTTACAACTCTATGAATTATTTTATCAAAGTGACTTTGACTAAAGTATAAAAAGAGGTGAACTCATGATTTTTATTTACATGTAGGAGACGTGAGCTTATTTAAAAAAAATATGTTTTACCAAGGTGATGTGCAGCATAACCGTTTGTGTGTGAGGTCGTTATGTATCCACGGGGCACTACTGATTTTCAGTCATGTTTAGTTAGTTTCTATGGGTATCGAGAGGTTACAAATGTATAACATGCATTGCAACCTGGGTCGACAAATTCTCACGAACGAGTGTAGTGAAGATAATGGGTGGATGCTCAGTTTAAGTGCTAATTCTGGGTTTATCACCAGGTTCACTCGGGTGTGTCGGCCAGAACACCACTTAAGGCCAAATATTCCAGAGTATGAAATGAAGAGCTGAGAGATGGTTCTTATTCTGTTTATTTCTTCCTCTTTCTTGTATGTAAGTGTGCGTGTATGTGTGTGTGTGTGTGTGTGTGTGTGTGTGTGTTTCTATAAAGAGAAAAACAAAATACAAATAAATTTATTGTGAAAACCCCAGAACAGATGCTATGTTTCGTTCAAGCTAGCAAAGCCTTGATAGAAAAGCCTCGATAGCAGTACAGATAACAATATTCAACACCACTTCTTATTTTACTCAAATCACAAAGTACGTAACAATCCTAACAACAAGTAGTAAAAGCATAAACATGTTTAAACACGATGTTATATATTTTGACCCAACGTACTGAGTCGGGTGAGCCGAAGGCGATAAACTAGCGCGTATGAACGTGGATATAATTAGCACAATGGCCGCGTAGCGTAGCGACCCCTTAAACTCCTGACTCTCATCCACATTAAATAGCAGAAATAACAGCTGGTTTAACAAAGAAATACAATATCACGAGTCATGCAGCAGATATAGTTACTCTTCTCATTTACGCACACTCTGAAGAAAGGTGCTGCTCACAACCACAATCCAACTGACCGACTAACTCTATCATACTGCTTATTAACTGTGTGATGTCAGCTATAATATACAAACCCGCACGCGCTTAGGCTACCCTGTTACAAGCACTGAATAAACGGGAGTCAACGTGAAAAATAGAAACCCCATATGGTCAACTGTACTAAATAACCGCAACACTAACATAACTTTTGGGCCTTTTCTACAAACACGTGTTTGTATGATATTGTATGAAAACTTATGCACAACAATTTGTATGATATCCTATAAAATGACGGCGAACAACGGACGGTCACGTGACGACGGTCACATGACAGTTAAGTTTAGCGGTCTTTACAGTTAAATTTAGCTGAGAAAAGGGGACTGTGAGCCGGGTACAGAGGACCGTGAGGATACGGTCGTTTCAGTGGCCGTTGCAGTCAATTTAGCTGAATAAAGGTGGCTGTCCTGCAGCGACGACAGTTAAATTTAGTAACCAAAACTACTAGTTAAGATTGGAAAAAAAGATTTAAAACGTCGCTCCCCTTAAGTAGCACACCCGTTTCCTGGGTGAAAGTCTTGTGTTTTTCTTCCGGGACACGATCTCCCTTCCCTCCCGCTTGAAACCCGTGTGTTTTATGGCCCACCCATTCACCATGACCTCTTTACTATGCAGATCTTCGCACTCGTATACAGCAGCAGTCAACGTGGTGCATACAGTAATAAATACGTGGAATAAATATGAATTACAGTGCATTATTTTTCGTTGCTATAGTACGAATGGTTCATGACAACAGTCTGCCTCGGGCGTCAAGTTTAACAGACTTGGGCATAAACCAGTCAGGGAAGGTCTGATGAATGATGCTGTGGATTTGCTTTATGGGAAATGGAGGATATATTGTTTTTGCAGTGTTTACCATTTGCTTCTAAATTGGTGTCTTTTAAAATCTATCCTAGTGTTTCTTTTATGATATCTTTGTGCCCTTTTGTCTCATGTAAAACACCTTGAATTGCCTTGTGGTTGAAAGGTGCTATACAAATACATTTCTGTATTTCTTAACATAAGTCTAGTCAAACTCAGATCACCTACAGATTACCCATTTATATTCTTGCTTTTGAATCCCTTCAATCATTGCATGTAGGGTTATTCTGTTTTTCCATCAGATTTTCCATCTCTTCTTCAGTTGCATCCAGCCAAGCACACACACGGCCCCCTTTCTGTTTGTTTCTGATAGTCAGTCTCATTCCAAATCAAACACACAAACACACACACACACACACACACACACACACACACACACACACACACACACACACACACACACACTCTCTCTGCCTTGCCCTTTGCAGCTTCTCATGCTGCCTTTTCTGCAGTCTCCCTCTCTCACTTTACACTTCTCAGAGCTGTCCTCCAAGACTTCTCTTTGAATGTCTTGGATCAAATAGAGTCTTAGTAACACATATATATCTCTCCATCTCTTCATCTCTATCTGTTTTTGGCCCTTCATACCGCCGGATAAGTCGGGGCCTTGGGGTGTGTAAGGGGGTCATGATTTTGAAGGAGGGATGAAAGAGGCAGGCTGGCAGAAGGATGGAATAAGTGCAGAAAGTGTTTTGTTGTTTCTTGGTTGGGAAGAGTAGGACGTAGGAGGAAACCTGCAGACAACAATAGTGGGTATGTATGACTGTATGTATGTGTTTGCTATCATGTTTTTAAAATGGTTGTGGCAGAAGGAAGGAAGTGGCAAAACTAGACAAGACAGATAGATAGACAAAATGAGTTAAGCTTAGCTTAGAAAAGCTAAACAGATGCAAATATTACCTAACAAATATTTGAATCAGGTATACAGTACCAGGTCCATTTACCAGAAGGCAATTTATTTCTCATATTTTCTGCTTTTTAAGGCATCACTTCCGTTTGAAGGCTTAGAAAAGGTTAAGAATCACTGCTGTAAATACACTCTGTTTGCCATTTCCTTCCTCCACCCAAGCTTCAGATTTTAATTCCATAGAGTATAAAAAACCTACTATTTATTACCCCTCTCCACTGTGAAAAAGGACAGAATTTTCTATCCTTCCACCGACATGACCTTCTTTCATTCTGTGATTGTCTCTGCAAGCTTTGAAAACTGCGATTGCGGGTGTTTCAGGGGAGTTTTAATACAAAGCTCTGGAATAATGCCTGTGGAATAAATATTTCCTGGCTATATGAATCGCTTCTGAGGAGGGGAGAACTGGGAGTGAGTAAGGTATTGCAGTGTAATTGAAGGATCCCTTGGAGGGCTTTCATAATAATCCAAAACCCAGGCTTGGGTGCTTTGCAAAGTTGTGCTTTTTTTGTGTGTTCTTGTTGAAGTGTGTCTTTCAGAAAGGAAGCGTGTAATCGCTAAATTGTGCAGTAAGGCATTATATGGTACCAGATTCTGAACAGTCCTGCATCTGCTTGCCAAAAGTTATTATTATAAAAGCAGGGTTTCTAGGTTCATTTTTTGTTTGAAATATGCCTAGATATGTGGTTTCATGTCGACATACAGAGCCAATGGCCAGAAACATAATTTAGATTTGCACGTACATAAGTAATGCATATGTTATCAACATGTAGATTGTTGATTCACTTTGGCCTTTGACATTTAGCTCCGGGGAAGTTGGAAGTTGTTTTTTTTCCCACACTAATTCTCTGCTGGGGAGCAAGGAAAATTATGCTAGATTTGGAATTTTTGTTCTTACATGTTCCATACACATTATACTTTTTCATACAAAACTGAGACAAAGAATACGTGTAAAATAGGCTGAAGATTGTCAAGCAGAAGAATTGTTTAGCACTGGCGCAGGTTTGTGCCGTATGAATAGCCCAACGCTTTCTCATGAACGGGTTTGTATGATGTCGTACGAAAACTTAAGCACAACAATTTGAATGATATGCTTTGAAATGATGGCGACTGCCGGCCGGTCATGTGATGACCGGTCACATGACAGTTAACTTTCGTGGCCTTTACAGTTAAACTTGGCTGATAAAAGTTGACTGTGAGCCGGGTACAGGTCAACACGATGTGCCGGTCCTTTGAGCGGCCGTTGCAGTTCAGTTTAGCTGACAAAAGGTGACTGTCCTGCAGCGACGACAGTTTAAGGTCCCATGGCTTGAAAATTTCACTTTATGAGGTTTTTTAACATTAATATGAGTTCCTCCAGCTTGCCTATGGTCCCCCAGTGGCTAGAAATGGCGATAGGTGTAAACCGAGCCCTGGGTATCCTGCTCTGCCTTTGAGAAAATGAAAGCTCAGATGGGCCGTTCTGGAATCTTCCTCCTTATGAGGTCATAAGGAGCAAGGTTACCTCCCCTTTCTCTCCTTTGCCCGGCCAGAGAATTTGGCCCACCCATGAGAGAGAGAGAGAGACATTATGGCTTTCAAACGAGAAAAGTGGCAGTTGGTCAAGGCCACACCCACACCCACACCCTCCACCTTGCCCCTCCTCCTCAATTGCTACAGACACAGACATGGCACATACTAAGGAAAGCTCATTGTGGGACTGGCTGGCTCTAGAGGCTGTAATTCTGCACCAAGGCTGAATTTCGGGAAAGAGACTTCAGATACAGTATTAGGGGACCACTAAGGTCTATTTAAAAGCATCCAAAGAGCACCATGTCATGGGACCTTTAAGTTTAGGCACCAAAACGACTAGGTTAGAAGAAAAGATCGTGGATTAGATTAAAACACCGGTCCCTTTAAGTAGTACTCCCAAGCCACGAACACGCGTTTCCTGGTTGAAAGTCTTGTGTTTTACTCAGGACACGAACTCTGCTCCCTCTGCTTGAACGTGGAACGCATATGAATTACAGTGCATTATTTTTCGTAGCTATATGTACGAATGGTTCATGACAACAGGCTGATTAGCCACAACAGTCCAAAATTCATGAAATAGATAATGGATACCATTTTTTCATAAATTGATTACGATTGCAATTACAATTGTTGGTTCTGATTAGCCGATGTGCTGTCTTGACTGGCTCAGTCTCCGGAGGTACAGAGTCTGGTGTGGGGAATGGAGAGAAGGCCAGCGTCTGAGGACCGGAGGTTTTGGGGTGGGGTGTATTGATGGAGGAGGTCGGAGAGGTACTGTGGGGCCAGGGCATGGAGGGATTTGTAGGTGAGAATAGAAGCACTTGCTTAAAAGAATGTAGAATGCTTAAACAAATACTGTATAAGAACAATAACTTAAACTTTGCAGTGGAAGTGTTTAGCTGCTGAGAAAGGCAAAAAAGAATATTTTTAAAAGGGTTACCTACACTGAAAAATCTATAAATAACATCAATAAGAAATTACTGATGCTGACAATGCTGCAACATCAGAGAAATGTGCCTCAGGGTGAATTAAATCTGGAAAGCAAGCAGTGGCAGTATTTGGACACTGATATAACTCCTGCAGCAGGATCTCCATCAGATGATAAACTCGCACCTTAGGCGATATGATAATATGTTGACTTGGACAGGAGCTTTCTGCCTGCAGAGTCCGAGACATCCAACATGCATTGCATTTCCCTTGCTAAACATCCAGAAAAACCTTGATATTAGCCCTCACACTCGCACTAGAATTTGATTGTACCAAAGGTACCCCCCCCCCCCTTCCAATAAAATGAGGGATTCAAATGTTTTTTCTAACTGTTCATATGCACATTTCTGTATATCATTTGTTGCATTTTCTAATGTGACGCTAAGTTTGTGCATGTGTCTTTGTCTGAAACTGTGTGCTGTGGGTCTGTATCTCACTGTGTGTACTTTTCTACTTTGGCTACTTCTGGGTTTAGTCACAGGATGGTATGAACAACGCTGCACCACGTAGCAATAAGTGGTTGCAGTAAGGGGCAAGGATGTTTACCTGAAGCTAAGTGCTGAAAGTGCTTCAGCTGTGATTTTGAATCACATATACATTAGCCATTCATCAGCTCTTTGTATGTTGTCAGTATTGAAACTGTAACCTGTCATTCCAGTCAGTGTGTTTATTCTTGTCAAAGATTCCTCAGTGATTTTCTCAACCCCATTATATTATATCTCAGGCAACTTGTTGCAGTTGTGTTGGAGTGTCTTTCATTTAACTCCTCCTTCCATCCATCCATCCATCCATCCATCCATCCATACATCCATCCCACTGTATGTTACTTGTCTATAGCCATTCAGTTATACTCAATTAGAGAATTTAGAGTGGCCAGTTCACCAAATCATGCCTTTGGACTATGGGAGGCGCCCAGAGCACCCAGAGAAAACCAGGACAGGCATACAAAGAACATACTAAGAGTTATTTTTCACAAAAAATAAATTAAATAAAAGACTAATAAAAGACCAGTTTAATTGCTTTTTCCCTGGAGTGCAAAAACACATATCCATCCATCCATCTTCATCAGCTTATTCAGGGCTGGGCAGGGTTGGGCAGGACCTCCAGCAGGGGACCCCCAAACTTCCCTTTCCTGAACCACATTAACCAGCTCCGACTGAGGGATCCCGAGGCGTTCCCAGGCCAGGGTGGAGATATATTCCCTCCACCTAGTGCTGGGATTTCCCCGAGGTCAATCTCCCAGCTGGACGTGCCTGGAACACCATCCTTCCCAGATGCCCGAACCATCTTGTTACGAGGTTACATGTTTAGGAAAATAGATAAAAACTGACAGGCCCCATAATGGCTCCCAGCTAGGGGACAGTGCAAACCACTGAACTAAACTGTAACAGTTTAAATCCCCATTGTTTAACCCACATTGGTCACTCACACCACATATTTAATATGGAATTTGTAAGTGCCATTCTGGTTGCCTATCTGAATTGATTTCAGTGCAACATTTATGTCAACTTTTAAACAAGTATGCATGAATAATTACATTATTTGATGCGCGTCAGTGGTGTGTTAAAGTGTTACTTGGTCTTACCTCTTACCTAACACCCACCACCCAAGGTAATCAGGGTAAGGCAGAGTAAACATCTTAACACTGACTTTTTCATCCAAGATTTATTAGATATAAATTGGAATAGGCTTCACCTCATCCCCTTTGTTGAAGATGCTTGGAACTTTTTCTATACTTAAGTTCTTAAAGTAATTGACCAACATGCCCCTTTGGATATCAGTAAGGGTCAAGGGCTGACATTCACCTTGGATTGATGCTGATTTAATACATCTTTTTAAACAAAGAGATAAGGCATGGGAAAGTACAGACTGTGACAGGACTCAGCAGACGGGGCTTTATATAAACATTTAAGAAATACGTGCAACTAAAACAAGAAATGCTAAATCACATTATTATAAAAATGTCCTGTCTAATAACTTTAATAATCCTAAGAAGTTTTGGAAAAGTCTCAATTCTTTACTCAGTAATTCTACTAAAAGCATTGCTACCAAAATCAAAGTTAAGAATGATATTATCAGTGAGCCTTCCGCGGTTGCCAATGCTTTTAATCAATACTTTTCCTCTATTTGTAGCTCACAATTTTCTAATTTCTCCTACTCTAGTATGGCAGATGAGCTGAGCAGCTCCTTCTCATTTGCTATAATAAATCCTAATGACTTTCGGCAGACAATTTCTGAATTAAAGTCAAGCAATAGTACTGATCCTGACGGCTTGGAGATCAAGTTCCACTTGTGTAGTTCCATCAATGTGGAAGTCTGCTAGAGTTACACCAATACACAAGGGTGGTGATGCACTGGATCTTAACAACTATAGACCTATTTCCATTATCAGTAGTATAGCAAAAGTATTAATTAATATTTAAACTATTATTTAAATATATTAATGATTTCTCCATTCTGTCACCAAATCAATCTGGTTTCAGACCAAGTTTTTCTACAACTACTGCTCTTCTAAAATTTACCAATGATGTTTCATCCTCATTAGACAATAATATGTTGACTGGTGCAATATTCATAGATCTCACTAAAGCCTTCGATATGGTCGATCATTATATGCTTCTTGACAAATTACACGCGATAGGCCTTTCTAAACATTCTCTTCTTTGGTTTAATTCTTATTTTCATTGTAGACGTCAGTGTGTCTCTTTTCATGGTTGTGTATCACAGTCCTTAATAATGGAGATAGGTGTCACTCAAGGCTCTTCCATAGGGCCTCTCCTATATGCTCAGACAGTAATATTCATCTATATGCAGATGACACAGTGATCTACACATCTAATGTGTCTGTCTCTAAGAGTCAATCCTCATTGCAATCTAACTTTAATGCTATTCAACTTTGGTTCCAATCCAACCACCTTGAATAAGAAAAAAGTCATACAGCATACTGTTTCCCACCAGATCAGCTACATTGAATCAAGAAAACAATCTTTCACTCACATTTTTAGATGATACTTCACTTGTACAAGTTGATGAACTTAAATATCTGGGCCTTTGGCTTGATTCAAAACTCTCCATTAGGTATCATATTATTTCTGTTGTAAAAAAGATCAACTGTAATTTACGAATATTGTATCGCTCTATTACCTGTTTCACTCAAGGGATTAGGTTAAGAATTGTGTCACAGTTAATATTTCCTATACTAGACTATCCAGATGTAGTTTATCAAAACACATCAGAATCAAATCTAAAAACCATTAAATGTTGCTTTCAATACTATATATGCAGATTTGTGCTGATATGTCCTTTTACTACTCACCACTGTGTAATGTATGACTCACTGAACTTATTATCACCAAAAGCCAGAAGACAGTATCACTGGTACCAGGTTATTTTTAAATGTGTGTACTTTGATTATCCTCTTTATCTGAAGGAATATTTAATTCCATACAGACCCAGCTATAGATTGAAACACACTGAATATTAGAGCTGGGCGATTTTCTTCCCTAAAAAAACTCTATTTACGATTCGATTTTTTCCCCCCCTTCCATTTAAAACAAAATAACTGCGAACTGTAAATATATTTTAAAAATATATATTTGTTGTATTTAATTAAAGTGCATCAACATAAACAAAATTGCAAAGGCAAACCCTTTCTCTAACTGAAAAGTCACTGTGCAACAAAGATTGTTAAACATCCAAATTATTTATACTGTATTTAGATTGAGCTAATAAAACAACAAAAAATCCTGAGGTAACTCTTAGTTGAATTGAACATGTAAACAGTAACACCATTCGCCATAAAAAATGTAATTGCATTTTAAACATTCTTTGCAAGGAAAATGAGCCTATCAACAACAGCAGGCTTGAGGCAAGCTCGGTGACAGGTGACAATACCCCCACCCACACTAAAGACCCTCTCCGATGGGGCGCTAGTTGCTGGAATGGCCAGGTATTTTCTTGCCAGATGACTGAGTCTTGTGAAGTTGGGCTGATGCTGCTTCCACCACTCAAGTGGGTCAGTGTCAGGATCCACCTCAGGACCCAATAAGTAGGAGGTGAGCGCTGCTTCGACTTTGTCCTTTACTGACTGGTGGGACAGTGATGCAGGTGCTGCTTTCTTAAAGAAGGCAGCTAAAGTTTTCTTCTTGAGTGGGCTCTCTTCTTCTTGGCACATTTGTACAGCAGGGCCTTCTTCCTCTGAGCAGAGGGCAGAAAGCTCAGTGACAGCTCTTTTCTTAATAATGTCCAACTTGTCCGGGGTAATGTAGTTGGTACGGAACCGTGGATCCATTAGTGAAGCCATGTCCAGGAGCTCGTCATTCTCAGGGTCACTGTATTTCTGTTCAAGGTAGCACAAGATATTTCTTTTTATTGTAGCAGTGAGATCTACATCTTTCTCCTCTCGCTGAAGGAGACTTGCAGCACAAGTTTAATGTATGAAACGCTGACATAAGATTCTCCGGACAGCGCGTCAGTAAAGTCCTGAAGTGGTTTGATAGCTTTATTTGTGGCATCTAAAACCTCCAGATCTTGCCACGTAGGAACAAGATGGCGGGTTTTCTTGTCAGCACCCAGAACACGGACGATGGCTCTCTCTTGTTCAAGAAATCTATCAATAATTTTTTGCCGCGAACCCCATCTTGTCAGTGACTCGGTTACCAGTTGATGAGGAGGAAGACCCAGCTCTGCCTGAACCTCTGCCATGTCCCGTCTTTTTTTCCAACTATATGAAAAGGTAGAAACTGCCTTTTTACACACTCCAATGGCACGGTCAATCCGTTCATCTTTCACACCATTCACTGTATAAAGAAAGAATGCACATGCCCTACACACACAGCTTAGGTACAAAGTATTTTTATCTTTACTTTAGAAATGTATTTTTCCCATATTTATTGTAACGCCATATTCATAGCATAGTCTTAAATAGTAATAGATAAATCAGTGTAGTCCTAGTAGTAGTTTTGACCAACAACAAAAACTACTCTACCTTTTAAAATAGTCAGGGGAAATACATATAACAATGTTGAGTTGAAAAAAATATAAACTTAACTGACAAAGAAAAAAAAAATCAAATTTAATTCAAAGTGTAATTTAGGTTATAAAACTAGTACTAAACTTTTTTGTTATATCACACACACCTTTCTAATTTATTTTCACACAACCTCACCGACAGCATTGTGCAGTCGATGTCCAAAGCACTTGAGGTGCTTATTATTATTATTATTATTATTATTATTATTATTATTATTATTATTATTATTATTGTCCTTCATAGCTCTGATTACATTGGAGCCACTGTCGGTCGTCATACAGGTAAGGCTCTCCTCTGAAAGGCCCCAGGAGTTCAGAGCATCCTTTAACCCTAGTGCAATAGTTTGGCCCATATGGTCCTGGGGGAAATATGACGTTTGGAGACAGACATGTCCCAGCTCTCGCTGACATAATGAACCGTAAGACACATGTAAGGCTGCATGGTTCGGCTCGACCATAGGTCAGTAGTGGCAGCGTAAAAGTCAATTCCCTTCAACTCACTTATTATCTTTTGCCGAGTGTTGTTATACAGCTGAGGAAGAGCAACGTCAGAGAAATTCTTGCGGCTAGGTACTGTATAACGAGCGTCCAAAACTTTCAGCATGTTGTTAAACCCTCTCTTCTCAACAGAGTAAACTGGCAGCATATCCGTAGTTATGTAGAGGGTAATTGCCTCCGTTATGGCTTTCCACCTTGCCTCGCTCTCCTCATACGGTACACTGTTTGAAAAGCTTTGTTGAAGAGTTGTTTGCTTTGCAAAAGAGGTGCTAGCGCTAACGCCACTAGAGCGGTTTTCTTTTCGAAGAAGGCAACACTTCTCCCACTCAGCCGCATGTCTTCGCTTTAAATGCTGAAACAGATTTGTCGTACTGCTACCAGCAACAACAACAGCCTTAAGACATAGTTTGCATCGAGGTGTTGTCTGTTCCTCATCAGATCCTGTAAATCCAAACCAACTCCACACGACTGAAGTCGAAGAGCATTTCTTTGGAAGGAGCTGCTCTCTTTCGCCGGCTGTTTCTGCCATGTTGTTTGTGTATGCGGTATGCGTGCGCTGCCCTCGGGGGAGGGGAGGGGCAGAGGGCTGCGCCGCAGGTAGCGTGCTACAGAAACCCTGAATTAAGATTTTGCGAATGCAAAATGTATGTACACTATACTGAAGAGGGGGAGAAAAAAAATCAAAAAAATTGATTTTTTGAAAATATGAATCGATTTGACCTACCAACTCGATTTTTTAATCAAATCGATTTTTTTCCCAGCCCTACTGAATATCCCTTCTTCACTGTGCCAAACATCTATAAAGAGAGTGGTAGACGTACCTTTAAATTTAAAGCTCCTTCAGACTGGAATAGCCTGCCTGTGTCTTTAAGATCTGTCACTACTTTGCACTCCTTCAAAACATCGGTCTTTACTTACGTGTATGCAAACTGTTGCTGTAAATGTTTTCCTCAAGTATAAATGTCCGAATATTTGGGATACTTTTTGTCCTTTTTATTTATGTGTATACCTGAGTATGGGTGCAGGTGTGCATCTGAATATTATGTATGTATATATGTGTATGTATATGCTAAATGTTGTCATGTCTCCTAATACTGCAATATGTATTATACACAAACTTATTTTCAATAAGGAGTCGGTGGGGTGGGCGTGATGGGATGAGGGAAAGCTATAGCGAGTGTGAATGTACATGTGCTGTATTGTCCTTGTCTTATGTCTCGAGGACCCCCTCGAAAACAGAAATGGCATTCAAATAGCGGCCTTTTCCCTTGATCCCTTGTTTCCTCTTTGAACAGTATTATGCCAACCACGTGTCTCCCCTTCCTCTCTGTGTGGGTGTGTGTGTGTCCCCCCCCCCTATTCCCCCTATGGCTGATTGCTTGGCATTAACAATTTAAATTGTTTGCCTTTTTAGTCACGTCAATTGTAATATCGCTCTCGGAGAGGCAGTAGTTAATGAGTTTCTACTTTGGGGTTCTCCCGCTGAGACGACACAGGAATAGATCTCTCTCCTTTTCTTTGTATCTCTCAGTTTTTCTTCTTCTTTGGCTCTCACTGCTCTCCTTTACTGGCTGACTGACTATTGGCCTCTCATTCTGTTATTAACAGAGAATATACACAAATGATATGAGGTGGTTATTGTGTGTGTGTGTGTGTGTGTGTGTGTGTGTGTGTGTGTGTGTGTGTGTGTGTGCGTGTGTGTCATGTGCACACCCTGAGGGCTAATTGCAAGTGTAGAATGTGTTCTTAATGACAAAGCAGTGAGGTAGAAAAGTATACATGATTCTGTCTTATTCATTTTAAAACACTGCCTAACAGCAGGAAATGAATC
Source organism: Perca fluviatilis (assembly GCF_010015445.1). Taxonomy (NCBI): domain Eukaryota; kingdom Metazoa; phylum Chordata; class Actinopteri; order Perciformes; family Percidae; genus Perca; species Perca fluviatilis. Next base: position 31,684,864 of record NC_053115.1, read on the forward strand.
TGCAGAAGAAAGTGTCAAACATAATTTCTTCAGTAATTTGGTTCTTGGATTACAAGCACATATGGCTACATATGTGGAAAGTTGTACTACAGTGGAGTCATGCTTTAGCTATCTCACTGCAGACTTAAAAGATGGCTGTAAAAAGTTTGTGATTACGTTATGTCGGGGAATATCATTGCCAACGATTTCCTCGGTTTATGCCAAAACATAGATGTTCAGATACAGTTGTGTTGTTCTAGTGACATTCTTCTTGGACCAAAACATTAAAAGCATATATCAAAGACTAGATTGTCTTTTAACCATCCCCACAATATTCAGAAAAGGTTTATTATTATTATTATTATTATTATTATTATTATTATTATTATTGACAGGAAAGGAACCTGCAGTTTTACAAATAAAAATGTAATATGAATAGTGCAACATGTTACTGCTCATTGGGAGTGATGAATACATTAATAATAGGCCTACAATTTTAGTTATTGATACTGAAATTGCACATATTGTGCATTTACAAATTGTACAAAATACAAGCTTTTAAACAAAATGGTGAGATGGTGAGGCAAAAGTAACAGAGAGAGAGAGAGAGAGAGAGAAAAGGAGGGTGGGTATAAAAGGACAGAGACTTAGAAAGAGAGTTGAAAAGAGGGAGGGGACATGAAAAAAGGTGAGAAAGTAGCAAGGAGAAAGAAATAGATTAAAAGAGACTAGGAGCAGAAAGACAGAGATAACAGAGAATAAATCAGTCATAAAAGAAAGGAGGAGGATAAAAGATAAGAGTGAACATGGCTCAGTCGTCTTGTCGGTGATCTTCTCTGTCAATCAAACCTGTCTCAAAGCCAGGCCTTTTGAAAATCTTACAAATGGATCACATTCCCTAACTAGCTCCACTTGTATGCCGGATAAAATAAAACGTGCTCTTCAATCCTGCTTTCTCTCTCTGCCAACTTTTGGTATATATTTGATGCATTGTAGGTGCAATATTACAATAAGCTTTAGTTGCCACATCAGCAACATTGCAATAAAGAGGTCAGAGCTTGACATTTGGTTGTGTCAACCCTCATACATCTTACTTTTTTTAATAACTTTTGATTACTTTTAACTTTTAATGTCGTTCTTTTATTGCTTTCTCCTCTCTCACTGCTTTGACTTGCACTTTGGACATGAGTGCTTGTGTTTAAAATGCCCTCCAATTTAAATCTAATAATTAGTTTTAATCTGAAATATCACCAGAATGACTGTGATAATGATGGGGATTCACACACACCTTCCACGGATTTTCCACCAGGGCGCGTCTGTGCTGCGTTCCGGTTTGCAATTCCTACAGTTACACTCTATGCCTTCTCTTTTCTGGTGTTGTTCTGATAAAAAAAAAGATCTGTGAGGTCTTATTATGTTTTTCCATGTCCAAGAAGAATCTCTTTATTTTTGGTCAATTGACTGGATGCTCTTGCTGCTTCACTTCCTGCCCGGCTGAAAAAATAGACCTGGCGCGTATCTTTAGCAGCGCGGAGTGTTTGTGTGATTGTGGGTTCTGTTATGTTCTGTTTACTGTTTTATTTTGAAGTCTGTCTTCTCTCCCTTGTCTTGTCTAGTTTACTTCCTGTCTTTGGTTTTCCCTCCCTTGTGATTGCCCTAATGTGTTTCACCTGTTGTATCACCTGTCCCTTGTTAGTCCTCGTTATCTCTTGTCTTTAGTCTCTGTGTTTTCCTTTGTGTGGTGTGGGAGCGTTAGTTCTGTTTTGCGTTGTGATTTATGTCGAGTTGTCTCTGGTGTTTTTTGCCGCCTGGTCTTCCTGTCTTTTGGATTATTTTGTGTTTACCTGCCTGCCAACCTCTGGACACTTTCAGTTGTAAGTTTTTGCTTACAAACTCCTTTCTTAACTGCATTTGGGTCCAAGCTAAGTCAATCCCTCAGCAAACCCTGACAGAATGCTCCCACCACATATGGACCCAGCAGTTATGGAGTTCAAACCATTATTTCACCCCATGGACACTGATAGTGAGACGTTGTTGGGATTTTTTCATGGGATTCATGAGGAGGATCCTACCTTTGCCAGGCACCTCATGGAGACTCGCTGGCGGTCTGTGGAGCAGGAATTTGGCTTTCCTGTCACCAAACCTGGCAGCCTTCCAGAAACTCCGCAGATAGCCAGTCCTCCTGAGCCTCAGAGGGGCAGCTTTTCGGAACTTCAGCAGCCTACCAGCCTGCCAGTGGCTAAGCCTGCTAGCATTATAACCACAGGTTTTTTGTCCATCTCCCAGCCTACCACCTGGTCAGCAAGACTCCCCGACCACCAACAGTCTTTTGAGGGCACCCGCCTAGCCATTTTCCCTGGGACCCGTGGAGGCCATAGATGGGGAAAAGGACGACATGGCTCCCGTCGCCATGCCCCGCCTCAACCTTTTTTCAATTCGGAGTCCTCACTGTTCATCGGCCCTGAGCCAGTGCTGCTTGGTGTACCTGAGCCTGAGCTGACGAGTGTACCTGAGCCTGGGCTAACCTGTGTACCGGAACCGCCGCTGGCGTGCAGCCGCCCAGAGTCTACGTCGACAGACCTCCCAGAGTCTGCGTCGCCCGACCTCCCAGAGTCTGCGTCGGGTTTGCCGGGTTTCAGTACCCCGGAGACTTTGCCAGTCTCCGGCGCCCCAGAGACTGCTCCAGTGGATTTGTCGGTGGCCCGGCCGACTCCTGCCCCCCCCCCCGGGTTTTGTTGGTGGCCGGGCCAACTCCTGCCCCCCGGGTTTTGTCGGTGGTCCGTCCGACCTCTGCTCCAGTTACCTTGTCGGCGGATTGGCCGACCCCTGATCCTGTTACCTTGTTGGCAGACACCGGCCCAGCTGACTCGTCGCCTGTCTTCGGCCCAGCCGACCCTTTGCCTGTCTTCAGCCCAGCCGACCCTTTGCCTGTCTTCAGCCCAGCCGACCCTTTGCCTCTGTTCCCTGTGGCCCCTCTCTGTTCCCTGTCCTGGGGCCCCCCTGTTCCCTGTCCTGGGGCCTCTCTGTTCCCGGGGTCTCGCTCTGTTCCCTGTCCCTAGTGGCCCTCTGTTTCCCCCAGGCCTCTCCGGCCCTCTGTTTCCCCCAGGCCTCCGTACCTCTATGATTCCCTGTGCCTCTGTGACTTTGTTCTACCACGGACTCTCTCGCCCTCCGGGGTTTGCTTGACTATTTGGGTCGTCCCTCCTCCGGGCCCCCTCCGCCCTCCCTGGGTTGGTTTTGCTTGCCCTTCCTCTGGCCCGCCTTCCTTGGGCCGGTTTGCCTATTTATTTTTATTTTTTTTGGGGGGGGGGTTGTTTTGCTCTCTTTGGGCCATCTGGGATCCGTCTCTTGAGGGGGTCTGTCATGATTGTGGGTTCTGTTATGTTCTGTTTCCTGTTTTATTTTGAAGTCTGTCTTCTCTCCCTTGTCTTGTCTAGTTTACTTCCTGTCTTTGGTTTTCCCTCCCTTGGGATTGCCCTAATGTGTTTCACCTGTTGTATCACCTGTCCCTTGTTAGTCCTCGTTATCTCTTGTCTTTAGTCTCTGTGTTTTCCTTTGTGTGGTGTGGGAGCGTTAGTTCTGTTTTGCGTTGTGATTTATGTTGAGTTGTATCTGGTGTTTTTTTTTGCCTCCTGGTCTTCCTGTCTTTTGGATTATTTTGTGTTTACCTGCCTGCCAATCTCTGGACACTTTCAGTTGTGAGTTTTTGCTTTAATAAACTCCTTTTCTTAACTGCATTTGGGTCCAAGCTAAGTCAATCCCTCAGCAAACCCTGACACGGAGAGCCGCTTCACGCACGCTTCACGCACGCTTCACACACGCTTCTGGGATGCGCCGGCTTGTCTCACTCTACCTTTCCCTGTTTTTTTTTAGGTTTCTCTGTATTTCTCACTTAATTACTCTGTCTCTTCCCTCCAGTTTCTCTTGCATATTTGTTCTCGTGCCTCTTTTTCTCACCCCACCCTTCTTTATGCTTTTCCCTCTTTGCCCTTCATCCCCATCTCTTGTTCTCTGACCCAGGCCTTTTGATTATCTCTGATTCCATGTCAAAGATGCAGAGAACTGGCTAATGGAGATTTAAATCATGTACGGCATCAGGGCTCCAAAAAGAGAGAAAAAGAAAAGGCAAACCACTGACTCTCTCCTTAGTGGCTCATTAATTGTTTTTGAATCTTTCCCCCCATCCTACATTTTTTTTTCCCCTTCAAAAATATCTTTGGCTACTCCCAGAATATTTTTTGAAGCAGTTATTAATGTGCATTCATTTGCATTTCCACCAAATCAAGTTCCTTCCGAGGCTATTTTGCAGCGGCACCCCGGCTTTTCCCGGAGCTTAGCACCGCCCAAGACGATTATGATTGGTTTAAAGAAATGTCAATAAACCAGAGCACAGCGAGACTATGCATTGCTAGACCTTCCTCCATAGCGCTGCAGAGGTGAGTCTGGCTAGTCCATGCAGCATTCCGGGATGGGAGAAAAACGTGCTCTGGTTTATTGAAATTTCTTTAAACCAATCACAATCGTCTTTGGCAGAGGAAAGCACCGGACACAACCATGGTGCCCCTGCAAAATAGCCTCGGGAAGGAACTTGTTTTGGTGAAACGTGTAAACGTTTTTACTGAGGTTGCTTGGGGTTGGAGGCAAACGTCCTTAAAGATTGAAAATGTGTTTCTTACTGTCATTGTTATGAGTTAAATGATGCAATGCTTTTCTTTAACCAATACGCTGTTGTCACAGATCAATTCAAACATTTTGTTTCCTGTTTCTGCTACTTAATGCACCTTTGTATGATGGGTGTGATGCAAATACAGGCTCTGTAACGGATGCTTTAAAACTGTGCTGTCTTCAAACCTATATTACATTAGGTAAAGACGTAAGACGGTTATGATGATGATTTGTTGGTTTTACCTTCTGTGTGATTGCATCCTTGCTTTGATCACTCTACTCCTTTCCCTGCATACATTTCAGAAACACATCCTAAAGTGTCCTGTTAGCGGTTTTACACAAAATAACTAGGATTTATAACTTGTTTTTGTTCTTTGAAAGGCATCGCCTTTTAGCTTTTTTTTTTTTTTTGTGAAGTATATTAGGAACAGGCAGAACATATGGTCAATTTGCTTTCTCAATTCTTTTTCGTGTTGATTTATCCATAGACGGATGACAACAGGATGGTAAAACGTGTTCACACTATTGTAGCCTTTAAATGATTTTCTGTTTCTCGTGAGATAAATGGAATGCCTTTTTGTTGTATTATCTAAAATGGTTTTATAATGTATTACATCTAGGCAAGGGCGTAAGTTTTTTTTTTTTCTTCCCAACAATGGTGGGGGGGAGACAGAAAAGTTTTAGCGTCAATCACTTCATTTTCTGCACTCTAAGAAATAAATCCGTAAAATAACAGTGTATGTAGCAACCGTTAAAATACAGAACATTTTCTGTTCGGCCAGTATATAAAATTCTCTCATGCAAAGCTGGTCAGTTAGTAAACTTCTGACAATGTTGAAAGAAACTTGGAAAATGTTGGAAAAAACTGACAAAAACATCGAAAAAAGGGAAAGTGAAAACGTGGACTCCCAAAAGCAATCATATTTTTGTCAATCCTCTTCTAAATACTGGGGAAGGGGGGCATATCCCCTGCATCCCCTGAAATCTATGCCTAGTCATCTAGACCAGGGGTCTTCAACGTTTTTAAAGCCAAGGACCCCTTAACTGAGAGAGACTGATGAGGGACACCCTACTACATATATTGTATAAATGAAATTGCATAATAAACTGGACCTACAATAACGTGTAGAGTGGCCTAAAGCCTGTCCCGGACCCCCTGTTGAAGGTCTCTGATCTAGGCTAGAGTTCTAGTGACCTTCCTATAACTGCAAGGTTTCAACAGACATTATGTCCACCAAAACCCTTCTGGGTTACTCGTTTATTACTGTGGATGAAAACAGCTAAATGCCTAAATTGAGTAGAATGAAACTGAAGAGATACTGTGTGAAGGAAGAATGAGAGGCAGAGGGAGAGAGAGAGAGATTAATTTTGTGCGATTCACAGTGTGTCTACTTTTGTGTGGGAATTAGAGAACAAGTGAGAGACATAAAATATGTCTGTGTGTGTGTGTGGTAAGAGAAAGATAGCTCTCGGGGCAGATTTCCCCCCGATTCGTCTCACTGATTGTTCACATCTGTCTGCGTCTAATCGCTGGAACATACATTTTCATCCAGACAAGAAAAGTGCCTCGTTTTCTCTTTTCTTTCTCCTCCATCAACCTCCATTCAGTTAGTCACAGTGTTGACCGGCTTTGTATGCCCTGAATGAAGGGAAAAGCCATTTTCTGATATATCCACACACTCAATATATAGGCAGGTGCAAGTAGGGTATCTGACCTCATTACACACTTTATATACAGATATACAGTAGTAATACACATGGTACACTTCATGTTGTAGTTGTAAAGAAACTCCCGCACACTGTCTAACTATCAAAAAAATAAATGTAATAGTAGGCATTACGTTGTCCAAATTCTGTTGATGCTTTCAAAAAGCAGTTGAATGGTCAATCCCGGAAATGTAACGTCATCGATACAGACTAATCAAAAGCTGACTGCCAGTTTTGGTTTGGTCTAGTTGTTATTAAATGGGAGTAAATGGGTCTACATTTGACTCAAAGTCTTAGGCTCCATTGACTGACATTCCTCCCTCCACCCCAGAGCCACAACGGTAGCGAGTACTATGAAAGACCGAAGATCTGTGTAAGGAGGTTGGTTGGGGTGGTGGATGGGTCACAAAACACAGGACATTCACCCAGGAGACTGGGGTTCATGTGCTCTTCTTTTACCGCGTGTCACTGAAACGTTGATTTTGTAACACCACCCATGATCTTTTCCTAAACCCAACTGTCCCATTCTTGTGCCGCATATCAGTTAAGCGTACGTCCCGTCCCAGAGCGTCAAAAAGTGACGCCAAGAGTCCCGACCAAGCGCGTCTAAAAATGATGCTAAAGGAGACTTTTTGTGCCAAAGGCACCTGACCAAGCGTCACTGTGTTGGGAACAAATCTGCTTCTGACGGACCCTCCTGTGCTTTTCATACGTCTTTGTCCTTTTTCTTCTTCATGCTCAAAATGCCCGACCCGACTCACTGCTGCGCACCAGCTATAATTCACATTTCTTTTTTTATATCCAATCCTTAGTTTTTTTCATTTCCTCTCCCTCCTTCTCTTGTAACTTGGTCCTTTCTGTTTTATCTTTTTCTGTCCTGCTCCAAATTTTTCCATGTTTTTTTCTGCAAACTCTCTAATGGCCTGCCATTCGCTGTCTGCCCACAATAGCCACAGCATTTGGATTACAGTAATGGGGCTTGCGTCACCCTCATATGATCAGCCATCTGGGGCTAGCTGCCTTTCAGCATCTAGTTAGTATCTCCCCAATAGGGCCGGTTGAGAAAGCTAAGCCGGAAAAGCACTAATCTCCCAGCACTGGCCATTGTTAAGTGCCCCCGACGGCCTGTGTGCTAAAAGGGGGCTAATTGATGTTGCCTCCTGCTTATTGTAGGCCTTGGGAGGAAGTGTGTGATTGTCAACCATGCACATGCAGAGGGGAAGTGATGTGAAGCAAAGGAAGTCTGAGCTGGAGGTCGCTATTTCAGGCCTCAAAATGACTAACCTGTGGAAGCAAATATACCACGGAGCTGAGAATCACACTGTTCGGTCACTCTCTTTACTGCAATTTAGTAGCTTATCTGTGCAACCGTCCAGTACTTTTTTTTTTCCTGCCACTTAAAACATTCTATGGTTTTACTTGCCCACTTGATAATATGTTTGAACATCAGAATCAGAAATACTTAATTCATCCCCTGGGGGGAAATTGGATTACGTTACAGTTGCTCCAGTTGGTCTCATTCTAGAATAGAAATATATAAACAAAGAGAAATTCTAAGAAAGAAATGAATTTGTGTAAATACAGTAATATTATACAATAATACACTGAATAACAAAAATGTAAATCTAAATCTTGCTGATGTCAGACAGCTCCAAACGCTGATATATTAAGAGTCTGAAGATGCTAAGTGGCAACTTAAAGGGATATTTCACCGTTGGAAAGATGAATATATCTTTAAACTGGATCACTTATATAGTAGAAATGTGAAAAACGTTTTTTAAATTGGTGCCTTCTAGGCCGAGAAAAGCCAGAAAATGTGTTTTTTGCTCATGTGGATGAAAGGCACCAAATCCCAGAATGCACTTGCTTCCCTGCTTTACAGTCCACTCCCAAGCCACGCCTACCATTTACAGACATAATAGACAGTGAGGCATTCAACTCAACTCAAGTGTGTTTTATTGTCATTTCAACCATATACACGAAACAATGTTTCACCGTGGTTCAAGTGGTGTTACACATTCATCTCTCTATCTGTGGACATGTTGCTATGGTGTTTGTATGCACAAAACAACAGCGTAATGTGTTGATATCAACTAACAATGGCTACACTTTCACTTATTAAAAAATAGGAGATGACAGTGTTGGAGGTGACACAAAGTTGGGTTTTTAACTTTGCTTGCAATGATGACAACTAATCTCTACTCCAGTAGTGTCTGTCATTACCATGGTAGCAAACACACTCACTGAGTTATTTTGTTATGATCAGGTTATCACCCATGACATCATTGTTACACACCCATACAACAGTAACACCATCTTAGCATGCTGGATTTTAAAACCACAAGAATAGAGGAATGCTTTCTTATCTGTCAGCCTGCAGCACTGCCAGGCCAACTGATAACTCAATGCACAAGCACACACACACACACACACACACACACACAGAGACAAACATTCTTACGCAAAAGCACACAGTCATAACTTAATGCCAGTGACAGATGAATGGACCCCGTAGTGGCAATTTGATGGTGTGATAATTAAACCAACAAAATAATTATTTTCACCCTGCGTCAGCCAACAATGTTTGTGTGTGTGTTTGTGCATCTGTTAGATTATCTGTGTGTTTATTGGCAGGTGTGGGGTCATAACTCAGTTTTTTGCTGTTTTGTGTGTGTGTGTGTGTGTGTGTGTGTGTGCGTGTGTGTGTGTGTGTGTGAAAGAGAGAGAGCAAAAGAGAGAAAGAGGTATAGCCTTAGTGATCTTTAGATCATTTGATCTTTCACAGGAGTGAAAAATAGCTTACCTATTTATTTTAATGCTGTTTGTTTCCCCTGTCAAACTACATGTCAGAAAGATGTTAAAAAGCCCCACTTTTGTACACTTTTATGTGTATAGGTGAGGAGTGGTGAAATGTAATGTTGTTCCTCTGCTGAAAAAGCACAGCATGCTGGTCAGCAAGTGTTCTATTTGTTCCAGTGATAGCAGTTGAGCTGATTAATACGACTGCCAAAGGAATCAAGGCAGGCAGAGATTGTTTGGGAAGTAGATAACGGCAGATATGACAACATCAAGGTCCAGTGGAACATGAGGGTATTTATAATAAAGTTCTGCACTTGAATATGAGATAATAGTCCTTTTTTTTTTTTTTTAAATCTTTCAAGGCCCACTAAGAAAGATGTCTCAGTAGTCATGTGTACATATTTACTTACAACCTAGCCTGATTAATTCACTTGTTTTTACCATCCAGTCTCAGAAGCGAAGCGTCTGGCCTGCCTGACTCGCAGATTATATTGTCTCTACAATACTTTACAGAACAATCTTGTGTTCATTAAGCTAGTTAGTTAATCTACCTTCCACTCCCAGCACTCCTACAGTTAAACTCCATGCCTTCTCTTTTTCTGGTGTCCTGATAAAAGGGATTTGTGATGTCTTATTATGTTTTTCCACATCAGAGATGAATCTTATGGATGCTCTCGCTGTTCCACTACAGGCCCACGGCTCGTGCTAGCTGGCGCGTATCTTTAGCAGAGCGGCGAGCCGCTTCACGCATGCGTCCATGGCGCGGCTGGTGGAATGTCAAGCATGGACTTTAATGGCTGCGATTGCTAGCAGGGGTCGTGGCGCATCCGGAATGCAGCCTGGTGGAAAATAGGGGTGAGAGGACTAACAATGAGTCATCAACATTGTTATTGCAATGAGTCACCACACAGTACATTTGTAATATGAATTTAATCAGTATGTTTAGTAGGGGTGTAACGATACATCCATCTGGATCAACATATTGATTCAATCCTCAACGATCCTGAACGATTTGAAATTCCCACTTTCTATTTATTCTTTTTATTTAAAAAAAAGGAGTAAGTTTGCTTTTTAATTTAAATGTCTGGAATAGCTTAGTAATGAAATTGTCAAATCATATTTTAGTTGCTTTTTGAAAATATATAATAAATGTAACTTTGGTGTGTGTGTGTGTGTGTGTGTGTGTGTGTGTGTGTGTGTGTGTGTGTGTGTGTGTGTGTGTGTGTGTTAAATGGTCTTATGTATCGTCTCATATCGGTCGTAGGTCCCTGAATCAAATCGAATTGAAATCATGACGTGATATCATTAAATATTGCAGAATGCACCTGCAGAATCAATATAATACCGGATTGTGACAAAACGTGTGATTTACACCCCTAATGTTTAGTAACGAGAAAATAATGTAACTATTTGGCTCGTTTACTTACGTTGAACTGACATTGTTTGGACCTGTGCAAAGGAGAGATGCTGGGTATATTGGGAGAAGGGTGCTGAAGATGGAGCTGCCAGGCAAGAGGAAAAAGAGCAAGGCCAAAGAAAAGGTTTATAGATGCGGTGGTGAGGGAGGACATGCAGGTGGTTGGCGCGACAGAGGATGACGCAGAGGACAGGAAGAGATCGAAACAGACAAATGGAAAATGACAGAATGCAATATGAGCCATTCAACTCTGGGGATGGGGACTGTTTGGTCTTATGTGCCCAAATTTGCAACGGTATGGCAACTAAACAATACATTTTTACCCTGATGTCTCCTAGTCTTTACTTTACTTGCTCAACTGATTCTATCTAGTTTCTCTTCTTGCTACTTAACTTAGAAAAGCTCTTTCATGTCTAGAAGCCAACCAAGACCACGGACACTTCCTTTCATCTCACCACCTTCTTCTGTCAGCCAGCATAGAGAGAAAAATATGAGATCTTACCTTTTTAATAAGAAAGGTATTCACATAAAAAAGCAGGAGACCAAGCAGGAAATATCAAGGCAAAAGTATTGCAACCCGCAAACCTTTTTGCTCGCATTATACTTTTAATTTACTGTAGCTGTGCATCAGATCGTCTTCAGGCATAAAACAACACAAGCGTTCCATTTTTTTTATCTTAGAACAATGACCGTGAGATACACAGAAAAATCAATTAATTGTAAACTATTAATTAGGCTAATTGCCAACTATTTTGATAATCGGTTTGAGTAATTTCTTTATTTTTTAAGACAAAAAGTCAAAAATCTCATATTCCAGCTTCTTACATGTGAATATTTTCTAGTCGTTCACTCCTCTGTGACAGTAAACTGAATATCTTTGAGTTGAAACAAGACTTTTGAAGAAGTAATCTTGGGCTGTGGGAAACACTGATTGTCATTTTTCTGACATCTATAGACCAAACAAGTAAATAATCGACAGATTAATCGACAATGGAAATAATTGTTAGTTGCAGACCTGGCAGCAGGACAGGAGCGTCTGCAGGGTTTGTGGCACCATCCTTGCCTCTGTGAAGGACACTGGCGCCATTGCAGGTTGTTTTCTTTTTTTTCCTTTCCAGATGCCTACTCCGTCGAAAAAGTAGAAAAAATACAAAGTACTACATCCCTATGATCAGCAATGCATCACTGAACAAATCCCAAAAATTCCCGGAGAATCCGCTGGCCCAAAACACGGGATCAGACAGGAGCTGTCTTCGCCAAGGACTTAATGCAGGAGCATGGGCCCCCCAGCAGAGGTTGATGTGTAGCTCCATCCATCACTCTGAACAGGCTACAGCTGTGTCAGGGACAAGGCCAAGACACCAATCACTTACAGGAAGTGCAATGTGCCTCTACATCTTGGATTGTCAAGAAAATGTTTCCCCTCACCCTCTCTTTATACAACAAACAGTGACTCTGTTGCTGATTTCGTTATATATATATATGTATGTGTGTGTGTGTGTGTGTGTGTGTGTGTATATATATATATATACACATACATACCTACCTACCTACCAACCCGGTCTCACGGCAGTTTGTGTAAATGTCCACGTTATTCTTAATCTATTGATACGTGTTCACGGAGACATTTTTCTCGTTTTTTTACATGTAAATGTCACATTATTTTCTCGGGGAAAGGACACTCCATAAGCCGCGAGACGGCCCGCGAGGCGGCCCGCTGGGGACGCCCCACAATAACGGGATGGCGGAGGTTGGGTTTAGGAAAGAACTTATGGGGAAAGGGCGCCTTAAACGCCGGGGAAAGGGCACCTTAAACGCCGGGAGACGCGCCACAGTAACACGCGGGACAAAACGCCACACGCAGGGACGCCATCCCCGGGAAACAAAGCGCCGCAAACGGGACGCAATCCCCGCTCGCCCGGGTGAAAGTCCTGTGTTGTTTGACCCATCCACCACCCCGACCAACCATTTTCCGCTTTTTATATTACTCCCTACAATTTCGTGCTGTGGCCACAAAATATGCTTCCCATTGAAATACATTACTTCACATTTTCGTGTTGTCCACCACGTAAAAAACGACAAAAACGTCTCCGTGAACACGTATCAATAGATTCAAATAACGTCACATTTACACGAACTTCCATGAGACCGGGCTGTACATACATACATACATACATACATACATACATGCATACATACATACACATCATCATGTTACAGTCATGACCAACCAAGCAGCAGAGAATTTCTGTCTTCCAACATTTAAAGGAGGACAACCTAACAGTTTTTATTTTAAATTGCTAACAAGCATCTAGTAATACTGAAGCCACTTATTTCTACATATGTGCATATAGTCATTTATTTGTGATAAAATTTTAAAAGTAGAACAAAAAAAACATATTCCTGAAATTCCAG